>NW_005054305.1:4813503-4814308 GCF_000277835.1 Geospiza fortis | reverse complement strand
CTGAACCTCTGAGGAGCAGCTCCTTCTTCCCTCCTGGCTGTCAGGAATTAGGGGTTGTAGATGCAAATGTGAGCAAGGCATATGGATGCAGGGATTTGTAGGTTCTGAACCTTATTTGAAGTTACAGGAACCTGCAGAGTAAATGGTTTTAAGTACCGTGTTTGAAAACTTGTGTAATGGTGTTCACAGGGGTTTTCAGGTGAGGGAAGAGACGAGAATGTTGACTCCATGTTCAGAAGGCTTGATTTATTATTTTATGATATATATATATATATTACATTATAACTATACTAAAAAGAATAGAAGGAAAAGTTTCATCTCAGAAGGCTAGCTAAGCTAAGAATAGAAAGGAATGAATAATAAAGGTTTGTGTCTCGGACAGAGAGTCCAAGCTAATTCAGCTGTGATTGGCCATTAATTATAAACATCCAAGATGGGCCAATCACAGATGCACCTGTTGCATTCCACAGCAGCAGATAACCATTGTTTACATTTTGTTCCTGGAGCCTCTCAGCTTCTCAGGAAGAAAAATCCTAAGAAAGGATTTTTAATGAAAAGATGTCGGCGACAAACATGAATCTTCCTACAGGGAAACAACAGGGATGTGATCAGTCTAATAATCCAACCCCATGAGAGCTCCCTGCAGTTGTTATGAAATATACTTGGGAATACACTTGGCATCCTCAGTCCAGAAATCCTGAAGTGAAAGCAGGTAGCAGCATGAGCTTTCTTTAGTTGAGCAGAATAAGAATAATTTCTGTCTCATAAAATATGACTGCTCTTTTTCTACCTAATAGCTTAGTTA
>NW_005054305.1:4730737-4813452 GCF_000277835.1 Geospiza fortis | reverse complement strand
ACACGTTACCTTGAAAAACACCTTGGATAAACCATTAGTACTGTCTTGAAAAGCAGGACCACAACAAAGACCTCTGCCACAAGTCAGTAAATTTCCTGAGAGGCTGCTGCTTGCTATCTAGTTAATTTATAAACAACAGTTTCAGTAAGATGAACAGAAATTTGTTTTTCCCTCTAAAAACCGTAAGTCTGTCTTTCCCTTGTGTCTGATATCTCTTAATGAGAACTGAGCTGTGTCTCTATAACTTATTAGATAAAAAAGCTATGCTTTTTGGGTTTCTGTGTAGTGAATCCACAGTGCTCCTTACAGCTGCAACCTGGTGCTGCATTGGGATGATGAGACCTTCACTTTGCTCTACCTTGGAAGAAAGCCCAGGTACGCAGGCAGGGGATGTACTTGTAAAGGAGCTCTGGTACAGGCCACTACAGCTTGGAGACTTTGAGACATGCTGCAGAATGCCCTGATATTGTATTCAATACACACAGCCTTTTAGGTTTAGCACTTTCTATACCTGCATTGCATAACTGAGGCAAAACTTCTAGATATTAAAAAAATTTAAAGGCTAGAGAACCTGAGAGCTTAGAACTCAGATTTGATTTGAACTCTAAGTTTTAGCCCATAAGAATTTTTGTTAAAGTGCCCTCCAGTTTTTGGTGGGTTTCATTCAGATTTTGTTTGGTTGCATTTTTTGGCTGTTGTTTCTTTTTTTCATCTGATCTTCTTTGCCCTACCACAGATGATGTAACTCAGCACTAAAGTTCAGTTTAAAAACTGCTTGCCTATATAGACAGATGAAACCAAAAGTATCAGAAGGTTTTAAAACAACAGGCTGGTAAGTATTCCAGACTAAACAGATATAAAATATTTGCATGGATTATAAAATGCTATGTGCTTAGAAGTCAAAGAATCTGATTCCCATACCAAGCTGAAAGATAATTATGTTTCAGAAAGCACTGTTAGTTAAGTCTTTCTAACATTATTTCGAGATTTAGGGTTTTTTCCTCAGCTGAGGGCACTTGTTATAAGCAATTGGAATCAAATAATATTTTTAGACCACTTCAATAATATTTTTTGAAGTGAAGAGAAATATGAAACTTTTCAGATGACCTAAAAAACATCTAGAATTTTGACAAGGAATGATAGCAAAGGTAGGACAAAATATTTTCAGTATGAATGATTCAGACATTAGAGACTACAATTTAAATGCAGAGACAGAGATAGCACACAAAGAGTTCAAGCAGAGAATTTCCCTTATTGCAGTTGCCAAGTAAAGCCATCAAAGCAAATAGCTCAAATGAGTTTAAGAGAGAACCCTGCATGTCTGATCGGCAAGGGAATCAAAGGATATAGTTACTAAGCAAGAAAATGGATGTGAGATAAACTTAAAGGGAAGAGTTTATTGAGTCAGGTGTCCTTTTCTCTCTTTGGCAGTGCCTTATGTCCTTGTTTCTTAATCTGTCAAAAAAGAAGGATTGAAAATAGACATAAGGAAAAGCCCTACAAAGACTATAATTAAAATGTACTGCAAATGTTTTAATCTGACTGATTTGTGTTTTGATTTGGGGTTTTTACATTAATTAGAGAGACTTTAAAGGCTGTAACAACCATTTCATCAAAGACAAAGGCTTAAAGAACAGCCCAAGACAAAGAGATCCCTTCTTAATGAAAACTTGTTAAATATGTTAAATAAGTGAACTAAGAAAATTTTGAAACTGCGGATCTGAAGAAGGAAAACTACATAGATGTGAAAAGCGGAACACAAAACCTATACTTGGGAGAAATTGGCCTAAACCATACAGACCAGAGAGTAAAATCTGTCAGAACTCAGTCTGCCTGAAGAGCTACCAAGCATAGGTTGCAATACTAGAAACTGTACATCAGTATGTTATTTTTAATTAGCATCACAATTTGCATGTCATAATTACCTTTCTGACTATTTTCCGGAAGATAAAAGCACATCTATTGAGAAAACTTCAATGTATCACAGTTTCTAGACATAAATAATAAATTATTTTGCTCTATGATATTGCCTGGAAATCTTTCCCGAAAATGGCAAAAGCACAAACATGCTTCATTAATCAAAAAGACCTGGAAACATTTGAGTTTTAAGATGCTAGTGCTTAAAGAATATTTTGTACCAACAACCATTTAAATGATTTTCTTTCAAAAATAAAACTGCAGTTTTATTTAATAGCTTGATTACATATATCTTTAAAGTCTTTGCGTTGTTATAAGCTACAGTTTAGTGCTTACCCAAAAAATACAACTTGTAAAACCTTGGAAGGACTTCACAAAGGGATAAGCTGTGGCCATCTGTACTAAAATCAGTGTTTCTCATGTAACCAGGTGAAAGTGGGATACTCTGAAGTGCTGAGGATTATGAGTGGTTGCTTCTTAGGCTGAAGCTAACTAGGAGGCAGGATCTATCTTTAGTTCATCAGATAATTTATAATCTTCTCACCACTTACATCAGTCTTGCAGACCAGAGGTACAAGATAGGACAAGAATGTAGAGCAAGGGCCTGCAGGATTTGAAAGGATTTTCTGAACAATAAATAGCTTTTTGTGTCTCCTATGTTTGAGTTTTAGCAGTTGCAGGGATAAGATCACTGGACTGCATGTCCTCGTTGCTGAAGAGCTTGTGTGCAGAGTACAGTCCTTTCCTGTTCTCAAAGTTATAAATTTCAGAATATTGTTCTTTACTATCTACTATTTAGAATAGCTAACTTTGCACTTGGGATCAGATGTCACAATCAGGCTAACAGACTCAGTATTTCTTTTCCTTTCTTTCTTTCTTTCTTTCTTCCTTCCTTCCTTCCTTCCTTCCTCCCTCCCTCCCTCCCTCCCTCTCCTCCCTTCCCTTCCCTTCCCTTCCCTTCCCTTCCCTTCCCTTCCCTTCCCTTCCCTTCCCTTCCCTTCCCTTCCCTTCCCTTCCCTTCCCTTCCCTTCCCTTCCCTTCCCTTCCCTTCCCTTCCCTTCCCTTCCCTTCCCTTCCCTTCCCTTCCCTTCCCTTCCCTTCCCTTCCCTTCCCTTCCCTTCCCTTCCCTTCCCTTCCCTTCCCTTCCCTTCCCTTCCCTTCCCTTCCCTTCCCTTCCCTTCCCTTCCCTTCCCTTCCCTTCCCTTCCCTTCCCTTCCCTTCCCTTCCCTTCCCTTCCCTTCCCTTCCCTTCCCTTCCCTTCCCTTCCCTTCCCTTCCCTTCCCTTCCCTTCCCTTCCCTTCCCTTCCCTTCCCTTCCCTTCCCTTCCCTTCCCTTCCCTTCCCTTCCCTTCCCTTCCCTTCCCTTCCCTTCCCTTCCCTTCCCTTCCCTTCCCTTCCCTTCCCTTCCCTTCCCTTCCCTTCCCTTCCCTTCCCTTCCCTTCCCTTCCCTTCCCTTCCCTTCCCTTCCCTTCCCTTCCCTTCCCTTCCCTTCCCTTCCCTTCCCTTCCCTTCCCTTCCCTTCCCTTCCCTTCCCTTCCCTTCCCTTCCCTTCCCTTCCCTTCCCTTCCCTTCCCTTCCCTTCCCTTCCCTTCCCTTCCCTTCCCTTCCCTTCCCTTCCCTTCCCTTCCCTTCCCTTCCCTTCCCTTCCCTTCCCTTCCCCTTCCCCTTCCCCTTTCCCCTTTCCCCTTTCCCCATAATACATTTTTAGAAGACATCCACAGCAGAATTTTTTTTATCTTAGTGCAACAAAACTCAAGGTGGTCATTCATCAGCGTATTTAGTGTGGATTTTTTTCTGCTCTTATTCTTGGGATCAGAATACAGAAGTTAATTTTTTTTAAAGTCAGCCAAAGACCGAGGTGCTGATGTTAAGTGTTCTACAGTGAGACAACATTTAATGTATATTACTCTATCAATTCTAGCTAATTTTATTTTTCAGTCTTACTGGAGATGTTCAGAGAAATGGGGGTTTTTGCACTTTACTTTTCCTCAGGATTTAAAAAATCTTCATGGAAACAGATGATCAAGCTTTCCCAACTTCAGCCCCAATCCACTTTATTGAAGTCCTCAGTGCTGATATTGTGAGACCAGTCTTAAAAAAACAGTAGTGGTGAGCTTGAAGAAAATAAAGTAAGTCTGACTGATAAGTTAGTAGCTTTCTGTTTTATCTTTGTCAGAATTAGTGTCTGCAGACTGGTTTGATTTTTATGGCATGTTTTTTCTCTAATTCTGAAATAGAACCAGCTCTAGCATACAGACACCCTGTGGTGAATCATCCTATGGGAGTTTAAGATAGTAACTTACGGCGCATGCAAAAGAGGAGAAGAAAAGCATACTTGAAGCACTCCAGTCACTGTCTAGTGTAATCACTTCAGCTGCCAGCAATGGTAGTTTGTGCTCCTGTGCCAGACTGGAGCAGATGAAAGATGCTCACAGACTCCCTTTTGCCAGCTCTGCTATCAGGGTTTAACCTCCAGGAAGCACACGAGGCAGGCAGCAGAGCAGCGGTGATAGCTTAAGTAGCTGCAGAGATCTGCTTTGCTGAGCATGAGCAAGCCTTTAGCTCACAACCAGGCTGTGCATTTTTGCTGTTGGAAGCATGCAACTCTGTGTGCAATACCTGATGAGTGGAAAGCAGAAACATAAAATTTTTAATTACCTTCTTGGCAGGAGAGTAGAATGAGACCACAGTATTTTGCATATTTTCATTTTGGATTTGATGTAGGTTTGACACTATGCTTCTAGACCTACTCCAGATGAGTGATATACTAATTCCCTGTACTGCCTAAAAGTTGTCCAACCCATCTGATTTTTCGTAAATCTGTATTTTGTAAATGTAATTTATATCATAAGAACCCTTGAATTTCACATGCCTTTATTAAAAAGTGCAGCAAGTTACCTGCACTTAAATAGAAACCAGAGAGAAATAATGGGTTGAATCTAACCAGACACTTTATCACAAAGTATAATAAATATCTGGTTTTGTCACTGAATAGACTAATGTTCACCCTTTTTTTCCCCAAAACAAACTTACCTTTAAATGAAAATAGCAAATGTACACAAATGTATTAGAGTTTCGTTTACACTCTGCCTGGAAGACTCAAATTTCTTTCACATCTTTATGGGTTTGTCTTTATGTTTAAAACACAGACCTTTCTCTTTTCATCTGTTTTGTTTCATAACTCCCTCTTCTTTGAGTGTCTGTCTCAAAGATGTGATGTAAATAAAGAGTTTCGCTCAGGTTCTCAGGGGCAGTGAGCAGAGATATGCAAGCAGATCTGTTGTGTCAACTGTCATCATGAGGCTTTATGATGTTACACCTTCAGCTCAAAGAGGCTACTCGAACTCATATTGAGTTCCTAACACTGATGCCAGAATATGACAATAACATTAGGGAAAAGTACTTTGTCACTTTATGCTGCTATGTATATGATATCCCCAGAGAAAAGGTCAGTTTTCAATTCATTGTTCTTCCAACCTCATATTATTTTGTTGCTGCTGATAACACTCTAAAGGTGTTTTGAATCTTTGTGATTTTCTTTGACAACACTTTCAAAGCTCAGACAAGCTGATTCAATTAAAATAAGATCTGAAGTTGTCAGTATAGGAAGAAGTTGAATAGTCTTTTTATACAATTAATTGTACATCTGAGGCACACAATGAAACAGACTCTAAAAAAACAGTCTTTTTTCTTTGATACAATTGTTTTGCTGAGAAGAAAGTTCTGCATAGCTCTATGAAATTCATTATATCAAGAAAAGGAAGCAACAAGGAGAATATTCTTTTTAGATTTGGTCTTTTGACGTTCTTTTATACCCGATAGTAAAGAATTCTGTTTCTTGTTCTTAAATGTTGTTGTAGAAATTTGAAGTCATCTATAACCATGGGCTCTATAAAATTATATCACTAAGTACCTCACCTGTTCTTTTACATGCTATTACACAGTGGATGATTGAACAAAAGAAAGAAGATGAAAGAACAAAGTGAATATACAGTTTCCCACATGTATTGAAAACACATTCTCTTTTTGTCTCCCACTATTATTCAAGGCATGGGATACTACACATCCCATTTGAGAACCCATGGGAGAATTGAGAAAGTCAAAATGATGAGAAATACTTCTGAAAACATAGGAACATGATGGAGCATCTACAGATTCCAGGCTGTCCAATATCAATCTTCTGTTTTTATCAGCAGGTAGTGTGGCACGCTTGTAAAATACTACAGTGGCACTAAGGACCCCAGACCTGCAGATTTGGTTAAGGATCATTACTGGAGACAGGCTCTCAGCCGTCTCTTGCATAAGACACTCCTCAGCAGCTGCAGGATGCTACATGAGCTTCTGGAGCATGGTTTCCAGTTAGTTTGAACAGAAAGGAATGCCACTCATGTGCCTAAATAATTCCGTGGGATGTGAATCAAGCCATCTAGAGGGCTTTTTCACATCCATAGTGCTGCTCTACATGAAAACACTAATGCCCTTCGTAAGTGCTGAGTGCTGTGAGGCAAGCTGATGAACCTTGTGGGATAATGTTCCTGTCATTAGGATGGATGGGATGGGGGTGTTCAGACTGGGTCACAGCAATTAACCCAGTGTTAAGCCTGTGAAAGAAACCACAGCAGTCATACTCTTCTGTGGCAAAAAGAGAACCTTGCATTTCATTGCCCACAGTGGATTATTTTTTAGCAAACATGTCTCTTAATTACTTCCTAGATGGCTGTAAACTCTTGGTATTCACTGAACTTCATAGCTGGAGTGTTGGGTGAGTTCATGACACCATTTTTATTTTAAATTTCTCATGCAGTGATGATCTCTTCTGAAGCCTCCTAGATAATGAAAAGTCAACAGTAGCTTTTCCATGCATTCTCATGGTTGTCGTGCTGGTTTCAGCTGGGGCAGAGTTAATTTTCTTCACAGTGGCTCATATGAGGCTATGTCTTGGATTTGTGCTGAACACAGAGTTGATAATACAGAGATATTTTTGTTATTGCTGAGCAGGGCTTATACAGAGCCAAGGCCTTTTCTGCTTTTTGTGCTGCCACACTGGCAAGGAAGTTGAGGGTACGTGGAGACTGGGAGGAGACACAGCCAGGATAGGTGACCTCAGCTGACCAAAGGGACATTCCAGACAATATGACATCATGGTCAGTATATAAAGTGAAGAAGAAGGAAGAGGGAAAGATTGACGTTTGTGTTTTTCTTCCCAGGTAAATGTTATGTGCGATGGCGCCTGGCTCTCTTGGACATGACTTAACACCTGACCACCCATGGGGTGCAGTGAATTCCTTGTTCTGTTTTGCTTTCATGCACAGCTTTTGTTTTCCCTATTAAACTGTCTTTATCTTGACCCCCAAGTTCTATATTTTTTATCCTTTCAATTCTCTCCCTGATCTGCTGGTGGGGGAGTGAGCGAGCGACTCCATGGGGCTTGGTGGCTGCCTGGGGTTAAATCATGACAATTGTATGGATCCCTACCATGTTTCCTTTTATCTGTGTTCCAAATTAAAAGATCCTAGTCTATTCTGTAGTCTCCTCTTGTACAAAAGCCAATCTGTAACACTGATTTAACTTTACCTTTGACATGCTTCTCTAAACACTTTTTGATACTGTCTCCTTCTTGAATTAGGGAGGTGGGACCTGCTCTTAACACTGAGGATGAATGAAGACTTATGCTTTCCAGTTTGTCCTTTGCTATTCTGCACAAATTCTTAACATTCTATGTGCTTCTTTGACTACAATTATTGGTTCAGGCAATGCTTTCACTGAGTTGTTTTTTACAAATCCCACACTTTGTTGTTGAATGTCAACAGATTTTTCAGATCCTCTTATGGTATATGTCAGGTTAGAATTGTTTCTCTACATGGTCAAGGTTTTATATTTAATAAAATTGAAGTTAATCAGCCATTTTTCCACCCAAGTATTCTGTTCAGCGTAACAAAATGCTTGACAATCGTTTCCAGTTTTCAGTGTCTTGAAGGGTTAGTACCAATAAGTACAGAACTTGTTTATGCCACCTTAACCTCATAAGTCAGAATTTGACTTGAGCCTTAATCAAATAAGATATTGCATAAAGGTGTATTTCCAATGAAATTTCAGTGAACAAAGTGTTAATTATCCCCACTCTTATTTCATAACTTTTCTAAAAATACCTTTCATGTTAGTTGTACAATTTCTCTAGACATTCTCTAATTAGGATGGGATGGTACGGTGAGAGCACAAAATTCTTTCCCTAGAACAGCTTTTTCTTTATAAGTTATAATCACTATATTACTACCCTTTCAAGACAAAAACTTCTAATAGCCTTGGCCTTTTGTTCAGAGATCTTTTTTTACATACAATTTCTGACATGGAAAGAAAATTACAAGCTCAGCCACTTTTGCTGCATTTTGTCATTGTTATTGCTTCCAGACCAGTTTCTTCTGTGTGAGAAATTAGAAGGGCAGATTCACAGCAATAGCTGCACAAATCAAAGACCTTCAGCTCTGACAGTTCTAGGGGAGGAACTTAATGCACATTGAACTACATCATTAAATGCTGTAAATGGGCATGTCTCCATTAAAAGCAAAGGAGACATGTTTCTGACACCATAAGACTGTCTGACTCATATTGATGACATGTCAAATGTCACAGGACTAAGTCAGAAAATAGATTCTCTTGAATATGCACGGTAGAATATGGCAACTAAAAATGTAAATGAATTTAAAAATTTTGGGGGGAAATGTCAATTTCCAGTTGCTTGTGAGGTAGTTGTCAACTCTGAGTCATAAATTAGTAAAAAATAGAAGCAAACTCTCACAGATACATTTTTCTTTTATGCTGACACTAGCTATGTGGAATGCCAAAATGTGTGGATTGTGATTGGCTCCTCAGAAAGGACGTAGCATTAATAATCCAGGGCATCATGACAGCTTGGTTCTCAGGGCTCTCAGAATACTTTAGATGATGAATACCTACAAATATCCATCACTCTACACTTCTGAAAGTTAAGTGCTCAGTAACAGAAGAAGTTGCTGTTCAGACTCCATGACCAGATTAGGTATTCTCATTAAAATTGGTCTGACTACGAGTGACATATCAAGTGGAAAGAGGTTACATTAATTTAACAGACAATTAATCTGCCAAAAAAAAAAAAAAGGGAAAATCTCATTCCAAATTTGAGGAGCTTTTTTATTTGGCTATGTCTCATGTAATAAACATGACCCTGCAGCACTGCCCTTTGGTGCCATTGGTTTAAAATCTTGTAGAGCCTGCGGGAGGGCAACATAAAAAATAAAGAGATGCTGCCACCAATATTACAATCTAGGAATGTGACTGCAACACAGTGACTGCAGTCACAGGCATTTATCCTCCTTTATAGGTGGGGTCTCTCCTGATTGTAGGTGGGTTGGTAGATTCATATTGCTAAAAGGGTAAGGAGGAGCTGTGACACTATGACTGCTGACAAGCAACTACTAAGCAAGATTGCATTTCTTTGTCTATTTCCAGGGATTCATGTTTTTGAATTTTATGTATTTATTTATTTCTGTTGTTTCTTACTCCTTGTCTGCATTACTCTGCTGCTGATGTACCTGTGTTCCCTTTATGCTCATGATGTTCTAATTTACATTGTAGTTGACATATGTTTATTTTCAGTGGGTGTCTGATACTCTCTCCTGGTTTGCTGCTAATTTGCATTGTTATTTTCTGAGATTTCTTTCTACCTGTAGTACATTGTTCTCATAGATCTATGCTGACAAAACAATTTTCTGGGGCCTTTAAGTAAATAAAGTCCAATATTTCTTTTGGCACCATTGTAATTTAATGCACTCCTCTGTTTTTTAAAATGCACCCTGGTGACTGGAGGAAAAATCCCTTTTGGCCTACTGTATCTGACTTTTAAATTCTTACAGAAAGTGAAAGTGTCCTCTGGATGTCATTTGATTGAGTTATCTCTTTTAAAATTTTCTCATAAGGTGATCTTCCCATTTTCTTAATTATTTTTATTGCTCATATTCCAAATTCTTATCAGTTTTACTGAGTGCAGTTTTACTTGCAAAGAAATGTTCACCTTCCCACTTTTGATATTATACAGCTTGATTGCTTTAGTATTTTTCTTTTTTTCCCCACTATATTTTATTATATCTTCGTCTCCCCTCTTCTTTAAAATCAGGGATTAACTCCTCCCTAACAGCTCCTTCTCAATTAAAAGTCTATATTGTGATTATTTTTCCCCCCTGTAATACATGAAGTCATCTTTTTCAGAGTGAACTTCCTGCCTCTGACCCTTTTTGATTTATCTCTTTGGCCTCCTTGTCATTTGTAATACCTCACATTAAATAGGGCCTGAAGATTTTAATTAATGTGCTGTTTACTGCTTCATGCAATTCAGTAATAAAAAAAGGATGATTAAGTTATTAAGACTATTCTTGACAAAGGGCAAATGTATTTCAATACTGATGTGAAGACTGAAGCTCAGGAAAATGACTACACAGCAGAAATACGTTTTAGCTGGGAAAAGTAAAGTAAGTGGCTTGCCAAGAGAAGCTGCAAGCCTTTGTTTCTTTGTATACAGTGATGAAATTCAAATAAACAAAAAATACAGGACCTATTGGCAATATAAATAAGAGGTAGAGCAATGTCATACACTATCACCTCTTTTATCTCACAGAAATATGAGCTGAAGTAATGAAAGTAATGAACAGTGCAAATGTGAAATATTTACAGCAGTTTCTTGGAAGCCTTGCAGCAGTGTCAGACTGGGGTACAAAGCATCAAGCATCACTTGGCAGCTCAGAGAAACCTGGATATCCGTGCAGTGTTATTCCTTCTAGATTTCTCAGTAGCTAAATGTCACTACCTACCATAGCAGTATCAGAACTTATTTCCCTTTTCTTCTGCCATTATGAATGTGTCTTTCTCTATCACCATCAACCTGAAAAATCAGTGTCAGCATAAACCATTCTATTTCCCAGACTCATGTGAGCATCTCTCAGGTCATTATTTCTGTTCTCCCTCCTACCATTCTAAACCAACATTTTTTTACATCTGCAAACATAATGCAACATACACCAGCATTTTTTTACTTTTCTTTTTTTTTTCTGTTGAGAATATTGAGTTAGGAAAAGTATATGCTTTTTAGTATTGGTTGATTTTTGAAGAAAAGGCTTATAACAGGGTGGAAAAAGGAGGAAAATGTGGTATTGTCCGAGATTTTTTTTGTTGTTTTGGAATTCATTTAAATTGTAATCACCTTTTTGCCATATTTGTACCTCTGCTGACAAACAAGATATAAACAATTTCCTCATGGGCATTGTAGCAAAATTCAAGTTAGGTCAAGTCATGCTCGGGGAAACAAAAGAGTGTTTCAGCCTTTCAGTGTTCTTCAGGTCTCAAGCTTTCCCCATTTACAATTATATGTGTTGTATTACTCCATAGATAGAAAGATACACGGAATTGTATATACTGCATAATGTATTATATTAAAGATGTATACATATATACATATGCACATCCATGTTTGCATCTTGTATAAACTAAAATCTTCCCCGTCTTAAAGGACAAACATTTTGTCATCATGTGTCTTTGGGCAGGATGCTCATTTGATGTAAATTGCTTTGGCTTCATCTCATATCTGATGTTTCCAGAGCAAAGTGGTTAAACAGTATTCGCCAGCAGATAATGCAATATACTGCTGTATTTCCTGATTGTTCTGCATGAAAATTATTAAACTCCATGAAGAGTATCAGAGCTACTGGCATCTGCTTGGTTAAAAAAAGTTTAGATAGGCAAAATATATTTAAATTACATACGCATAACAATAGCTTCTCTGTGTTTTTTGATTTCTTTTAAGTTCACAGCAGTCTCAAAGTACATGAAACCAGTCATACCAATTTTATATTAGTTTCTTTTCCTTTTTAGGGTGGAAAAAAGGAAGTCAAAACTTCCCCCCCCCCCATCCCGAAACACAAGTACTGTTCCCTACTTGTATACGCCTGCACTGAAACAAACACATTTCATAAAATGAAAGCCATTCCAAAGAATTCCCTGGAGGAGATAACAGCCACACAAGGCAGCTATTACTTGTACTCACAATTGCATCAATCTTTGATCTTTATTGTTACGGTATTCTTTCTATTCTGGTACCATAAAAATGTTCCTTGTGGATTTTCCGTAAATAATATATGTGCCTACACTAAAACTGCTTGGGAAAAAGAGATGGTTGCAGATCAGTGCCGCAAATAAAAGCCAAGCAGCCCTTTTATTTAATTTCACCCAGAAATGGCTGTGAAATTGCTATCTTGAGAGAGGAACAAAAATTAAGTTCTCACAATTTCCTATTTCCATGACAATCTGTAACATGCAGAAAAGATTTTATGCCATTTCCTGTTCTTACTACGACTTTCATACTGAGAATTGGGAGTACAATAGAATTTTAATTTCCAAATATATTGTATAAAATATCAGTGGCCTGTACTTTTTGGAATTTCTGTTAAGATGTATTTTATGCTTTGATGTTAATGATTGATCATTAATTTATCTAAAGCTTCTTGGACACTATAAATGAGGACAAAATAAGAATTCAGAAGGAGAGAAAGGTGTTCCTATTTAGCCTATTTAAAAATTAGGGTTAAAACATTCAGATTAAGAAAAATATGGTACAAAAGAAGAGGAAATTGTTACTGAGCAACCTACTTATAGCTTTCTACCAAGTAGACACAAGACTTATAGAATAATTAAGGTTGGAAAAGACCTTCAAAATCATTGAGAAAGTGTAACACCAATCTTCTTTACAAGTTATTACATTCAGTTTATTTCAAATGAATTTTAGGAAATATAAAAACAAAGATCATATGTAAGTAAGAAGAATATATTCTAACTTTTCCCATTTACATGACTTTCACATTATTCCTATAGATTGCTTTGTATTTACGTATGTTTTAAAAGTCACAAATTATTTTGTTTATTTTTCATTATGTTTGAACTTAATGATTCTTGGATAATTGCATCTTAACATGCCGCTTATTTGTTCTTTATTCCTTTGGATTATATAATGCAAACACACATGAAAATAAAAGGTTAGAAAGATGAAATGTGACAGTCTTCTGAATTTGAGCTGGGAACTTTCCATGTTAAATCTGCCATGAAAAAGTATGAATGGAAAAGCACCCATATACACCTCATTGTAATTTTTCCCAAGCCTCCAATAGGTTTGGAACACAAACTGAAATGATTACTTTTATATTCCGTCTACTACTGAATGCACAGGCTGCATGAAATGCTATAATGATTTTAATCCAAGTTGTGTTTGTGGTCACTTATGGAGCTGTTTATCACATGCAAGTTCTTGGTAGCAGTTTACTATCTTAAATATAAAATACCTGCAACCACATCAGCAAAAAAGTCAGGTGTCAAATAAGAGCAGGGTTTATTATTAATTTTCCTTCTTTCCACTCCCACTGGAAATATCAAGACAAAATGATGAGAGGAAATTACAAAAATTCCACACTCCCTTTGCTTCTCCAGAGTCATCTGATTTGGTGATATTTGATTTCATTGAGAGGAACATCAAATAGCTGAAAGACTGTGGTCCCATGCAGCAATGGGTAAGATAATATGGTTAACAATACCTATGTAAAAAAAAAAAAATTAGTATGAAATATTGTGTTCTTGGGCTCTTTTTCATGCTACCCAGAAGGATCTCTGATAGCTCATTTAATATTTCATTCCTTTCTTTTTCATTAATAGAAGGTAATCAGTCTCCAGAGCCCTCAATATGCCTGTTTCATCACTGTATAGCTGTTCCAGTAGGAGGTTCTTCATTTAGGAATGAAGAGTATGCCAATATACAGAGAGAGAATTTGGGCCTGTCTAAGTCTCCAAACAATGATTCAACTCCATAAAACTGGTGTGAACAGCATGAAGTTCTAACTACTCTAAAAAAGAAGGACAGTAATTTCTAGCAAAATCCAAAGGGCTGCTAAATAATGGACAGTCAAAGCATCAGTGTTTGGTCTACATTATTTTAAACATTGGTGGGAAACATGCTTTTTTCTCTACACAACACTTGTCCCCTCTCTCACTGAAGTGAATACAGTCCACTTCTCAAACTGGAGCCTTTTATGAGTTTTGGCTCACAACATCCTCTCTCTTACCAGTTCACTTTGATCTGTGTGGCTCAGACTCATTACCTAGTCGTTAAAGTAAATAAACCTGAATTCCTCCCATATTCAGGGTGCAAACCTGCAGGATGTTGCTGTAACATTAGGCATAATGGTGCAGAATTACTGCTGTAATATTTCAGTACTATGCTACAGACCTGTCACATTCAGGACAAATCACCTAACTGAAATGCACAACAAAAAAAGCAAGCAGCAGATCTAAAAAGTTCAAGTGCAAAAGTTAGAAGAAGTGGGTTTTTTCGCTTTTAAAGGAATAAAACCTGAAAACCTGAAGTGGCAGACTGAAAGAAAACATAAAGTGCCCTCCTTTACAAAAGGACGTTACTTACCTCCTTGTGAATTAAGCATATGGAAAGAGATCATTTACTAAAAATATATAGGAAAAAATATTTAAACTTAAATTACCATATCTTGTATCTATTAACATATATTACCTAGAATTTGTTGTCTTTTATTTACAAAATATGATACATTCACTTTTTTTTTTTCAGTTCAGAGAAATAGAAGACCCAATTTTGCTCTTGTGCTTACTGGTACAATCTGTAACTGAGCTTGAGAACCTGCATAAGAATTGCAACTAATGTCTATAGTAGTTACATAACCCAAAATGGAAATGTCACTAAAACCAGAGGGAAAATCTATTGCCCTAAAAAAAAAAAAAAATTGTGTATTATATCTGAATAAAAATGTCCAAGTTTACCATATTCCTCTATGACTATCTAGATACTTAAGGTTTAAATATATCTGAAAGCGCATAAAAGTACTTGTGTAGATTGATATAACTGTGACCTAAAAATTGTTAACAGCTACATATCATTTCAAAACTTCCATTCAGAGTTTTTTCAATCTTATTTTACCAAAACTTTTCCACTATAACTGCTCCTGATCCACCTCTATTGTGTTTTGCCTCAGAAATTCTAGACATGATATGCCATATGACGTAATGTTTCAGTGTTTGATTTTGAAATGGATGCATCATCCTCCTAAGCAAACCTCCTTAAGGACTGCACATCTAATATACAGATTAAAAATTAGATATAACATTATATAAATTATAAAATTATAAATTATAAAATTAGATATAATATATAATTTTCCAAAACTTGCCACAGGAATAGCAGTGGTTACTTATGGTAGGCAGACTGGAAAGATAAAGCCTCAGACATTATGTGGGGAGATGCTACTCCCCTGTAAGAGATTTGTGAGCAGTGCATCCCTTTTATGCTTCAGCAGCACTTCTGTATACTTTGTCATGCTAATAAAGTCTCATAGAGCGCAATTTCAAATCATAAAATAATGAAAATACCAGTAATTGAGGAAATGCTCTAAAGCCAGGATATTCAATATTGACAGAAAAGAATGATAAGCGTAACAAACTGCATGCAAAAGAGAAATTCTGGCAAACATCTAAGACTGGATTCTCCCAGAGATTACATAACATACACTACAGGATTAGATATATTGAACAACCCAGATTTAGCTGCACTTGATAGGGAAAAATAATGCAAAATGTTTTACTAAGTTTGGCAAACAATTTAGAAGTTATTTCAAATATTGAAAGTTAAGTCATACAGAATTTAATACTACTGGTATTAATATCACAGTATTCTGTGATATTACACAGCGTCAGGAACATTAATCAATCATGAAATTCACCAGTTTCAGAATTACATTTTTTCCTATCCCTCAAATGCCCAAACTGAACAACTCCATGAGTCTTTTGTCCCTTCACTTGCAATAAAAACAAAACAAAACAAAATAAAAACTGAAAAAAAAACCCACAAAAAATGAAAAGCAACGAAATGCCTATTTTCACTTTTTGCAAGCTTTAGTAGATGTCATTCAATGTAGTTCTCTCCCTCTCTGACATTAGAGATACACACTGCTTACTGTAACTCATTTGTTCCTTTTTCATATCCAGCCAGCTGCCCTAATTTCTTCCTACTTAAACTGGCATCTCTAAATCCTTAGTATACCCTTTGAGTCAAGATCTGTTTGGAAAGAATAAAGTCTAATATCCTAGTGAGAGCAAAGCCTGTTGTATTTTCCACTTAAAAGCTTCCCTTTGTGTCCCAAGGATCCCGAGTGATCCATACAAAAGTACATTATCTCTTGTCAGTATTTTATCTCCTAGAGTGTCCTTTTAAAAGCCTTTGATTTAATTCTGTGCATTCAGGCTTGACAAGATCATACAGAAAAGTGTAGGTCAAATAGTATTTATAAGAGCAATGCAGATTGCAGGGGTTACTTATTTTTCAGTCTATGCATGTCTAAACAGTCTTCTTCTGAAATTGTTGTGTGTCTAGAACCTTTTCACCCTATGATTGAGTCTTTTCTGGGTTATATTGCTATGAATCAAGGCTCATTATTCTAAAATCTCTGGAATTACTCTGACTAAAGTAACATAAACTTAGGGTACTGGAAATGCAAATTCCTTCTCTGATGTCTGGCTAACTGTGACCATAACAAGGATAAAAAGTATGCAGAAACACATTAATTTGTTCTTCTGAGGTAGCTTGCAGAGTTAAAAGAGGTGTAACTGAAAAACAAGACACTTTTTTGAATACCTTATAAATTCCTTCTCTGAAGCCATCAGCAAGCCTGTCTCACAGCAGAAATTGGACTGTTTTAGATCATGTGAATAGAAGATGTATAAAAAAATATTTTGCCCTAATTTCACTGAGTAATTGTATATGTGAATAATATGGCATCTTATTAGAGTGGTTACCTGCCACAGTTCTGCTCAAGATTATTTTCTTTCTTTTAGGAAGACTCAGATATAAACAAGAGGACACATTGCCTCTTTTTTTTTTTCCTGTTTCCTTCAGTTGGACTGGCAGCAGAGGCTATAAGTCAGCGTGCAAGCCTTGTGTTGTTGAAGGAATTAATCACTGCACTAGGACTCCTCCTATGTCACAGAAATATGTAATGTGGGGCCACCCTCTCATTCATTGTCTATCAACACTTTATATTTACTCATGTGACTTCTAAGACATGACAAAGCCATAAGCTATATTTGGCTTCATTTGCTCGGTCCACGCAAGCGGATTGGATCAGCTGAGAGTTCCAGCCAAAACAAACAAACAAATGAGGGACCACAAATACCAGCAGAGGTTGGAGTTCTCATAAAACAGCACCAGGCCAGATTTACAATCCCATTGTGGTGAAATTAATTGGAATTAGAAGCTTAAACATTAAATAGGAAAGTCTCTTTCTCTGTAGACTTCTTAAGCTATGATTTCATTTTCGCTCCCTTGATTCTTTGTCGCAGCTGAAAGCCCTTTGTCAGAGAGAATAGGAAGAGGAGGACCGTGGGGTTGAGCCCCATCTAGAGCAAGGTGGCATCATTCTTATGGGATTCTCACCATCACTGTGAGAAACTGAAGTCTTCAATGTACTCCAAGGGGAATTAAATTGGTGATGCTATTTCCAGAGTCTGTTTTTTGTGTCACCCACATGCTTTCATTTAAAACAGGTGACAGTCCATTCTGCAGGAGACAGCTTGGCCAGTTCTTTCTAGAAAGCTCAGTGGTATCAAAGTTAATGTCTGGAAGCTTTGAAATGCCAGCCACCTGCATGGCTTCTGATTTTTTGTGCAAACTTCAGATGTAGACATGCTTTTGAAAAAACTGCAATAGGCCTATCAAACGAAGATAACAAAGCCAAATGATTTGAAATTTGGATCCCACTGTGGTATTATTACATTAAGCTGCATTTAAAGAGTGCTGAGAGAATGGTAACATAACATAACAGAACTAAAATAGAGTAGAAAATAATACTGATTTTTTAATCATTTTTATATATGCTAATATTATGGGGTTTGGTTACTGAAACAGTATATCAGAAAAAAAAGTAGGTTGGCTTTTTGGTTTTTTGGTTGGTTGGTTGCAGGGTTTGTTTTGGTTGGGGGTTTTTTGTTTGTTTTTTGGTTGTTTTTTCTTCTGTCTTTTTAGAGTTTCTTTGTCATAGTAATGGAAGAAAAATGGAAAAGGGGATGAAATTGCCATTAGCTTACAGGGCTGTGACATTGGAGTGTGTCTGTCTGAGGTAAGCACATTAGCTGCTGAATGTGTAAATTGCAAAAATAACTTAGAAGCCAAAAGTGAGAACAAATGAGCAAGCAAGTGATCTAATCTCTGTTGGAACACATCACCTATGTGATTTGCAGGGTCCCCTGGAAACAAAGAAGCAGATGAAGCAGGAGCAGCATTTGTGTTATCAGCAATGGAGAAAAATCAATAACAGATAAGGTCTGAGTGTCAGCAAAATAAAGGAACTTTCCATTCCTCTCTGGAACACTGACACAATTGAAGCAGGGAAAGCCAGGGGTCTCATTACAGTGAGAAGTTCCCTGAGCTGGCCACATTTAATGTTTAGTTATTATCATATAAACCTTTAAGGCTGATCAAACTTAACTATAATTCTAATCTGTTTGAGGTGATAGCCTAAAAAAACAGTTTACATTTATATATCTCTCTTTTAGGAGAGATAGCTGTAAATGTAAAGCATTGCCATTTGTAGAACGAATCAGAGATGGGAGACACACTTGTCTTATAGACCCTGAGAAACTATGGAATCCAGAAATAGGCTTATTTAGGACACAAACTGTTCTCCCTTACACCAGAGCAGCCGCTTCTCTAAGTGCTGCTGCAATATGAATTGCAGAGTGTAATTAATTGGATTTCACAGTCTGCTAGAACTGTGGGCAGCTACTGCTTTGAGCAGCAGAAAACCTTTCTTATAGACATGGAGCTCCCAAGTATCACCAGGAAATCTCATTTTGAGAGGCAGGAAACTTCCAGTTTTAGTGAAAGAGGAAGCACACGTCAATCACAAATCAATCAATTTTTAAAAGATTTTGAACTGGAAAAATGTCTCAATGTAAGCCAGATAATGGTCCACCTGAATGTAATTTGAAGAAACAGAATCTGTTGTTTTGTTTGGTCCTGGATATGCTGGAGGCGCTGGAAAATAAACCCACCATTTTTGTTCTATGAAAAACCACTGCATATTTGAACACTGTACACAGTTGCTTTCTTCCATGTTTCTTTTTTTTTTTTTTTGACAAACCTAAAATAAACTAACAGGCAGAGCAATAGGCTTTAAAAGAAAATCCCACACATATATCTTTCAGCAATGTCCACAGTCACTACATTTTCCATGTAATTGGAACTGGAGATGTTTGTGGTAATAGATAAGGAAAATATTGACTTTCTAATTGTTTGTTGTTGTGGTTTTTTGCTTTTATGTGGAAGACTCGGAGGTTTACACTGTATTTCCAATTAATATTGTCTCGTCATGACTAACAGTCTCGGCTTTAAACGTGTGCATCCAGGCAGGATTATAACCACGAAATAGAGTTTGTTGTTTGTACAAGATACTGAAGAAGAATGGAAAGGTGAACTCAAGTAGGTAATAGTAAAACAGAAGCTGAAATTAGCTGAAGGTTATCCATGGATAAAAAAAATTCCAAAAGAGAAATGCAGCAAGTACTACATTTGTCTTAGCAAGAGTCAACGTGGTAACAAGGCTGAGAGATGGAACTACAGCTAATGGTAGGACCCAGGACAGATTACTACCAAGCCTGAAATAAATCCTCTGTGAAGAACCAGAAAACCTAGTGCTGAAGAGATCAAACAAACTACTATCATATGGAATGACACAGAAAAGGGGTTTACAGTTATAGAGAGCATATGCTGTTAGAATAATAGCTTACTCAAGTTCACCATACTGGAACCTGCCATTTTTTGATCCTGAAAATGGCAAGTATATTTAATCTCCTTTAGACAAAGCATATTTGTCTATAAAGTCCTTGCTAATTGTGTCCTGAAATCTGGCACTATCTTAACTGTTCTACTGTTTGTATTTTCAGAGAACTTGGAAACTCTTGCTATCTATGTAATTGCTTTCAGTGTTATGTATAAACAGTAGTAAAAGATAATCACTGCAGAGTTTGGGGTTTTTTGCAGAATTTACAGTTTCATATTGCACAGTGCATTAGAACTCAGGAAAAAAAGGAAAAAAATGTCTTATGCAGTGGCACCTTCCAGAAATATTAGAGCATTGAACTCCACAATTACCCTTTACTCAGACAGCCAGAAGAGCCATGATTTTTCAACAGTTATTTTCTTTGGTTTGGGAACAAGCTCAGACTATTTCAGGTGCACTGTAGCTGGTTTAGACTATCTTGTGGCAACTGTCAGCTGCAGGAAAGAAGAATGGTGGTTAAAATTTTCTCCTCTATTAACCAAGCTGGAAACAGTGCACCTGTATTCTCCACCCCTACTGCATGACTAGCTTTTTGTGTCAGAACTTGTCCCGCTGTTTGTGTGTTCACACACAACCTGTGATATGGAAACATGAGCTCGGTGCTTATTTTCTAATTAAACCTCTTTTATCTGGCCCAAAATTTGCTTTCAGCACCTTTTTTTTTTTTTGGCAGGAAACTTTAATTACTATCAATCATAGGAAGAAATCCAAAATATAAAGTAAACTGGATTAAGATTTGAGTAGCTAGAGTAGCTAGAGTAAGGGCACACTATTGCTTTCTAGAAATAGGATACAAATGTTAAGCACCACACAGAGAAAAAAGCAAAGCAAATAGATGCAATAAAATATATATTCTTAAATATCCCCTTAAATGTATCCTTCATCTCTGGTGTAAGGAAGCCAAGTTTCACCACCCATTTTCACAGTTTGCGTTGTAATTTTCTTTTCTCTAAATTAGCAGATCATTTCCAAAGTTGGTTGTCAGCTATCTGTCCTTGTACGTGTGAAAGTGGTATGAAAAGAAAGCCTGACAGCAGTGCTGAAGAAAATGTTCCCACATTTGTTACTAATTATGTTTTGATTATGAGGCTTTCACCACAATTGTTATTGAGGCCCCGGGAACACCTGCAAACACAAGAGAGCTCAAATATTTCCTAACAGAGCTCACACTCTTCTCAAATTCATTGACTTACATGATGACTTAGGTGGATGTGCTCATAAGTAGTGCAAATCAGTTAAAAGCAACCAAGAAGTAAGACATCAGTTGATGGACTTTCTTTTTCCTTCTTACTTTCCCATCAGTTCATGCCAGGTGCTTAATGTTAGAGGTCACAGTCACATTAGATCATCTCTTGTTTCCTGGATGCAATTTTTGTCATTCATCCCCAAGTGGGCATTTGACGAAGCTTATAATGGCAGAAATAATGTTCTGATGTTTGTTGACTACAAAATTAAAAGAATGGTAGGATGACTTTTACAAATCAGGAAACAGATATACTAATACAGTTGTAAATCAAATTACCTCTTGGCAAGCAAATGTAAAATAGTGAAACTTTTATGAACAGCTACTTAATGCTTGCACTCAGAATATCGGAGAGGTAAGCTGATATGTGTCTTTATTGCAATTATAGGAAATTAAACCAAGCAAAATGGTTTGGTTTTTTCCTTTTGAGAAAGAAAAAAACAAACCACAATGATGTGCGTGAAATAATCCTAACAATAAATACAAGAACAATGGAAGAAAATAAGGCAGGATACTCTGAGTTTGTTTTTACTGAAATTTGTGTTTTTAATACTTTCTTTGGGGTTTTTTTTGTATTGGATGCATCATCTCTGAACTCATGTGCTTCAAAGAAAATGCAGGCATGAAATGTTTTATAGAGAACATCTTAAAATTTAAATTACTAGTTATACTGCAGAGAACGATGTCCCAGTGTTTCAGCTGAGGTTGGGTTAAGTTGTTCCCAGTGTTGCAATGTCAGGCCATGTATCCCTGCCCATATCCTCATCTGAGAGGTTACATTTTGCTGTGGGAAATCATTATCATTATTACAAAATTCTGTAAATTCATTTGTTTATACGTATGATATAAACTTAAAGAAAAATTATACCAAAAATCACAGCTGCTTTGACAAACCTCTGCCATGGGATAGGTGATTTTTTTTTTTTTTTTAGAGAGAGAGCATGCTGCTTAAACTTGGTAGAAGAGCTTTTTTGATGGGTCATTGACCACACATTAGATCATATGGAAATGTGTATTACTTATGGTATTTTGAATCCCAAGTATGAATCTCATACTCAACTACCTTTTAGACACTTTTAAGACATAATTATCACACATTTCTGAAGCATTTGCCCATTAACAGAAAAAAGACAAAATATGAACAAAATTCTTTTTTGTAATTTACAGCTGTATTTAACAACATGAATGGAAGAGGAATGCAAATCAGTAAGATTACTGATACTGTTCATACACATAAATTCTCATATTTCAGAAATAAATCTATGACCAAACTGCAAATATTAATACAGTATGAACTCTCACTAAGGCAAGCCATGTATTCTGTCTTCCAAAGAATGAAATTTGCATTCATGAACACCAGCAGGGGCTTGAGGAAGCAAGAGAAGGAACACAGTGATTTCCTCCTGGGTACATCCCACTGGTTAACCAGTTGCCTGCTTTAGTACTTCCTGGACAAAATAATCACATATGTGTGGGATTTACTGAGGTTGAGAAAGGAAGTTTCTAATTGTTATCATAAACTTAAATAGCTTTCCCTGCTTCCCTTTCCGGCCACAGGGCAGCTGTTATGTATTGTTTATGTAGAAATACATCAGGGATCAAAATGCCAGACAATAAAGTGGGTTGGGGAAGACAGTTGAAGATCTAGCACTAAATATCTTCTAAGAATTTGCCTAAATAAAGCTCTCATATTAAAAAAAAGTCTAACCACACATTTCTGACAGTATTATGCATGAAACCTTGTGGGGGTAAAAATCTACTTGAGAACATTTCTTTCACAGGTAGCAGAATTGGAAATTGATATCATATATATTTTGGCGGATATATGGAGGTTAGTTATTTGCACTCTCTGACATGGAAGAGGTGGTTTTAGTTCATTGTCTGTAAATTTTTATGATATTGAGGTAGCCTGAAAAGAAATTGCAGATTCTGTTGCATAAGAAATTTGTTCTTCCCCAAAAAGAGGCATTCTGCATTCAGGGAGAAAGCTGAATTCAAGGATCCTTGAGAGACAAAATATTAAATATACAATTTTTTATCCCAAATTACCTTGCAATTGTGGAAAAAAAAGAAGTAGAAAATAAAAAGTAATTGAACATAGGTTCAATTACTTGTACTGTTCTGTTAGGATATAACAAAACCTGGAGAAGTGTTTTGCAAGTTGTTCTGCAGAGAGTGAAATATGATTGTCCTGCTCTGTCATGTATCTAATTTACAAGCTGCTGGAGAATGAATACCAAGACTGTCCAAAACTATCATTCAATAGAGAGGTTCTGAAAATCAATAAAGAGAATTAGGAGAATGCCACATATATAAAGAAAGATTGAAATGAAAGTGTTTAGACAGCTTCTTGAGAGCATGAATTTTTAAATCAGGCACTTCTCTTGATACAATCTGATTTCAGAGTCAACATACTTCTAAGGGGCTTAAAATATTTTGCCCTTTCCATAAGCCTAAGAAGTCCCTGAAGGATTACAAAAATCTAAATTCTATTTCTTCTGACCAAATGTTTGAGGAACAGGAGGTGGGCAAAAGTCAAAATCCTAGATGTGACATTTATCTCATGACACTTGTTTTGAGAACAGCTTTGGGAGCTAAATCCAATTCTGAATGTCTTATCTTTCCATTTTAGGATGAGTCAAACCAACACATTTACATTTGGAATAGAAATAATCTTAGATAAAAAAAATAAAAACCCTATAGTCATTAATAGCTGACCAGCATAAGTTAGTGTGTTATTTTCCAGTAAGAAATTCAGACTGGAGACCACGATTCTACAGGAAAGATTTTCCTGTATGTATAAGGTCAGGATTTATGTCAGGGACATGAAGGGAATTTTAATTATCTAAGCCAAAAGCAAATAAAAAGTTGTAAAAAATCAATCTAATTTCAGATGCTTCAGAAGCAAATTCTGTGAATCTGGCCTGCCTCTGAAGTGCAAAGTATTGTATCTGAAAATCTCAAAACCAATTACAAATATTGCATTTGAAAAAGTAGTAGGAAATGTTTGGATTTTTCTCATAGCTTCATTAATATTTAGCCTGTTAGAAACCAGTGTGAGTTGATTGTTAACTTCTATAGGAACACATCTTTCAATCACATTTCACAAATCTTTGCCTTCCCTGCTATTGTCTGAGTGGCTGTTTTGTTCCTGCCTTTGCACCAGCATTCAGGGGTTAACTCAGGTAAGCACTGTGCACAGCCATACAAAATAATTCAAATAGTGTATGATGTTCCTCCACAGGTGCTAAATTGCTATATTCACTTTTATTCAATTAAACATGGGAACTAAAACATTCCTCTAACACACGCTGCTTATTGCCAGTTTAGAATTATGGATGATAAAATGTTTCCAGGGAGTTTTTCTATATCCATTCTCTGAGATTTTCTGATCTAAAGCTCTTGTGATAGATTGATTCTATGTACATCTGCTGGATGTGTGAATTTGACATAATTTTATCATCTCTTATGTGTATATATATATGAATTGATCTTTGTATTATGTATGAACTGATCTTTGATAGACTTGTGTATCAAACTGACTTTACCACCAGTGCGTCCCTGGGTGTCCACAACCTTGAAAGAAACCTACTTTGACCTAGGGAATTTTATCAAGCTGTGGTGGCCATGGTATGAGCTGCCAAAAAAAGGAGAACCTCCGCAACACCTTCAGCAGGCATAATTTCTTTGTACTTGCAGTGGCGCAAGAGGAAAATGCAGTTCCTTGGGTCACCTTGGGATAGCAATTACAATGTAAAGTCTGCCTGTAAAGCTCTCTAAAGAAGAAGAAATATAGCATTTTTTTCTTTCTTGTGTCATTTGGAAGTGATCATTTTTGTCACGGTTATCTGATGCAAGCCTCACAGAGAATACCCTCAGTGATCGGTGGAGAAAGTCATAAAAGGCTTTTACTTTGTGCTGAATTTTATTCCCTGAGTTCTCAGCAAGCATGTGTGAGATATGCTGCTAATTGAGAATGAGTATTCAAGGAACACTTTAGGGAGGACTAAAAGTTGTTGGTAGGATCATGAACAGCAGTGGTAACTTTGAAATTACATTTGAGCAGGAGACAGATGCTTTCTGTATGGCTACAGTCTATCCATAAACTCACTTGGAAAATATGTTTTCCCTTCTAAACTTTCCTTAAAGTTTAGGAAAGATTTGGGAAAGATAGGAAAAATCAAATCTTCATCCACATATTTCTTTATTCCACGAATTTCCAAAGGACTTGCCCTTTTGATCCTGCCTGATTCATCTCTCAATTCCTTCAGAGACATTTGGTCCCTAAAATGATTTTATAAAACTTAGCCAACATAAGCAAAGAAAGCATAAATGGTAAAAGGGAGCTAAGGATAAATTTTCCCCTCTATTCCTTCCCTTGTGCTGGAGTGAGCTGCTAGATTCTAAAGTTCTTTGATGATATTTAAATTTGTACCAAGGATTGGCCTCTCACCTATACATCTAAGGAGCATTTCTGAAATCTAACCACAGCTTCTACATTTCAATAAATGCTTGTCCCCAGGAAATACCTGAAGTGTAGAAGATGCAAGACTGCTGTTTGCTTTGATTCTGACTTTGCTCTGTTATAAGTTCCAAGTGTTTCTCTTTGAGAGTTTTGTTTCCTTTGCTTTTAAAACTGAAATGTGAGAAGTATTTGGGATTCTTTTTTCAGTTTTGAAATGTAAACTCTCAGTCTAAACTTTGAAAGAATTCCTGTGAAGCTGTAGCTAAGCTGTGCTCCATGATGATAAAAAAATGTTTTCTGTGTCCACAGCTGACATTTGTAGAGACATGAAACTTACTCTGTTTTGTGCAACTGAGAGCTTTCTCTGCCTACAATACTCTGGCTCTAGAAAAAGGATTATTTTCCTGTATTTCCCATGATGGTATGACATCCTTACCTTTATTTGATATACCAAGAGTAATAGAATCAGATTTGTGGTTTAATATATATATTATTAGAGTATGTAGTTACGAGAAAAAAAAAAACACTACTATTACACAAATCACAAATAGAGTAATAATATTCCTATTAAAATTCTTAAAAGAGAAGTCATTGACTGTTTAAATGTATTAAAACCCAGACAATAAACTTACAATCTAGTTTATTAAACATCTTTCATTATTAGACCATCGGAGACTGGAAGCAAACATAAGATACCAGAAAAAAAATCTTCTAGAAAAAAAATCCTTTTCAGTGAGTTTCCTAATTACTCCCCTTATTATTGTCATCAGAAAATTCCACTGGCAGCACAATAATTGTCCCTAGGACAACAGATTGAAACCTTTATTTGAAAATTAGGACTAGTGTGAAGATTACATGGGCAACTTGAGCATATATATCTTTAAAAATAATCCTTTTATGAAATAACATTATAAAAAAACATTGCCAAAGAAACATGAGCTTATTCAGCTTCTGTTAAAAAAGAAGTTAAACTAGGCATGAAAAACCTATTAAAAAATTTACAAAGTCCTACTTTAAGTCTTATTATTATCTATTAAAGCCAGGCTAATAATTTATACAACTTCCATGAGATTTTATATCCAAGATGTTCACTTTTTTTTCCAATTCTAAGCTTCTGAGAAATTAAAATTATTTATTTATATGATTGCTTTGGCATTTTATGTCATGATTATGGCCAATACTTTAAAAATGTCAAGTTTTTTGGTTTTTTTTTTTTGGTACAGAATGTTATATTTGCTTAATCCCAGAGTAGAAATTCTCATATAGGCAAGAAAATGTCATATACAGTAAATATTTGCCCATCTTCCTTGAAATAAGTAAAATGTTGTGGCAGATTGGCTTGGCAGTACATTGGGACAATTAACACAAAAATGTCTGCAGGACAGAACAAATCTGTTCATCCAGGTTAGATTCTCTGCATAATCCTAGTGACATATTTACAGACAAAGACAAAAGGGATAATATTTATTAATGGTGCTAAATGTTACCTGTGCCCACATCCTTATCTGAGACAGCCTTTTATATTGAGTTTTCCTTCAGAAGAGAAGCCTTGTTCAGCAGCTGCAGTCTTCAGGTTGCGAGATGGTTGCCTGTGCCCTCAATGCCTATTTTTTAATATCTGATTAAATTAAAATACCTGATTCAATACCTGATTAGTATAATCAAGTAATAATTAGTGATCTGCACTTTGAAGATACATAAATGCAAGGTTTCTCTTTTGTCTGGACATTTTACAAACTGCTTAGTTTTGTTGTCAGTATGGATAGACCCACACTGGTAGAATAGACAGGGCTGGACCACATGTACCAGCAGTGGGAAGTTATCATCATACAGGTAAAATGTTAGGAAAAAAATCCCCTGGGAAGGTTTTGGTCCATGCCAGACAGTTTGCTCAAACACAGTGCCCAGGTATGAACTGGAAGTAGCTTATCTAGTTTATTTAAAAATGTTATTTTGGCTAAAAATTTGCTGTAGTAAGAACAATTTTTATCACCACCTCCTTGATCTTTACCCAAAATTCCCGAGTAAAGAATTACAGCTAGCACATCTTCCAGTTCTAAATCCAACTGACGCCTGAAAAAGATAGATTTTAATAGCATTCAGGATGCTAAAACTTGTACCAGAAAATTTGTTTAGAAAAAATCTCTCTACCAATCATCTTCAGATTTTTCTTCAGCCACATCTGAATTTCAATAATAATCTTATTTCATATTTGAAAATCTCTTTTAGTTACTTTTTCATATCTAAAGGTAGATAATATTTCAAATTAATGCTTAGATTATGCTTCTGTTTAATATCTAAAAATATATTTCAATACACTTTTTTAATGAAAATCATTATTTGATATAGGCCTAGGAAAAAGGAATATGTATTGAAGATATTCTATGACATAAGATTATTTTCATTTTATTTCTTTATGGTGGCACCTCAGCTTACTAATGTGTGTGTGCAAAGCATAACAGTCAGATACACTGAGGTCTTGTCTTTTGCAGCAGACTGAACCTGGCCCTCACACTCTGAATGCTTCCAGATATTAATGTGGATTCTGAGTGGAAGTGCAGACTTTCAGTTTTATTTTGTAGGTGTTTAATTTGGGGACATGTGTTGAATTCATATCTAGTTAGCTTTAAAATAATATGTAAAAATTATTTAATATTTTTTCAGGGATTTTCCACTCTCTTGGTAGACATTAGTATTAAAAAACCCAAAGCTAATTTTTTTAAAGAGATTCAAATGAGATCTCTGCTATTTCAGTACTCAGATGTTCACTTCACCTGAATTTCACTCAGAAGTCCAAAACTCAAAACAAAATCAGAAAATTCAAAATGGAGATGTAACCTATGGAATCTCATGGACTAAGCAGTCTGACAATGACAGGGTTTTAAATATGATAATGTAATCTAATGCCATACTAAGGAATAACTCTAGTATAGAGAGACTTTATTCTGTTTCACCCCATGAGACACAATGACCATGGGAATTTTTAAACTTATAAGGAATGCAACAAAAAGTGGTTAAAGGGGTTTACACTGTGATGTAAAGAATTAAGCAGAGATTTCACTCTATTACTTTTTTCCATTCACTGATACTTTTCTAAAAAGATCCTTACCCTGCTTGGCAGTCTTATAGTGGGTATGAGTGTTTGCAATTACTATCGCTTCTTGGAAAGAAAAGGAAATTTATTGTGATGGGTTTGATCTCTTGTTCTTCTTGGAATTCAGTTCTGTTACCTAAAAACAAACAAAGAAAGAAAACAGAAGGGTGGATTAAAAAAATGGGGGGAGGAGAGAAAGAATAAACAGCTTAGGGTCTGGATTCTTACCTGCATGATTGCTGCATTAAAAAAAAAAAGAAAAAAAGAAAAGAAAAAGACATAGCATGTGGTTTTATCATCTGCTTCAAGATCTGGCAAAAATGCGTCAATGTCAAAGCATTTAAGATACTGCTTTCAACTTCTTTTCTGGTCACAGGCTCACAGCAGTGCTGCCAAAAATCTGTCTTGGCTGGCAAAGTCAGGCTGTTTTCAAACAGAAAGAAGGATTTAGATAAGAAAGAAACAACTGAATGCAGAAGAGAAAAAAATATATTAGAATGGGTGTAAATGAGAAAAATAATAATAAAAAGAGTGAGATAATAATTCTAATCAGAATGCCCAGGATAATACTGAGGGCTTAACCAAGGCAAATAGAGCTTTCATAATCTTTTGGTTCCCTTTCAATTTATTTTCAAATATCAGGATGGTGAAGGCTCGTAATGTTTGGGGAGGACTGTTGCCATGCTGGGGGGGATGGCAAGAAGTTACTGGCATGTAGCTGGCATGCCTACCTCTGCCTATACATTAAATATCCACAAATTGGTCAAATTGTGGGTTATGAAAGATTTTACAGAGTAGCCCAATTCCGTCATTCCTTTGTTTACTGCTTTCAAAGTACTTTACACTGAACAAGACATAGATTTTCCTTTGGTCCTAGAAACTGAAAATTGGACAATTGTGCTTGTATTTTATGTTTTATAAATAAGTTTTTTACATCTGTAGTCGCCACTTTCAAAAAGGCAATGACTGTTCACTGCAGTAAAGGAATAAATCAGGAATGCATCATTAACTATGATAATACAGTCACCAACATAAATTGCTATTAAAATATATTTTGTCTTTATGGTAGAGTCCTGTATATTTCTAGAGCAGAAAAAAATAATCCCCTTAAAAGTCAGAGGAGCACTTTCAGGACCTAAAGGAAAAGTCATTATATGGGGCAGGTCACTTGGCATGCTTCCCTTTTTTCAGATAGCCATTTATTACTAGAAAACAGCCATTAAAAACCAGCACTACCTTGTGGCAGGCACTATGTTTTAAATTATTTTCCGTCAATGAAATCACAGAAGCCCAACATGGAGGTACTGTTCTTCAGAGAACTTAAGGATAAGTATCAATAACGTAGGGAAGGCACTGGAAAAACAAGGAATTTAATATGGTCCTTTCTTAACTCATCCCACCCATAGGGGGAGGAATTTACTGGTAACAGTAAGCCTACAGTTAAAAAAAATCATTGAATCATTATGCAATATCAAAGCTGCCAATAAAACCTAGGATAAAACTGTAAGGTAATGTCTACTTCCTGAAATGGTCCATGATCTGAATAAAAACCTTCCTTTATAAACGCAAGCGGAAAGTGCCAGAAAGGGAGTACTGCTGATTTGGTGGAAAAGTGCTCCAAAGAATGAGCTAAAATGTTTAAAGTAATCTAAGATGCAAATGTAATGCATTGCTCCAGGAGCTCTATAATTGTTTCTCAGCTTGGCAGTTCACTGAACTGTACTGAGTGTTAGTCAGAAAATGAACAGATCTATTTTAACTTCAAGCAGATCTCAATGGCTGCAACTGGCAGAGAGATGATTCTTAGCAGTTGGAGATGACATCCTCCTTCCCTGCTTCAGTAAAGCAGAAAGGATTTGTAAAATAAAAGTAGACCTTAATCTATGTATCAGATAGGTAAACAGAAATTATGGGCAAAGTTTTAAGCTAGAAAAAAATGTTAAAAATAGTGACCTATAATAAAACTTGCCTAGTTAATACTAAAAAAAACCCTATATTTTTAACACAGATATTATGATTTTAAAGTGCAGAATTTCACTCTTCAAACAAGAACAGAAGAGATGAAATGCAGACATTTTCCATTAACAGAAAAATAATGAAATAATCACAATAATCAATAATCTTTGTATTTTTACATATTTCCTAATAGCTTTACGTATTTTCATCTTTACTTATGAAACTGGGGCAAACAGTAACTGAATATAATACTACTTACTGTATATAAAGGCATTGTCATTAATCTCACAAAACATCCATCCTGGTGAAAATATACCACTTTCAACAGCTACTGCATGTGACTCCAATTATATTGGAAATACAATTAATTTAATTGACACCATTAGCACATTCTCTCTTAGGTATTTCTTAAAAATCTCTATCTGGCATATCATCAAATCTAGATAATTTCATTTTATAGTAGCATGTAACCAAGTAACAGACTGTCAGGTCAGTTTTCTTCACTGTGGGAGTCACAGAATAACAAAGGACTAGATTTACAATTATGAAGGGGAAAATCACCATCAAAGATGGAATCATTATAAAAAATTAGAATACATAATATTACATACACAGAAATCCAACACTGAGTTTGATAAGGGGTGCTTATAATGAAAAGACAGATTATTTTTCAGCTTTTAAAAATGGATTTATTACTCTGTAGATAAATTTAAATGGCAGATTATGTAGCAAATATTTCACGCAAAGATCACATATTTTATACAATTTTCCAAATATTTGAATATTTACTCTGATTGCTAAAAAGTATTGTAGCTGTCATATTCCCTAGATTCCTATGAAACCAGTTTTATAGAAAAGAACAATTTCTAAGCTTCATTAGTTTTTCTGGTCAGAAAAAATATGAAAAATTACTTAACAGTATTCATACCCTAAAATTTTCAGCTATCGTCTTACTTCTTACTTTGACAAAATCCTGCTAAAAAGATTGAAAGGACACTGCAGGATTTCATGGATGTGGAAATGTACTAAATATCTGTCTTGACTGTGGTGTAATTGGCTAATAACCTAAGAGATTTTTTTTTTTTGAAGAGTGAAGTCTTACAATGAGACTGGGTTAAAATATATAGAGAAGAGAGGATCAGCTGCTTCACCTGGAACATTTTTTACCCTAATTTTTTTATACTTCATTTTGACTTCACTGGACCTTCCATTTCTGACTGTACATTTCAGGTAGCAGCAGGCACTTAATTGTGTATGCTGGCAACACCACCTAGCCCAAACACTAAGATATATGTCTTTGTAGACATTATATATGGCGTTTCACTTTCAAGTTACCAGTATATTTCTCAATCCCATTTTTAAAACTTGTGCTAACTTGAGAGAAAGGAATGCAATCATCTCTTACACATCACTTTTTCTGAATAACTTTTTTATCTTGAAAATATTCAGGCAAGAGAGATTTTATACTAGCTATAGGAAATACTCTTTTCTATACCAGGGTGGGAGAACTTATTCCACAGAGACAATTAAATGAGCCAGACAAGGATCTGGCTGTCATTTTTACAGATAGGAAAACATATAAACTCTCACATTTAATTGGTGTGAATGTGACAAGAGAAAACTGAACATAAGGTCTCTAGACAGCCAATAAATCTGGCTTGTGTCTTTCTCCCTCAATCAAAGACAAAAACTGGCTATTTTTATATCTTGGGTTCATGTACAATTCCCTGTGTGTGTGTGTGTAATGCCATAAGCTTGCTTGTTTTCCTCTAATATCTAAAATATTCTTCAATCTGTAGTCCTTCTGAATGGGTCAAAACTGATTTTTTTTTTTTTTTTTGATGATTTTTAAAGTCTCCTCCTGTTCTAGGTCAGAAAAGTCAGAAACTTATCATCCCACATTTCATTATTCATTTTTCTCTTATGTTAAGCAGTGTACATGTCTAAGACAATATATGGTCTCTATAGGAGCATATCATGCACAGAACAGCAAATGAAGGCACATACACAAAGAACAAGTTGCCCAATGCCAAGGAGTGGTATTTTCTGACAGAGGAAGATGTAAATCCCAGCTGTCCTACATTCCAGGACAGTACTAGGACACTGAAAGTATCACTTCTTTATCTGATAAGGCCGTGATAAAACGCAAGGAAGATTAGGAAGAGAGGAAATGCTGAATTTTTGTTTGTTTTCATAGCCTTTACTCGGAGACTTTTCAAAGCAGCTTGTATGTTCATGACTAAGAAATGCCCACTAGGTCAATTCCTGTTGATTTGTGGTCTGTCCACTTCAAACATACCCCATGAGAATGTGTCATATTTCCTGTGTATAGAGTAGCCTGTGTGGGATATAGTCTGCAAACACCACAAGATCTGCTTTATTCAGCAAGGATGACTCCTCCAGCAATCAATGTAGAGTAGGGTTGGGGATAGAAAAAACTCAGGATCACCAATGCAACCATGGGGACTAAAATCTGCAGATGTAATACTGTTAGTAACATGTCATAGAGTACTCTTTACAGCTCTAAAGGAAAAGTATCCTCCATAAGTTTGCATTTTATCTCAGCTTAATGCACACCAGCTGAAACATGTAGGTTAAGACTCTTGGAAGTTTACTATTAATGTAGAAATGAATTTTCAATTTCTTTATTTGAACTTGTTCTCTTAGGTTCTGATTTCAGTGTCCTTCAATTCAAATTTCTAATTTATTCCTATGGAATGAAATGCCAATGAAGGGAATTGGAAATTCAGGCAAGAGCAAACAGAGCTTACTCTGGAGATCAGAAAATTTCTGTTCAGGATCATGTAGGGAATGGCATAAGATACCCTGTGCATAAATTTTGCAGACAAAACGACCTTTGAATATGCTTAGATATCTGGATAGCTATATTTTACATATTTCAAAATAAATAAACGTCAATAATTCATAAGGAATAGAAGCAATTCATGTTCATCGTCTATTAATTATTTAGGTTTGCAATCTTCATTTAAAGTATTTCTGAGTATACTTTCTGTGAGCTAAACAGTACTTTTGAAAAATGAGCCTTGAACAAACACAGTAATTTTCTTAATATTCTTTTATTCTACATGAACTCCTAATTCATGTGATGAATGAGAAGTTTTGTAGTGTTAAAAATCATTATGTGAGGTAATAACTGTGAATACATACTAATATGTTCCTATTCAATATTAATATCTGCAGCAACCATTTCATAAACTACAAAAACTACCAGGCAGAACTTAGTTCAAATTAGTAATTGAGCAAAACAAGAAGTACTGCTTTTCAGAAGGCTTTGATTTAACTTTTTCACAACTGAAAAGGATCTCAATCTGAGTGATACAATGTAGTAAGCACGGTTAAATCTATCTTTTCACTATCCTGACAGCAAGTAGGTAACTTGTAAGGCTTGTGTAGCCTGCAATCCCACTTCTTTCTGTTCATGGATAACCATGCAATAACAGAGAAAACTCTTCTTGCTGTGGATGGAGTAAAAACTTTAGCCTTTGTGTTCTCCTAGAATGATGGAAGCTCTTGTGAATTAGGCAGATATTCTTGTCTTTGATAATTTTCTCATATATAAAATAGCAAATTTAACTCTCCAGCCAGAGGCAGAATATTAAGAACAGGGGTTGCAGCAATATGATTTTATGATATAGTCATCATCATGTCTGGGTGCTATAGAACAGAATTCTTATGGAACACTGACATATATTTGGTTATCCTTGGAAATGGTAAAAGAAATTTATTGGAACTTTTACTCACACACTCTTATGGTTTTAAATCAACGCCCTCTTATCACATCTTCAGTCTCCTGAAGAAACTCCCTGTAAAAATAAACACAGGATGTTCACAATAAATGATAAAAAAAAATCAGATATTTCTCAGCAAGAGTTTGTGTGAAACTAGGCATTTGGCCTAATTTTCCAAGAATAGAAGAAATTATAATTAAAAAAAAATAAAAGATTGAAACTAGAGCAAGTGAACAAAAAGAAGTGTTTCAATCCAGTGCTGTCAAGCAGCCCCAGAGACAGAAAGGAATACGCTAATATAATTTATGTATTTAGTATTTTCCCATTGGTAATGTATTCTGTGGCACCATGTGCAGCATCAATAAGCAGAAAAGTACCTAAAATCCATATTATCTCCACTTCACAGAGAATTTACTTATGAGGTCTCACACCATAAAGGTATTTTGCTTTTCAAGTACTTGGTAGCATTTAATTTTAGTCTTTAGCTTGCTGGTTTCTTGTTTTCATATGTGCTTGATAATATGATGGCTCTGCAAGTGCAAATTAATAAAGTTTTACTGTATTTTGTTGCTTTTTCTTCCACATTAATTTTATGTTATACCTGTAATCACATAACGAGAAAATTAGAATGTATCCAATTTAGTTAGTTTAATAATATTTTTATGTTGGCACCTCAGAGCACTTTATTAAACACAAGAGGCAAGATTAACTACAGGCAGATGAAAAATCCTTACAGATTGTTTGGCCTTGATATTCTAGTGAGTTCATCCTCTAAGCTGCAAGTTTTGCATTAAAAGCAGTGAAGAAAGCTTTGCAATCCAAGGACTGAGATTGTAAAGTAAGAAGATATCTTACAGCTGAACTTCTGTTTCAGCATGACAGAATGGGTATAGTGCAAAATTTAAGCAAAATTATTCCAAGAGCAAATTTTTTTTTTAATTGCTCTAGCTTTTCATCACAAAGTAGGATTGACATGTATTTTAACAATTTTATTTTTAAAAGTTAAATTTACACCAATAGTAGCAATGTCTAAAAAACTCACTAGAAGAAACAAATGCATTCTTTATATCCTTAATAGTTTTTTTTATCGCTATATCTTTAATAGATTTTTATGAGTAATTTGAGATTTTTGATACAGACTGTTTCAAAAAGACGACTGACTGATGAAAAGGTAATCATGTTTGTCTTTGAAAGATGTTAGGTCCTCCTAAAAGATAACCTCCCTGCACACTACTTCCATTTCAGGTCGTTTTGTTCAATTTTACTTGGTGTATCTTCATGAAACATAAATTTCATGTTCACTAGGACTCAAATAGTCATGGAGGATGGTTTTGAAGAGAGATTAAATCTCAGAATTAAGATTTTCAGATCCTTGAGGAACCCTATATTTCAGATGTTAGGTGAGAGGCAAATTACAGATTCTGAATTTACATACTGATTTCAGGGTATTTCTGACATCTAAAACACACTCTAACACTTTGAAATGTCTCAAATCATGCAGAATTGTACTCAAAGAAACACAGAAACATTTCAGTCAATATACAGGTCTGGCAGTAAAGTGAATTAGAGGGTAAAATGCACATTTCTTTTGCAATGCCAATAGTTTAAGTGCAAGCTCAAGACACCAGGAAAAGAAAATCCAGTTTTTACTCCAAAGTGATAAATGTTAACACTTTTCAAACTTTCCACATGTATGAGTCATTACATGACATTACTTATGCTGGACCACAGACCTGTAGTTTCTTTATGGAGACAGAGAAAGGTAGTTAGAAATTCTGATGATTTCTTGGCTCTTAATTTACCTACAGAGGTATCTCTCATCTCTTAAAGATCTAAGCCTAAGAATCTGTTTTGAAATAGATTTGGTTCAAGAATACCCATAATCAGTGACATCAAAATACCAAAAATTCAGACTAGCTTTCTACAATATCTACATTTTTTGAAAATTCTATCCCTGAGTCATCTGCTTGTCTATAATATATGAAGAGATAAGTGGCTTTCAGTAGCACTGTTTTTTACAGAAGACTAAATAATTATATTCTCCTAATACTGCAACTGATGTTTTCTCTTCACTCAACCTAAAGGCTGCTCTAAAACTTCCCACTTAAGTAACACAGAAGAATTCAGTGACTGAATGCAAAACAAAATGGAGGGAAGCAAAGATCAGAAAAGTGTCATGGTTTCTTTTTTTCTTAGAGAAATATCAATTTCTTTTAATGTTTTGAAAGACTGTCAAGCTGGTATTTTAGTAGTTGATTCATCCACTGAACCCTGGCTTTAATACTTCTTCTGCCACAAAAGCCTGAAAAATCCTCATTAGCACTACTGCAATGGATCATCATACCAGGTGGCACCACTAAACAATTAAGTTCTCATTCAAAGGCTCTTATTTATAAATTATTTCATGAAAATAAAATTTTCCATTCCAATTATGCAAGCAATAGCCATTTCCACTGATGTTCTATTTCTTAAAGTAAGAAATATGTCCAACCACTACACAACTGAGAACATTTACAAATACACAGAAATATAAAGAGGCATTAGCAGCAGAAAACACAATGTATAATAAATAGAGCATGTAAGTTTTTAATGAGTCAAGGCTTGCTGTGATACAGTGACTAAGTGTATTACCAAATAAAAGGGGTATTTCTTCTGCAGCACAAATATTTTATGTGCAAACAAAAGGCATTAGAGTTCAAAAATCTAATCTTCATTCAAATCAAGCTGAAACCTGGTCCTACTCTTAAGTTCAAATATTTTATCAAAGCTATCAGTTTTCTATCATTTAAGATTATTATTCCTATGGCTGACAAATAATTGCTGCTAAGCATAAGGTCTACATGCAGAATGAGAAAGGAGTGTGTCTTTATTTCAGTATCCCATATCTCCTCAAACAAAACTTTTAAAGGAATTATGAAATCAGTGTCCATAAAACAAGAGTGCTAGCATATTCTTACTACTTAGGTAGTGTTTATGGAGACTGGGAAGTAAAAAAGCAGGATGTTGGGAACTATCCAAGTTTTCTAGTTCATAAAGGAGTTCATGGTTATATAATTGAATGGATTTTTGTGAAAATTTAGATTTATCTACAATGGAGACATCTTTGCTTAGAGCACAGTGTCCAAATGTGATTATGAGCATCTGACCCATTCTAGACATCAGCCTTTGGGCAAAGCATTTCTCTCTAGAAATGTCTGCCTTTCCCCCAAGCTACCATGAGAGTCTGAATAGAGCGTTCAGATCTAGTCATACAGTCATGAACAAATCCCCACAAAGCTTTGGGTATGAAGAAAGAGGGAATTTTTAGATGGGAAGAGGGAATATAGAAATATTTGTGTCTCCAAGAGCAATGAAGTTGGTGATAGGTCTAGACCATGAGGCTTATGAGGAGCAGCTGAGGGAGCTGGGGTTGTTTAGCTTGGAGAAAAGGCTCAGGAGAGAGCTTATCTCTACAACCACCTGAAAGGAGGTTGTAAACATAAATATGTGTAGATGCTATGCTTAGGGACACAGTACAATGGTGAACTTGGCAGCGCTGGGTCAACAGTTGGACTTAATCATCTCGCAGGTCTTTCCCAACACAAAGTCTCTGATTCTATGATTCCATGTCAAAAGCAAAAAGGCAGAAGAGAGGAGAGCTGCTGCTATGTGGCAGATGTGTGGTACACACCTGTTTCAGCAGCATGCCTGAATTCCATGTGTCGCTGCCAGCATGTACTGCTCCTGGGACCAAGCAACAGCCTTCACATGGGGCTGCTATCTCCTGTAATAGGCACCACCACCTCGAGGATCTCTAGGGTGATAGATCACAGAGGGAGACCATGAGGTTTCACAGTGAACATTTGACATCAGTGCCAAAGGATATTTGCTGGGTTAAGGTGCTTGCTATGAGCATGGGTCTGTGTCTGCTGTTGAGCCAACAGCAGGTGTTCAGCAGAAGGTAGCACAATCTGCCTGGCTCATAAGCATTTTTCTTGGAGGAAAAAAAAATCTTGGAAGACAGACTGCAAAGTTAGCATAGGTGGGTATTTCTACTTGTCATTAGAAAGAATGGGACTGTATGAAATGAAGGTTAATATCTGTATCAAATGAAAATGTTTCAATATGAGCATATGCTAAAAATGTATTTTAAATCATCCTGCAAAGTTAAAAAAGTCCTGTTTCAGGACTGTATGACAGAGCACTCACTAAGGACATGATATTTCCCACAAATTATGTAATTTCGTACTTCTGGAAAGGTTCCATTTGTTAAAAATTTCCAGGATGCCACATAGGATGAAGCTTCAGTGAACCATTTGGTTTGTACCTCACATGTGCAGATCGTTTCTGGCAATAACCTTTGGACCAGGTAAGGGAAGATCTGGAAAAGATCCTTGCCAAGTAAAAACTGAGTAATCTTTTTGCAGATTAAACCCACTTCCAACCTGTGCACATCCACCTTTCTCCTAGTGTTAGTTTTTAAGCAAGTGCTGGTTGCACCAGTAAGCCAGTATTAAAACTGAAGATTTATCAGGGAGTTGCTGGAGGATTGGAGCAGCAGGGGGAAAAATCCCATGATGACATTCAGTTTACTACAGAATCAGAGAAAAAAAATCCAACTCTTCTGAGAAATACCTCTTCTGAGTAAGTCAGCTGGAGGAAAAATTCTTCTGGGAAATACCTCTCCAGATATCCTTGCAAAAAAGTGTTTGGAAGAGAAAGAAATGCAAAGCAAAACCATATTTTTTACATAAATCTGAGAACAATAAACATATTGAAAAATTAATGGCCCTAAGAAGACATATTCTTATTAAGCAGAAAAGATGATCTAAACTGATAAAACATTGGGTGATACTATGCATCAAAACTCAGTCTGCTACAAGTGGCCAGCTGGTGTGAGCTACATATCCAGCATATGAACTTCAATTTTATGTTTCATTTTCATCTTTTACATGCATATTTCACACTTGAAATTTGCTTTCTGAAAATACCAGTTATGTTTTTCTGTCTTCACAATTATGTACTAATGGCTATGCTTTATACAATATCTTTAGAAATTTAACACTAAGTGAAACAAAAAATATTTTTATGTAAATTCAGATTTTAAAAAGACTTGCATGTGTCTGATTATATGTAAGCAATGGTCATATAGAAAACAGAGTATGCCAGGAATTCTTTTAAAATCAGAAGAGTTTATTCAGAAAAAAATATAGTTTTAAAATTCTAGGTAAACTATTGAGATCATAGTTTTCAGTTTTGGAAAGAGGAGTTGATATTCAACAACAATGGCTTCTTGAATCTCAATTATTTTGAATACCTGACCATATAATACTTCATTAAACAAAAAAGAAAGGCAATAAACCTAAACCCCTACCAATTATGCATAAAGTTATTAACAAAATGCTGGCAGAGTGCCTGATCTACATGCCAACCCTGCAGACACCAGTGTCAATAATTGTATTTGAGTTTTAATGGCAGGTACACACTCATCAAATAGCAATGTCTATGCATGATATGAAACATTTATGTAGAGTTGCATTTACAATCCATGCAGTCTGTTTCATCTCATTCTAAGTTATTGCTTCAAGACAATAATCTTTAAATATCACTGACATAAAATCTCTGGGTAATTCCGATATTATGAATAATGTTATTGTAAATTTTGTGCATTTACCAGGTATATAGAATTTATTTTAGACTTACGGTGGTATTGAGCTTTTATTTAGGAAGAAACAAATGAAATAAAATTGTTTGTATAAATTTTCAATGGGACAGCAGGCAGTGACAAGTATTATTTCCCACCACTACTGCATCTAGTAGCCTTAGACAAATAGGCTGTTGTGTTTCATACTCCATAAAGACACAACAAAATACAACCTCCCTCCCAAGGAACTGATAACATCAGTGATACATAATACTAAAATTTTAAACAGGAAACAGAAAAAAGAAATTCATGGGATTCATAAAAAACCATATTGCAGCAGACCACCACATTACTGTAAGTATGATTTCTGGTTTTTTTTCCATGCAGGCAAGTTTTCATAGATTACATGGTCATTATGCTTTCAAGCAGTAACGGAGTTATTGAGACAAGAGCAATTGAACAGACAAAATGTTCTAATGGTCAGATTGCTCATTAAAAAAATATTATGAAGGAATTGCTCTATACTTGTATGCAAAAGCCTGCAGAAGAGCAATAATGCTGACTTTTTTATGGCTCTTTTTCACTGTAAGTTAAATTGAATAATTCCTAGAATGTTGGTGATGCTGGACATTCATTCCTGTACATAGCTTAAAACTTTAATCTCTAGGTTTTTTCCCATAAATCAATTTGAGAAGTAGTGACAGTTTTATCATCTTAATCACAGAGTTTTTTTTCTGCCAAAAGGATTATAGTTATTATTTTTTTAATGTAACAACCTTCTCCCCTGAAAAATATCTCTATATCTTTGCCAAAACCACCTGGAAAATCAAACAGTAGTGGAACTGATCCAAAAAGTGAAGTTTCAGTTCTAAGAAATAGTTAAAAGTACTGGATATTTTTCAATTGGCATGCAGTATATACATTTTTAGTCCATAAAAAAATTAATACTCTCCCCCAGTGTCACACTGTTTTATAGACAAAACAAAGTCCTTTAATAAAAATCATAAATTTTACAGGAAAAAAATGTTCAGAGATCTTTGATAGCTTTTAATTAGGAAGTAGTTCCTAATAAAAATGAAGTAAAAATTATCAAAGCTTCTATTTTATAAGGAATAAAACATTAAAAATTCTCTTTTTTTCTCAGAAAACAAAGATGAATAGACCAGAACTTTGACAACACTTTTGAAAATCTTTAGTATGTTTATGCTCACATAAATATTTTTAGTAAAAATAAACTAAAAGAAAATGAGCTTTAACTTATTCTGCCTTAATGGATGTACTTGCACGTCCTGCTACATGCAAGTAGCAGCACAAGAAGACTGCTTAGGCCAACATGTACCTAAAAACCTGTGTGTCCTGGTCACCTCATCAGAATTTAATGAGCCTTGAGCTGACTCCAGGGTCTCAGGGTGTAGGTGGGGGCAGAGGACACGGAAAACAATGATTGATGCAAACCCCAGCCCCATCAGAATGGATGGCACAACTCACAGCATCCAGACCATTCTGTCACTGCCTGTTTTACACACCTTTCAGAGGCACAAGGAGGCAAGTATCAGCTGCTAGGTTGCTGTGGGATACTTCTACAATGTCTGTGTGTTTAATCATGCTAAATTCACATAAGTCTTTTGCCATTAAAACTCAAATACAATTATTAACACCGGTGTCTACAGGGTTGGCATGTAGATCAGGCATTCTGCCAGTATTTTGTTAATAACTTTTTACATAATTGGTAGGGGTTTAGGTTTATGGCAATGTCTGTGTGTTTAATCATTCATATAACTCTTTTGTTTTGGTGGTTGTCCCAAAATTTAAGTGGCCTTCATCTGACAGTTTAGAGGTTGAGAGATGAGAAAAAGACAAAAGGATTTCTTTCTTTCCTTGTCACATCCTCCTTTGGATGGGACAAAGGAAAGCCTCCTTACAGGTAGGATATTCCAGATAGTATAGCTAGCCTCCTGTCTTCATCTCCTGGTTCTTACATTACAGATGGAAAAAATAGAAAACTAACTTTTTTTAGACTCTTTTAGTCTTTCTATTGAATAACTTGCATGGTACAAAGACCAGTAGATTGAAGATCAGCCCTGTTATGCCCAGCTTTGTTTAATCCTTGCTCTCAGGATCTGTGAGGAGCTGGTGGTCAACTGGCACCTCAAGAGATCTACATCACTGGTAGATTGCCACAGTTCAAATATCTCCCAACCATCCTTCTGTTATTTGCTTAAAAAAACATGTCAATGTATACCAAACAATAACAGTTTCTATTAGATTTTTATTTTGTGGTAGGATATTTATATTTAGGAGGAATTTCTGCAATATCCTAATGATGTTTATTTTACTCGACAAAAAAAAAAAAAAAAAAAAAAAAAAAAAAAAAAAAACAAAAAAAAAAAGAAAAGAAAAACCAAAAAGAAAAAGAAAATAATAAGTTGTCATCAGAAAAGCAAGAAATAATTCAAATTATTTCTACATCAGTTACTTCCTGTCTTTAATGATTTTTTGATTTTTTCAAATTTTTCTGTGTGTTTTTCCAATGCTTCAAAAAAAAGTTTTAAAACTTTAAAAGTTTTATTTACAACTTTTTATAAAAGTTGTAGACCTAGTCCCCTGAAAAAATACTTTGTAGCCAGAAAAATGTAGTACATTTGAATACATGCATACACACATAAATATACACATACGTAAATTTGGATAATTTAAGACAATGTTACGCATTTCATCCAGTGGAATTCCTACATAAAATATAAATTTCATCTGAAATTCTAGTCAAGTTCTTACAAAATAACATCTAATGAACAAAAGATCTGCCACAACAGCTGCAGAATACTTCTCAGGTGGAGAAAAATTATTATGGATTTAGAGATAGGAAAAAAAAAGGCAGAAATTATTGCCATTTTCAATATTTAATTCTTTAATAATTATTTAATAATAATATATTATTACTTAATTCATGAAATTACTGTCTTCAGTACAGATTAAAATCAGAGCCATTACTAACAATCACTTTCACAAAGCAGTTTGTGGTATCAGGAAAATCTCTTCTGATCCTTACCTACTGAAAGAATACACAGAATACACAAAGCTTGGGATTCAGTGTCAATTAGAGAGCAACTCTCTACGGTTTGCCCTGTAGCAGATGTCAGGCAATGAAGGTTACTAGGTGGCTGTGGAAGAAAGGAGAATAATATGCTAATAGGAAAATGTGTTTAGTTGTATTCTATATTTAATGAGATTATTGTAATGTGGTTGCTTTCTCAGGCTCATAAAAACACAGAATACCCAAGGAATATCTTCTTCCCAGAAGCTTTTCAATTCATGGAGGAGGAAATGCTGACTCTCCATAAAACACCTTGTAACCTCCTTAGTAATAACACAACTGCCTTAGAGTTTCAGCGTCCTCCTAATAACATTCCTTAGAAACCAATACTCTGCAATGGTGTCATGCCACCTCTATATTGTGTTGGAAAAACACCAGCCTGAAGTAAGAGAGAAAAGGAACCCAAGTGAAAAAATATGAAGCTTTATAACTTCAAAAGTATGATTAAAAATGTGAAACATGCTGCGGTTTTTTTCTGTTTGTTTTTTGAATGTGTGGAAAATAGATATTACCTAAATGACATAATTTTTATTTAGTTAATTCTTGAATCTATTCTCTGACTTACTGCAACTATTTAACGATCCCTAGTGTACTTATGATGAACACATGACCCCGCTAAACCCCAGTTAAAGGCTAAGAGCTGAAGCATATTAGATGAATATCCTCAGAATTCAAATGCTGCAACATGAAAAATAAGAAATTAAATCCTATTCAAAAGAACCACAAGTGGATGATCTTGCATTTTTAAAGCTGCAGAATCCAAAGTATCATCTTGCTCTTAGTCCCTTTACTGAGATCATTATCTTGTCTAATGGCCTGAAATTGCTTTTCATATACTCAGTCCAGTTCCAGCAGTTATAAAATCCCAACTCTGCTAACACTGCACAAAACTGGAAAAGGCTGGCCCATAGATAAGTAAATTTCAATTAAATCCCAAGAGCCAAGCCAAAGTTTATTTGTTAAGTTAGAAGGTTACCATAGGAAGATATATACTAACTTGCAAGAATGAAATTTAGTGGATAATTTGTTTTCAGATTATTATGTCGTGAGCAAGAAAGGAAAATAGCTCTTGTATTAGATAATAACTATCCTAATACCTACCCTAATAAAAAAATAACTCCTAAAAGACATTGCTGAAAGTTCTGAATATCTCAGCTACCAAAATAAATCATTGCTTTTTCTTGCTATAAATGGCTCGTCTGTACAGTTGCATAAAACTTATTTTGCAATAACTGCCTTTTTGGGGGGGTGTGAACCACAATTTACTAAAACAGGCTTCGCTGATAGAAGTTCCTGTATAAAGGTAAATCAAGGTTTTTTATTTTGAAGCATAAAATGATGCTTTGCATGAGAACAGAATCAGAATAAAACATCAAGTAACCTGATTTTATATTACATGTTATCTGTTTATATGTGGAAAATTGTGAAAAAAAAAAGTAACCTTCAGTGTTCTTTTTTCCTGCCTACAGTAATAGTAAAAAGTATAAAGCAGAGCCTTTGTTTTCTCAAAGTCTATACACCCTCACACATCACATTTACAAAATCAAGAAGTCAGCAAATGCTCCTACTGCCAGCAGTGTGTCAACACTGCACAATTGAACAGTTGCTGAGTAGATACTTTTCATAACTTGAAGGTAGTTGAAATGGTTACTCTGTGAAATTATTCAGTCATAAATGATTGGAATTACTCGTGGCCTCAAAACTTAGTGAAAGGAGTTGTCTGGAGTAGTGAAAGGACATCATCTGATGCTTGGAGTGTTTTATCTTCTTTGTGAGGCAGTGTGTTGATTCTTCACATTATATTCAATGGAAAGCATTAAAACAATTTATGTGTCTTTGGACTGTTTTTCTTGCAATATTCTGTGATAATTTTTCAGGTTTTCTTGTTCAAGGGGCTAAAAATGAAGGAGTTTAAGTTTCATCTAAGATGAGAAATGTTGATTTTGATTCCGTTTGGCAAACTCCTGAATGGGCTGCGATTTAGTTATTTAATTACCTGTGAACAAGTCCCTACAGCTGAATTTCATTTTCCACGGTGCAAATCAATCAGTAGTTTTTACAAGTCATCACTTCTTTTGCAAAGAACAATTTTTGTCCAATCATGGGAGGTAAAGGGCATCCACTACCACTAGCCTTGAGTCCATCAGCCTTGTCGTTTCTAATGAAAAAGTGACAGATTTTAGTTTAGCAAATTTATATGGGTGTGTTTGCTTGTATTTATCATGTCGAAATGTTTTGCAAGAAGAAGAAACTAACAGGCACCCATAATATTTTCAGTCTTAAATTGAGTGGTGAATTTGTAGTCACAGAGTATTACATTGTAGAACAATAGAGTCATAAAATAGCTTGGGTTGAAAGGGACCTTAGAGGTCATCTAGTTCCAACCTCCCTGCTGTGGACAGGAAATGTTCCTCTGGACCAGATTACTCAGAATCCCATCCAGCCTGGTCTTGTATGCTTCCAGGGATGAGGAGTTCACAACCTCTCTGGGCAACCTATTTCAGTGCCTCACTATCCGTGCAGTAAATAAATTTTCCTAAGAAGAAATCTTTGTGTATTTCCATTACTGAAGAAATACTGACATGGTCAGATTGATTTGCTAATCTTGCAACTTGTGGTTTGCCCAACATTTGAAATTTTACTGAGTTCATCTGTCCAATTGCTTGATGCATCTTCTGCATTTAGTTTGTTGCAGCATGAGTTTCTATAAAACAGAGTACTAATGTGAGTCACATTTTATTGGTGGTTGCTAAATGTAATAGATACCCCCTGTTTTAATATAGGCATCTAAAATACACCTAAAATATATTAGCACAACTTTATTGAAGTTTCCTAGATTTGCTGAAATCAGTGGAGAGGTATTAATTCACATTATCTCCGCTCTGATAGCTTACACCTACTAGTCCCTACCAGTTATGGCCTCTGACTTGTAAAAGGAAATGTTCATCTTCCTCCTCAAACCCTATTAATACTTTGTAATAACAGCATAACCTTTTATTTGGAATACCAATGCTGGGGAATTTTTTTCCCAAGAGATGCAGCTACTTACATTTGTACCTAGTGAATGAATACAGCAGCATTTCTGAAAATCAGAGCTCCTCCTGGGCTGTAGGATCATTGTATATTTTTGTATGTAAGCTGTTCTGACTTGTTTCCCTTTTGAAATGGAACCCTTGAAAGCTACAGCTGCAACTATGAAAATGCATGAGGAGTTTAGAGTCTTTGTGAGATTTTATTCATCTCCCTTTGACAAGGCAGCAAGTTGTTTGTGAAAGACCTACATCAGATGCCTATGTTTGTGCTATGCACTCCCATGGTAATAGGTTTCTCACTTTTTTCAAGGTTTAGAATTTTCTTTCCTTTTACAGATATCCTGAATTTTCTGCAGAAGGAAAGATTCTTGTGATTATTCTACTCACTGAAATTTGAAATAAAATTATGGACTTCTGGGAGCAGCTTGCCTTTTCGTCCTGAAGGGTAGAATGGCAGGACAATTGCTGACAGTGAATTGTGGTTTCAATGGTAGAAGTGAGGCACAGTTGACACGAGAAGGAGGGTGTTCCCTAAAGTCTTCCCTCAGAGTCTCACAGTAGGATCCAGGAAAGAATAGTAAATTGCAATTCCTACAGACAGAGAAAGTATTAAGTAAATATACACTGTTCTATCTTACAGTCTAGACATCCCAGAGGCCTGGAATCCCTTGAAGACTTATGAAAGTGGTACAAGCTAAAGTATTTTCATGCTTGCTTCTTCATACCTAAAACTTGAAAATCTCACTGTTTGAGCCACATGCTGATCTACAAGACCTAGCAAAAAAGAGCACAAATGACAACAACTGATCGTAACAAAACACAGAAGAGAAGAAAACCTAGGCAATCACAAATATCAGGTAATTATGAAATCAATAAGCAATTCAGTAAGTCTGAGAAACTACTCACCCTTTCAGAATAAAAGCCATTGTCTGTGCAATAATAGATACTGTGTCAGATAAATTGGTCAAGCTGATAGAGTCATTGGCTTTATTACGAAAATATTGACTGGCACCACCAAGTTAAAAAAAAAAACAAAAAACAAGGAAACAGAAGAAAGACATAATAATGACATTTGCTGTAGTTAAAAATATAAGAATATAATCCTGAAATTAAAGAGCAGTTAAATTCTTTGTTAACTTAAAGTAATTTTACAGCCTTGCCTGTTTTATCTTCTTAAATGTGCCTCCAATTTCTCTGTTCTTTCTCTGCAACCCACAGCTGAGATTCTAGTTGCCTATATGCTGTGTCTGTATTTAAAGGGTAAGCTGAGGAAGACTTTGCTTAAAGATGTGCAATAAAACACCCTGGCAAGTTAGTTCTGCCTCTTGAAAAGAATACCTGACTATTGCCTTTATTTGTTTATTCAAAAAAATTATAAGAAATGTGAATCTATTCTCCAGAAACACTTAATTTTGCTTGGGAAAATATCATCAACTGTTCACAGACAGATGTTTTATTTTTGTTTTGCATCCTACACACAACTGCTTCCTGTACTAGAGATCTTGGTCTTATCATATTAAAATATGACAGGCTACAAGCCACCCAGATGAGATGAAGCCTGTGGAAGCTTTGCTTTTTTTCTTCTTTTTTTTTTTTTTTTTTTTTTGAGTGCACTGTGAAAGCACCATCAAATTTTCTATTTGAGCCAGCTGTGAAGCTTCCAGAGGTTTCCTCTACAGCAAGTACTGGGTTAAGATTAAACTCGGCAAAACGCCTGAAGAGATACTGAATAGATTTGATACAAATTACACTGTCCTGCTGGTTTGAAAGTACACATTACTAGAATCATTAACCATAATCATCCTCAATTACAAGCACTGTAAGCACACATACAGCAGACCAATAAATGAAGCCATTGTTTTCATGCAATGCCCATAATTTAGAAAGACACGGCCACCTCATCCACAGTTTGACACAAAGATGTAATCTCCAGTAGAATATTCTGAATTACTTTTGTGGTTTGAAATTGATGCCTCTTTCATGCCTCTTTTTTCCCCATTCCTACTAAGAGACTCAGTCTTTCTAAGTGTCATTATCCTAGCTCATATAAAAAGCACATTCTCCGTTTGGAGAGGACTCAGAGAGCTTTTTATGAACTCCCATAAGCAGCCAGCAGGGCTCACCACTCCAAAAGTTTTATCCATTAGAATCTTTCACGAAGCAACGTTGTTGACACATTTCCACTGTGAAAACAGCATGCAAAAGGTATAGACCATGGTAACAATGGAAGAGCTTATTAATAGACTTGCTATCCATTTTTGGGTCATCTCCTACTGTATTAGAGTCTTTCTGCCAGTCCCTCATGTGAGGAATGCTAGCAGAACATACAGCTCACATCCAGATGGAGACTAGAGTTAAAGCACATTTTAATAATGTATAGTCTATTGTATGGTGCCTGTAAGTAACATTGTGGGGGGTACTATTACAGTAATCTTTTCCTACTTATTTCATACTTCCTAAATTGTTTCGTACCACTTTCTCTAATGAAATGACACTTTTGAGAAAACAATTCACTATGGTAATGGGAGGTATTGAAAATCCCTCCTGGTTTCACTGGTGTAAGTAAATATATCTTTTATACTTGCATATAGCATACATTACTGCATGTAGCACTGATAGCACTACCTATTATTAGAGCCACCAGGTATTTTATAATGAGAGGGTTTGTTTTCATTTGCTTATAACTTTAAAAATTGTATTATTTATATATTTGGGTTAATAATTCTTGCACTTCTTCTGTCACAAAATCGGAGCATTTTCATCTGTTTGGTGAAAATTTTGCTTAAATGCTTTATTAGCTCTTAGAGAGGAATTAATTAGGTTAATTCAGTCTTCTGCCTATCTTAAAATATAAGTACTTTCATGTTCCCTCCTGGGTTTTAGAAAACAAGATTTAAGGTGTTTTGAGGTCAAGTGTACACATTTTGTTGTCCCTGTGGAAAATGATCAAAGGTTAGACAATTTATAAAGTTTCTAAAATTGCAATTTGAGCTGAGTTGGAGACAATTTAAGACTTCAGCAGGTAGCATACTCTGAGGAACCAACACTGACTATGCTAGTTGATGACATTTTCCCAAAATGAGGTTACAAACTCCTCCAGGGCTGTCTCTGACCTTTCCCAAGCTCACAATGTGCTGGTGAGCAGTGCTTTTGATGCTATCCCAGCTGTACTGAGTTTGTACTGACCCAAGCTCTGATGTGGAAGGTTTCTTAGCTGCTGATGTTTGCTCAGCTAGAAGGCAGTGGAGGAAGGTGAAGCAGAGACATCGCGTTGCCTCTGAAAGCCAAAGCCGTGTAGTTCTGCTGTTTGGAGGCGAGGTCAGCTCTGTTCTCTCTTGGGCTACATACGTAATCTTCCCCCAGCAAAGATCTTCCATGGATACAAACAGACACCCTGCATAACATGGCCAGCTAAGTCATGGAGGCCTCAGCAGGCTGAGGACATTCTGATGGGACAGGTAAAATGTGAGCATAGACGAGCTCCAGAGCAGGGAGCCAAGTGTCATGGTGAATCATGTGCTGCTCTGTGGAAGCAGCTCTTGGATTACACCCACATTCCCACCAAACTGCCTAAGCAGGTGCACAGGAGAGGCCCAGCAAAGTTCACCACCACTCATGAACTTTCCTCTCAGAGAATCACTCACAAAGCTTTTCTGCAAGCCACTCTCACAAAAAGAAAAGGAAAAATTTTTCTGAGTCCATTCTGTGCTTGGCATTTTAAAAGAGGATCCTCCAGCAGAAATTACAGTTCAGGATTCCTGAGTCTTATGACACAATTTGGAACTCTCTGAGGTTTCGTGGGTTTTTTATTTTCTGTCTTTAGGAGGAAGTTATGACAACAAACTGAAACTAGCTCAGCACAATTATATGCAGTTGGGAGCCTTTTAAATAACTATTTCCAACAAGCTGTGGGAACATATTAAAAGGCCTTTGGCCATCAGCAGAGCTGTTTCTGAATATAGTGACGAGTTACTCTAAATGGGAAATTTAAGCTCCACATTCTTTTTAGATTTAAATCATCACTGAAAAGATTTTAACACAATAAGCATGTTATTTATTGCTTGGTCAGAGTAAGGATTAGTTTGGCTACACAAAAGGGATACCTGAGAATATGAGATGTGGTCACAAATTGCTTCCAGGGCTTTTTGAAAGTTAGTAGTATTTAAATTGAATCAGGAATACATCCTTTGATATTGGGTTATGAGCAGGCAGATAGTATATTAGAAGATTTATTTTCTGAAAATATTTGGAATTATTGTTGTTCTTGACTTTGCTGGCTAGTTACTGAATAGTTTCTGATTTCACTCTAAACCTGCAGAATTTTACATCCTGGAAGTTCAGCATATTCACAAAGTGAGCAAAAATCTTGCCTCAGAGCTGAAGTCTTGATCTTTATTGAAATACAGAGTATTTTTAGCTAAACTAAAAATATAAATATTTTCCTTAAAGTATATAAACTCTCCTGTAACTTAACTTTGATAGCTCATGTTATCATAAAAACAATATATTAATTCCTTTGGGAATTAAAGAACAAGAAGGAAAGACTGTCAGTAACACAATGTCTGTCTAGATAATATCTTTCAGTTTTTCCTGAAATAAATCTGATGTTGTCATAATCTGGTTAGATCAGCTCTGTAGTTCTGTAAGAAAGAGCTTTTAAAATTTCTGGTCTCCACTAAATATATTTGAAGATGGTGAGACAAAATTTTCTATTACTTTCAAAGGTATTAGGGTAATTCACGGAGCCTGCAGAACCACATGGTTTGAGATTTAAAAGAATAGAAAAAAATCAATCTACCTATGCAAGAAATGTACTAATGTGTAAGGAAAAGGTGTCTAGAATAAACTGTTCCTGTGTTTCTTAGTAGCTGTGTGGAGTGAGCGCTCAACTCTCAGCTGTCAGATCCCCTAGAAGTCTCACCTAAAGGAGGCAGTGTCATTCCCACCTTTGGCACCCATGTAGAATATGCAGGGATGTGTGTAACAGAGGCCTTGAGAAACTGCAGAGACATGAACACAAATGAAGTCATATTTTGAGCAGTATTGGCAGGATCAGTATGGATTCATAGCTAACGATTATATTTGTTTTTTAATCAACTGTTTAATATGATATAAGGAAATCTGTGTTTGTCTTACTAGGCCCTGCATTACAAGGTTTGTAATATGCTTAAGTACAATTGACAGATAAAACTTCTAACGCAGTTGAGAGTAGTGTACAAATAAAGTGATATCATTTTCTGCAAATATTTGCCAGGGACACACGAAAGGACTTCTGTCAAGCTTGCATATTTCTTTGTTAATGGCTATCATGCCCTTACCACACATTTCAGGAGCTAGAATCTTTTCATCACACTGCTAAGGGAAAAAACCTAAGAAGCCTGACTCTAGCTTTGCTGAGAGGGATGGCATCTTTGGGGTGGATCTCCAGCCACCAACAGGTGCAGGTGAGGACCAGGAGACAGAGTCACATTCAAAAGGAAGTGGACTGGGCCTTAGTTAAACGAAGTGAAAAGCAGAATATTTACCTGCATTAAGGGGAAAAGAATCAATTAAGGAAACAGATGCTGGACTCTCTAGATCATTATATCGTTGTGAAATGAAATCTGTAATCGTGAAGAATGGGTTTCAAAAGGCTAAATATGTTAAAATACTTTTACTAATACTTATTTACTTTGCAAAACTGAACATGGAAAACCTTCCCACAATTTTCAAAAATTTCCTTTTTTAAAAAGCAATGCAAGTAATGAGTACATGAGTACCTTTGCTATGGGGTCAAAGTGTAGAACGATGGAGGTAGTTGAAGTAAATTTATTTCAATTTTAGACAATAGCTCAATCTCAAAATTAGATTCATGTTTCTTCTGAATTTCTATTTTTTCTGTACTTGTTCTACTACTTGGAATCTATAAGAACTAATCAGAAGTTATAACTTCCATTTAATGAGATCTTTATTTTTCTAAGTGGCTTTTCAAAAATAATAATTAAGAAGAAAAGGGTTTTCTTTGTTGGATTTTTGTTTCGTTTTGGGTTTTGTGTTTGTTTTGGGGTTTTTTGGGAGGAGGTTTGTTTTGGTAGGGGTGTTTGTTTGTTTTAGAGGGGTTAGGTGGATTTGGTTTTTTAAGAAAGTTTAAACCTAAACTTCTGACTAATTAAGTCTTCATTTGGAAAACGTTTAAATGAGATTTCAATCATAGTCAAATGTCACAAAGTTTTTCACTGTCTTGCTCTTCACTAGTAAATAGATCTGTTACACAGCTGTAGGAGTCTGTGGGCTGTGATTCCCATCCATGTCTTAAATTCCAGATGACTCAGTGAAATGGAGATTCCCAGAGCGTCTGGGGGTTTTGTTTTGGAAGAATTGTCCTCATGATTTCTTACCTTCCTGGAAATTCTTGGGTCATAAACACTGAGAGTCAGCATTATGGGAGTATTTGTGGCTTCCCATTCAGCAGCCAGACAGTTAAAATAATGGTTGCATTTTGTTCCAAGTGCATTACATTTAAAAATAAACATTCCTTTCCTGAGAGATTATCTTTTTCTGAGAAAACATTTAGCATGGGAAAAACATATAATTACCAATCAAAAATGTATTTTCTATTTCTTCTGGAAATATAATAGAGAGTAGCCACTTCTAACACAGAGATAGAAATTAGGCCTCTTCATTTCTGTTTTCTTACAGACTGTACAGAAAAGATCTCATCACGTCATGAAAAGCATGTTCAGAATTCTTCCTGAAAACCTTGGGCAATTTTAGTTTATTAAATTCACAAAGGACTAATTTGTATCAGAACAGGGGGGGAAATAGTGTCCCTCTTAGTATGCTTTAGAATGTAATCATTTAGACCTTGTGATGCTCTCTCCAAGGAAATTTTGGGGTCCTTTCACTCATGCTCTTTGCAAATAAAATTAGGAAACAGGAGAATACCTTGTAAGGATAAAGTCAGCAAAAGCAGCTGGGAATCATGAAGGCTGCTCCTCTAATTCTAATTCTATTGCTAGAAAAATAATGCAACAGGAAGAGCAAGTCTTCATTTAAAGAGTAGCTTTTAATGAGATTGAACATCTGAAAGACATATCCAGATGTACAGAAAAAACTGATCACATGGCTATCAAAAGACAAATATGTGTGGGTAGTACAAATTTCCTCCTACTCACAGGTATGTAATTCCATTCAGCCTCCATGCACTGTCTTTGCCAAATATTCCCCATTATTATTAATCCTTTTCCTGTTTAGCCGAAATTCCTTTGGATAAACAGTATATATGATCATAACTGGCTATTCATGTGTCACATGTCTGTTCTCTAAATTCTGACAAAATTATAACAAACAGAATTTGCTGCAAAGATAATTAATAGTACTATAAAATGTACTAAAATAGTCAGGAAGACAAAAAAGAAATTCTGTTAGTGTCCTACAGAGACAAGGCACACTTACAATTGCCAGAATCACAACAAAATCTTCAAACAAGGCTCATATCTTCTTAGGCACCTCAAAGAGACATAATTCTATAGGACACCACGTTCATTAGTTCATAGGCACCAGGAATTATTTGTATTCTTTTGTTTTGCCTGCAATTTTCCCAGAGGTTGACATCCTGCATTCCCAGAAATAGATTATAAAGGAGTAATTTTTATTTTTTACCCAATATGGCTATGATCTGGGATCAAGTGTTATCTGATTTCTTTCTTTTTGAACTAAACCTATGAATAACTGTGGCAAGGGATTTTTTTATCCTCCAAGATGCTCTAAAAATCTACAACCTATCTGTTACCTATTTATGGTGTAAACCTGCAGTGCCCAGTGTCATCTTCTGATGGTAGTGGTATCCCCAGTACCTGAAATATAGATCATTGTATCATGCTTATCACTGGCTGCTATTAAACAAAGGTTTTGGGAGATCAGACCACATTCACCAAGTTTTTCTGGAGCAAATTGTAAAGCATCCAAATATAATTAGATGTTTCTACAAGCAGCTCCATAATTATGACCAGCAGTAAAGAAGAAATCAATCATCCCACAGCCACACAAAATTAAAAGACACAAACACAGAGAAAAGAGATGAGTTGACAGAATTCTGTATTTCCAACTACTGACAACTGTTTTATACCCCGGTGATATCTTTCATGAAAATGTCCCTAAATTAATAGGTGATTAGCGTAGAGAAATCAGCTGGAGTTTTTATCGACTTGGAAAACAGGGAAGAGCATAAAAGGAGGTTTTAAATCTGCCGTTTAATAACTGGGTGTGTTAAACATTCAGCACATCAAGCAAAGGTAGAGCAAAGATCAAACTGACAGCATTGAAGTAGGGAAGGATCTGAAAAACAAGCTGCACACCCATAATGGGGCTGGAGCAACCATGCTAGTTTCTATTTGCTATCCCTTATAAAGGTTATATACTGGAATTGTGTTTGTAGCCCTGTACCACTCCATGGGATGAAATCTAGGTAATACCTGGGCCTATGCTATCACTGCACACTAGAGAGATGGTACAAACTGCAATGAGTGTTGAACACCTTTGACTTAGTTGTTGTATCAAAATCTTCTGCATCTTATTTATTTCAGTCACAGTAAACATTTAAATGGTCTAAATACTTTTGCACAGACTTTCTCTCCCAGTTTCATCCCCTTATGTGTGTGTTTAATGTGTGATATGTAATACCAGAGAGTCAGAAAAACATTTTTTTCCCTCTGTAGAATTATGGCTTCCATCTCTTATTTAAGGCTCTAAACATCTTAACCTCATTTTCCCCTAAAGAGATATTGACTGTAATCTTATGTCCAAACTATCTTTGTGTGTAGTAATAGTTCTGTAAATACCTGGATCCCCTGGTTTTTTAAAAGTCACATTTGCCACTTGGTAGCATGCATTCATGAAGGAGACTACTGTCACCTTAGACTTTTCATATTCATTCAGGCATTTTTTCTTGGCAGTGAGACATTCTGTCATTTTGAAAGGATTACCCTGCATTATAATTCAGTGTCAGCATATCCAAACCTATAAAACCTTCTAAGTGATGGATCTCTGCAAATCTTCTCTTTTTTTTTTTCCATTCTATATTGTCACATTGTCAATCAAGACAGTCCAGACTCTTTTGGTTCGTAGGAACCTTCTTGCAAGAACCTAAGTTTTGGAAATGTATATACTGCTTGTATGATGGATTGTTTTAAGAAATTCACCATGGGACTGACTGTATGGTTCATTTGGGTTCATAATTTGCTGCTTGAAAAATTGTAGTAGAGAGACTAGGTGAGAGTCTGTGCTTCTCAGAAGCTATAGTTTATGAGTCAAGAATCACAGCTAATTTGCTGTCTTTGAAGAACAAAATAGCTACAAGATCAAAAAATATAACAATGTCAGTGACACTGAAAGTACAAAAAAGGTGATGATCAAGGCTTGCATTTGTGTCTGAATGAGTTAGATCTTGGGACATATTCCAGTTAAAGAGGATTATGTCTAAGAAGTTTCCCCTGTACACCTAAAGCTTTTTAAATCCTGGCTAGTTTTACCTTTCTGTGGCAGTGAGATGCAAATCACAGCAGACCGAGTTTCTGAATGCTGTGGCTCACAGGTGCCAGCCGTTCGCTTCACTGATTTGCCAAATCCCAGGGGCATGCTCTGCTGCAAAATAAGCAACTGGTAACAGGGTACTATGTGTCCCATGAGACCAACCACCACATAATGTATATTTGACCATTGCACACTGTTTTGATCTTAACACCTTTCCCTCAGTGGATTACACCTCTTGCAGAGTTTCCTGCATGTGCCAAAGGAGAATTACTATCAGAAAGTGACCCTCTTTTCTTTCCCTTCCTATAAACCTAAAGCTCTTCTTGTCCTCAAATAAGAGGAAGACTTCACTTGTCCATCTTTTGAAAAGATCTTGTGGTATTTGAATCAGGGGAGAGGGTTTGGAAGGAGGAGAAATGTGGACTGAGGGAGGCAGAAAAAAAGGAAAAAAAGCTTCGTTCAATGCATCTCAGTAATACCAAGATCAGACTTTGTTCCTGAGTATTTGATCTAAATTATTTTTTGTCCCCCCCAAATATAAGAGTTTATATAAAACACAATAGCCAACAAAACAGAATATTTCTTTATTGCACCACATCATTCTTATCCTTATTTTTCAGAATTAATTTCTTAACTGGAGGAACTTTTTATGTCATTGCTTAACTATTTCCTTTTAGTTATTTGTGTACATAGGCACAACATTAACTCATAATTTTAGAGAAACCCTTTGTTTTGTTTGTTTTATTTTCCCATGTTGCAGAAAATTAATTTCTGCTTCTATAATTTATTATTACTAATTTTAAAACAAAAAACTATTACTTAATATAGGTTTAAAAGTAAAAAAAATCAAATAATGAATATTTATTTTCTCTGCTAAAAAAAATGTAGCAAGAATAACATTACTTTTCCTATTCTGATACTTCTGAGATGGAAAACAATTATATATGAGAAGAACTTAACTGAAGTTTTTGTGGCTGCTGCTGTTAGATTTTTCTTAGCTGCTGCTTGGTTCTCAGAAAAATCTGTCCTTTTTTTATTAGGTTTTATTAAAAAGTTTTGGTTCTGTGCATGCCATATCACATTAGGGTGATTTTCCTACTAAACTAATTAGTTTGGATAATTCTAATGACAGTGTTAGTAGAAAATATTTCAAGTTTCAGATAAGTTCTTTGAAAAGGTAGAAAAAAAAATCAATACATCTGGGCTTCTTATATTTAAAACGTCATATATATATATATATAAATGTGTTGAGGACACCCATTTTCTAAACTTTTGCATTTTTTACTACCCTCTTGCTAGAAACAAAAATATGCTCCCTCCTCTAGACTTGCAAAGCCAAAAAAGGACCCATAATGCTTTCATTTCACATGTCAGAGTGAGTGCAAAACAAATGATTGAGATGAGGAAAGCTTAAAAATGAAGAAATAATATGGCATGTCATGGCATGTTGTGTTCTGTTTGTCCCATAATAACTGGATGTATACATAACCTTCCTGGGGCAGTGCTATTATAAAATGGTTCTGCAGTCAGAGTTCTGTACTTAGCTCACCATCCTAAGATTGATTTCAAATTCCTTGGCAAGGCTTAGCATTTAAACCATTTGCGACTACATTTTTTAGGTACAACTTTGATTTTTCAGGTCTTTGCTTCTCAAGATGTGGAAACGGCACTTCCTCATCTCAAAACATCTCTATATAAGATAATGTTTTACAAACATAAGTTGTATCCTGTTATAAGTTCAGCTTCTGAAAGCCACTTGTGTAATATCTAACGGTGATCCTGCAGGGTCAGATTAGATGTGCCCCCCCCCCATATGTTTGCATGGACAGACAGGTATGTATTTCACAGGCAAAACTCATTGGATGGGAGACATTAATTCACTCACTTCTCTTTTCTTTTGCCTCTAAACAACCCTGTTGTCCTACATGTTAGTCCACACGTAGGAGGCCTATATGGCTTGAGTGGGTATTTTTGGCTGTTAAATCCCATTATTATTAGATTTAGAAGCAGGGCTTATGCTAGGGCTCTTGCTGGCTTTTGTTCGGGGTTTTATTCATTCTTTATCAGAAGATTATGTTCTTTGTTTCCTGTATATTGCCACTTTGATTAATGCCCCCTGATACTCTAGATGGTTTAAGAAAAAAGCATCTTGCTACCATCTGGGCCCATAGTTATAGAAACACAGAGCCAAACATGCAAATTTTTTTCATCTGCTTGTACAATGTCTATAAACACCATCTCACCAAAAAGGTTTTCTAATATTTAGTCTCTTCATCCTCCATGTGAGTGCCAAACAGAGAGCTGTGCTTTGCTGCTGCACCGTGGTTAGAGGACCATGCTGATATGCAGCACTATCAAGGGATGATTTAGTGTATTAAAAGGTCAATTGTATGCTCGTATTGGATTTTTGTCTTTGCTAAAATATTCTTGAGGTGATAAATACTGGCTTAACCTGAGTAATTCTGTACCTCCTTCAGCTCATTTTCAAGTTGTACCACTGTTGAGCAGATTTCCAATAGATATTACTCTTTGTGAAAGTCTCAATTATATTTCAGCAGGTTTATTTCTTGAATAGACTACATTTCCTTTACATTAGATAGGTTAATTTTTTTATAGTAATGTCACATATCATAAAACTGAGATTATTGATTTCATCAGAGAGATTTCACAGTCTTTGCAAAAATTGATTGTTCCAGGATTTTACTTGTGTTTCTAAACACAGGATCTGCTGTGAATTTCACTTCTATGGACATCAACCCTTTACAATCCCATCTTATTTGGTGGATATTAACATCTGTTGCAGTGTTGTTTTTTGAATTCTAACTACCAAGATTAAAATTAGTCACTTTAAAAATAAAATTACTTTAAAATGTGCTAAATAGATTTGCAGCTGACTATTTTTTTTTCTGGAAAATAATCTGAAAATAGCAGATTGTGATTGTTTACCAATTCTTCTAAAAGAAGATTTACTAAATATGACGTAAGTATATACACTGTATAGCCATTATGCAACTGAACAAAACATTCAATGCATCCCACCATGATCCCAAGGTCTGGATATTTCAAATAAATATGTTTTTACTTATGGAATATTTTATCTTTTGAGAAATACAAGCACTAAAAAATTCTTTAAAATAGAAAATCTTTAGTAATTTTTAAGAATCATCTGACTGAAATGGTGCACCTGTTTTCAAGGGTAGTAAGAGCTAGGGTCTGGTAATAACCTCAGAGAATAAACTCCATAGCTTCTCTGTGTATGAAGAATTCTTTTACCCTGCTAGGAAGAAGATGTGATTTCTGAGCTGTATTCAATTTTTTTTACTACTATGAGTGTAATTGAATATATAAATTAGCCTTGTATGATTTAATAGTCGTGAAAAATTGTAGAGGTATTTTGCATCAATTACAAATGAACTGACTCTTTGATTCATGTTGTTAAATGAAATAAAACAAATTATTATTATTATTCTTAGGTTGAAAAAGAGGCCTTGGCTTGGTGTGTGCAAACTGAAACTTCAGTAGAAGTCCAGAGGGGTCTTATTAATTCTCCTTAGCCTCATTACAAATTCAATATAGAGGAAGTCTGAGAAGAGATATTGCTACTTCATACAGACCAGGGAAGCATTTTAAATCCTTCAGACAGAATGTATTCATCTTACATTTCATATAAAAAGTGAGTAGAGAGGAAACTAACCTTGGGAAACAATCTCTTCATACTTTTTATTTCTATCTATTAGTTTACTAAATTTAATATTGACCTTTACTGATCAGGGGAAACTCTTCCAGGCATCATAATGGAAATGCCTGCCCAAGAAGCACTAATGACAAAAATGTTGCACCGCAAACTGAGATTTATTTCTGAAAAAGTGTGACATGTGAGATGGTTACTGACAATCAGTTTCTTCCTACCACCAATTCCTGCCCAGGTCTGTGAAAAGCCTGGAGAGAGTACTTCTTTGAACTCATCTCTTGAGAAGAGTTAGCTTGAATTACCTGTAATTTGTAACTCCTGTAAAAATTTACCAAGGAATTAGACATTTATAAATCTAAGGAAGTATCCATTTTTAAATCAGATATAAAAGGAAAATACCTGGAATAGCCATGAAATATCTTGCAGCAGGTGGTTTCTAAAGTCATTTAGGAAAAACCCTTACTCAATTACAGGCCTTGGTTGCACTCCTTGAATTTCCTTTTTTTATACTGCTTCCTGAAGGGAAGGAAAAGGATAGATCTCTAAAAAAATCCTCCATAAATTCCACTTTTTCTGGTAGGAAACTTCCACTTCTGCAAACATCACCTCATCTTCTATATTTACACTGAATATGTATAAATAATTAGTAACCTGTGGTGAGAATAATAGGTGAAACCCTGCCTAGTGGTGTTTCCTGGTACCAAAAAACTGTGTATTGTAGATTTTATTTCTGTTCCTCAAGTTGTGAATGAGGAAGCAAGGAATTTTTCTTTCCTGCAGTAGAATATTTTCTTGTGGGTTTCCCCAGGGTGCTTTATGGCTCTGCACGAATTCCACTTATGGTTCAATTGATTCCAGAGGAGGCAATATAGCAACAAATGCTCTGAAATAAAAAGAAGTGTGCATTTAACATTTAATGCCACAGAGTAATATATTCAGGACTTAATATGAAATAGTGCCCATTTCACTCTCAGAGTTTCGATTAAATCTCTTTTTGGGTCTATGTTAATGCCGGGTTTGTGGTAGCTGAACAGTGTTGAATTTATTTTCATGGTGCTTTGTCTGTGGAGGTGTGATAAGTGTAACTGAAACTTTGACCATCTTTTCATTTTAGGAAGAATAAGCTCATCCATCAATGCCAAGATCGGGAAGTTGGTGTCATACATCAAGAGTCATTTACAACTCACACATCATTCCCAGAGATCAATTATTATAATATTTATTTTAAACTGCACAGGTTGGAACCAAGAAAGTGAGACATCCATCTTTATCAGTTACATACCTTTAATTCCTAACAGTGTTAACCACAAATTTGGTGGTACAGGCAGGCACACTCTAAATTTTGTACAAGTCATAATTTTTAATTTCACTTAGACGCATCCCAATTTATCTTCATCGTTCATCTTTTAGAATGCAATATATTCTTGCTTTATGAAATCAGTCATGAAATTCTTTTCTGAATAACCCATAATAACAGCAAGCTGTTTTTAAACAAGAGGTGACTGTATTAGCTTGCTGTAACAGCTAAGGTACAAGTTGAAAAAAAAGGTTTTAATAGGAATTAATTTTCCTACCCCTCTGCAGCTCTGCACAGGCTAGGCTTTGGGTCTCACCCCATCTCTGTGCTCCTTGCTGAAATGACAATTTGTATAATGGAAACTTGACAGAAAACAAAACCAAAATAAAACATCTCTAATACAAGCTGAAATTTTCTTATCAATTAAGTTTCATTTCATAGTCATAGTTCCCCCAACCAGCCCTAATCCACACATTTTCCTCTCTTTTCATTTCCCTCACATTTCCATCCACTCTTCTCTCCCATGGCTTGTCCATCTTTGCTAGTGGAAATCTTGAAATTTAATGTCAAGGAGCCTGCTGCTAGCTTTGATGCTAATAATTTGCCCAAACTGACAACAGATATAATCACTTTTTAAGTGTTGTCAAGAACAGCTGCTGTGAAAATAATTCAAAGTGTGAGATGGGGGTGGGGAGAAAGGGTGGCTGGTAGAAAGAGGGGGTTGGATTATTATGCATGCGCAATATCCACAATGAGGATAAAGTTGAAGATTCTCTGTCCTGCATTCCTCCACTAAAGGATACCTAAAAAAGAAGTAGCTATCATGATACTGAGAAAACTGATAACACACAAATTTATGAAATGAAGGCTCAGAATTCTGAAACAGTCATAGAAAAATAGACTGGACATTAAAAAAAACCATGTAATCAGATCGAATGAAGTCAGAATTTAACCTATCTAAAGAAGAGAGCAATTAGTTTAAAAGAATTCAAATGAAAGTCGTAATTTTTTTATATAGTATGCTCCTGTAATATTTTTCTTACATAGTGGAGAAGGATGGATGTGTGGGTGTGTGCATGTATGCACATGTACATCTGGTGAGTACAAATGATATTCAGCAGAGCAATTGTGGAGACTCATACCCCCATGCTGTGTTTGTTAAAGGTGTTCCTCACTATAGGGAAGCTGGGGGAAGCTTTTCCAATTCCCACCTTCGGAAGCAAGAGAAATGAGAATTGGCAGAAAAACAACAGTCACCTCCCAGAGGTGTCTTATCCTGCAGTGCGCAATGGAGTCAAAGCCAAAACCAAAAAAAGGAAATATCCATCACCAGGTTTAGAAGACCTCATCTCCTTCAGTGCTGGCCCTTTTAAGGAGCTGATGTTTGATAGATGGAGGGGACAAAATCCAGTCGCTGTTTACTCCCAGCCCTTAATTCCTATTTATTTACCTTTTTGTGATGATATCTCCCAGGAAGGTGGGACTGCAAGATCTTTTCTGAACCCAAACCATCCCCTTCAGTTGTGTGAAAGGGTGTCAAGTCCAGTGGAAAGAAGGAAACAGACAAATGAACGTGATGGAGTTTTCCTCCCTGCTCCTTCCTTTGGGGGAAGATGACGAGGCCAGGCAAAGCCCAAAAACATTTTATAGCCCCACATCACTCCTCATTCCAGCAGTATGTGAAGGCTTAGGCAAGGCTTCAGATATTGCATAACAGCATTTGGCAGAGAATATCTATTAGAGGTCCCAGAAAAACTGTTAGGGGCATTTGCAGACAAATCTAACATGAAACGTTAGGATTCAGAAGACCTTTCCAAAAAGCCTGGAAAATACCGAGAACTAGTTAGAAATACTAACTTTGCCAGCATGTTGAAGTCAGGGTCACAATCCCACAGTGCAATACATCCTTACACTTCTGTCAGTAATTTGGAAAGTTACATTTGACATTTTAACCTACATTCAAAAGCAAAAGTTCAGCTTTCTGTGGTTTTACAAGTGCTGAGGAACATAATTCTCTTGGGAGCCATCAACTTCTGTCCTGGTCTTTAATATCCATTAAGTGATTACTGCAGAGAATAGGACACTTTGAGTAGCTGGGGCAGCATCCACCTGTGATCTGGGCCTTTTCCAATTCTAGCAAGAAGTAGGTTAGACCAGAAGAGGAGATCTTATAAGAATGACATAATAATAATTAAAGGAAAAAAAAAAACTGTATAGAAAAGGAAACTATAAACTGCAGCAGTTCTGATCTCCTGGTGTTCTAGTTTTTTTGACCTTTTGTCCTTCTCATTTAAAATGACCAAGAAAAGCATAATAAATACTAAATACTTTAATGTGATAATTTAATTCTACCTGCAGTTAACTGAAAATGCATGAGAAAAAGAAAGCTTTCACAAATCATGAAGAATATTTCTGTGTTTATCGAGTTCTAGTAAAATAAGTTGCAAAGTGGTCCAATTACCAAAGCAGGGCTGTTGTCCATGTTTAATTAGCAGGTCATTTATTCTTGCTTTTTAAAATAATTTAACTCGCCTTTCTTGGGCTACCAACTGTTACTGTGTCATCCTACTTCCATCTGAGAGGAAGGTCATATCTGTGATATTATGTCTTCAATTGACATTAAAATTATATCATAAGGAAAATGAAAATTAATTTTCAAAAGTGGTGTGCATGCATTTGTAAAGAAGCACTTCTCCTCCAGTGGATGAAGGGAGCAAATGTGTGACAGATGCTGCCCACCTTGACCAAAGACATACAGAGAGTTTTCTGATATTACAACGGTTACCAGGCTCTAACAGCCTACAAGAACTAGATAAATGCTTGAGCAGTTTATGAAAGAAAAGAACATTGTTACATCTCAAGAAACAGCTTGAAACAGCAGAGCTTTCTTGCAACAAAATAGCAAGCTAGCAAATTCGATAACAATTAAACATGTATTTTATTCCTTCCTTGATTGAATAACAAAAGCTTTTGTTCTAGCATTCAGGTGAAGAGTTGGATGTTCAGCTGGTCATGTATCTGCTAGAAATAAATAATTAATCACTAGATGGCAAAAAGCAACGAATTATTTGAACCAATGAACCAATCGTTTGAACCAATAAACCAATAACCATTTTAACATTACCTAATGCAGTGGATTGCCTATAGAACAAACCAACAGAAGTACCATTGAGCCCGTATGGGACGCGCTCAACAGAGATAAGAAAATTGAGCTTTCAAATATCCCTAGTCTAGATGTTACCACTTTTCAAAACCATTCAAAACTGTCCTTCCAGACTGATAAAATTTATCATTTTGGGGTTTTTTTCTTGCCTTGATTAGACCAGAAATTCTATTAAAGTTGATTTTAAATGATAACATTGTGCTATATTTTGGACATGTTGGTTGGATACCAACCAAAAGTACTTCCAAATGAACATTACTAGGTCACAGAGTAATGAAACCATTCTGAATAGGCCCTGTCTGACAAAGGAAGATCGAATTGTAATTACAGCTGGAACAGCTGCAATGAACCTTATGCATGAATAAACACGAACAAATGTGTGTAAATGATCTTTTCTGAATACAAACTTGTAATTGCTGTCACATGCAAATAGACGTTAGCACAATATCTTGTTCAGCATCTGAATATCATAATATGATTTTTTTGCTGGCACCTGATTTATGTCCACTTCAAAATTAATTTTGTAGGTAAGAAATTATTGTTTCATTTGGAATTTTATTTGTGACTAAATTATTAATTAATTAATTAATTAATTAAACAGACTGAAGTACAAATGTCCTTATTACATCTTTACAGATAATACATAAATTATTGAGTTTGAGTGTATGAATGGCATTTTTTTCAAATTTCTCGTTGTATCAAAAGTTTTACATTTTGAATTTTCTTTTCATTAAAACTTCCTTTCATTGCTTAACTTTGCATCTTTCTGACATTACATGGATTAAAATTAAAAAGTAAGAGACCACGAGGTACAACATTTTTCACTGCTTTGAAAATAGCTCTTGTGTAAACATCTTTGCACACATTGAAAGAGATCCAATAGGAACTGGCTGGGGATAGAGTTACTCAGGAGGTCAGCTGTAATGTGCCAGCCACTCCTATCCATCACTGGCTCACACCTCTCTCCAAGTGTTTTTTCTGTACTTTCTCCAGAATTTTTTTGCTAAAAGACAAAATACATTGTACTTCTCTAAATATATTCAAAATAACTTTCAAGCTAGCAGTGCTGAAATCAGCTCCATGCTTAATGACTTCTGTTTGTGGGGAAGTAAAGGAAAGATCAGGTGGAGACTTGGCTGGTCTCTACGAATCCTGTCCTTCTTGGACAAGACACTCTGACAGTGCAAGATAGATGTCAAGGCATTTTAAGGTTTTTCATAAGTCTTCTCCATGCACTTAGAATTAGAAGGGCATGTAACTAGTGCAAGAAGAAATTATATCACCTCTGTTAAATTTTCACCTGTGAAAGTGTTTTAGCCTCTGACACACTCCACTCAGACAGAAAAAGTACACATTTACCTCTTATGACAAAGGACTTTAGCACACACAGACCTGGGCTTTCCACAGAAAGTATTGAGTTAAATTTGTCAGATTTGTTAAAATCAAAACGACTTGTTCTTTTACACAAAATTATTTATATGTTTCTGAAAAAAAAATTGTTTTCTTAAATTTGAAAGTCATCCAACATGCGAGAAAAAGTCATCGAAAGATCGTGAGATCTTTGTATTTGACACCTGAACTAATGGATCAGATGCATCCTGACGTTTTAAGTTGACAGTAGAATACCTAATGGATTCTTGTGGGGTGTTTTTTAGACCATGGTCTCCCCAATGGCACTTTACTGACTATAGATACTACACTAGAATTTATTAATAATGATAGATTAGTAAATTTCCACTCAAGATTTTATGTTTGCACAGTAGCTTTTGCTCTCTAGAGGCATAAAGCACATAACATTATTAAAAAAACATCTGACCTAATAACTTTAGGTTATTAGGTCAGATGTGTAGTCAATAATTAGCATTTATTAATTTTATTATTAATATTAGCATTTCATAAAACAAAAGGTGGATTACTTGAAGCTGAAAACAAGTCATTTTGCTAGAGATAGGTTTTAGATTTTAATTTCTGCTTCCTAAAAGATGGATATTTCTTTTTGTAAGTTAGCAAAAACTTTCAACAGATGTTGGGGACATGTAGAAACCTGACACTATCCAAAAAGCCATTTGAGGAGGGCTACTGAAGCTTTTCTGGCTCCTGTATCAGCTGTTGAGAAGCGAGCTTGTACAGGAGGTGTGTTAGGAAGTGGTGTTCTTTTGCTTCTGCAGCAGAGTGAATTCCCTCAGTGCCTTTCAGCCTGGCATCAACAAGCTGGCAGTTTGCCATCTGGAAAACTGACATTTGTCTCCCCTGGGTCTGCTGAACAGCTCTGCTGCAAAACAGCCTTCGTACCTAAAGAAAATATAAAAGGGAGTAGAGAGCTTGCTGAGCACAAATAATAGACACGCTGATGTTTTTCTTTTAAATAGCAGGAGCTGTTGGCCTTTCAGAGTGTTTTTATTCAGCATCCTTTATTGTAAAGGTGCTTTTGCATGAAAAGAACAGTGAAAGTATGTATTACATACTGGGCATCTCCTGTTCTACTGGTCAAGCAACAGTTACTTTAAGTACTAGTCCAGGTTTTGAAAAACTTATTACCTGAATCATTCAGCTTTTTTTTTTTCCCCAAGAGTTAGCATTAAGGAGAACATTAGTGGTTGAATCTGACAATCTACATTTTGAAAGGAGTAATTTCAGAAGGATTTCTCTTTGTGATAAAACCGGATTATAATAGGATACTTGCAGAGCCAAACATCATGACTTAGGCCAAACTTTCTCCCAGTGAAAATTACTCCTTTGCAGAACATTGAGAGTTCTATTACCTGTTCAGGTCCTAAAATAGAATTAGAAGACATGAGTTGACGTAATGAGTTAAGTGCTGGAAATAAAGCTGTCATGATAAAAAAGCTTATGATGCAAACACTGTTTAACTCCATCTCAACAGTGACAAATTTAGCTTTGGATTAATCAGGCTATTTTCTCATGCTTTCAAATGTACAACCTGTTCGTCATTGCACAGATGCCAAAACTTCTTATATTTTATATTTGCCAGTCATCTAAATGAGATGTAAGTAGTTCATAAGATATGTTCCAGTTACTGGAAAAGAGTAAATTTGATTCTAAATATACTTTCATATTTCAAGTTCTTTGTTAAATAGAACTGGTAAGGCTGCACTGCATGATTTACAAGTTTTAAGGAGATAATATCAAACTTTTGAGTAAAAGGGGCAAGATTTAAAGTAAGAGGTGTTAAATATTTATTAAATCAAAATGCAAACCCTTTTTGAATTACAAAACTTCAGAGTCTTTCATGAGCAAACTAGTCAATACTTTTTCTTTCAAGGATTTCTCTCCTAGTCACAGGAAAAAAAAAAAAAAGACTGTTTTCTATTTCATAAATGTGCTATATATGCACACATGCCAAGTCAAACTTTTATAACACACTCAGATAACTGCCAAAATGATTGCATTATAGCGTGGGGTTTTTCCTTAGGGTGAGACTGAAATGCCTTTTAGCAAATAAATATTAAAAAATATTTCTTTTAATGCAGATTCAGGTCATTGCAGGCCATCACAATCTTGTGTAAATAATACTGCTTAGCTCTTTTGTGTTGGTAGTCTGGTCATCCTCTCTGATATTCAGATTATTTTTTATACATGCAGAGCAATGGAGACAAAATATTTAACACCCTTTTTTTTTTAAGGAGTTTTACTGTTTATTCTGAATCACCATGCTTATCCCTTCATTTCATGTCCAGCTTTCATCCATCCATTGATACTTTAAAGAGGATCTGTCTAATGTCCTATGCTTGGAGCTGCTCTGCTATCATGGTTTAACACCAACCAACATCCAAGACCCTGCAGACCTTTACTCACTCCCCTAGGTGTGATGAGGGACAGAACTGGAAGGATAAAAAGTGAGAGGTCTTGACTGTGTAAGCACTGCTTGCAGTGTAAGCACTGCTCAACAATAAGGAAAACATCCCTGTGCTACCAATCCTGTTTGCAGCACAAGTCCAAAGCATAGCACCTCACTCACTATGAAAAAAATTCACTCTACCCAGTGAAAACCAGCACACCTGACAAGCTTCCTCAGAAATATCAGAAATCAAGCTGGGTTAGGGAATAAGAACAAAGATATTTTTAACTGAATATCATGCAATACACTGGAGCTTTCACCACATTCATCAAGCAGGCATGTTTCATATCATTGGTCTGACAGACTTTTAGTTAATGAAAAATTAACTTGCCTATAGACTTAGAATATTTTAGAGTGACCTTCTTGGAAGGATTTGAGGTTTGGTTGAGTTTGACTTGGATTAACTAATTTGAAAGGTGAAACACTAAAGACTCTTCTGCTTATTATTAGGTGAAAAAAGGGAAACAACTAACTGTCCAGGAGGATAATTTTAACATAAATGTAGTAGTCTCCAAAATGTTCTTAAGCCTTGATTTGTTTACTGAAAATACAGTCACAAAAGTCTAACTTCTGCTGTCAAAAAACATGATCTAAAAATCAGATAACACCCTTGAAAGAAAAGAAGTAATAATTTTTGTATCAACTGCTTTTTAGAAAATTGTTCAATTTCGAATGTAGATTTATGAAGTATCATTATGGGTAACCTTCCATAATCTGGTCCTGAATACATCTCAAAATGGCTTAACTGATCAATAATAAATTGAGTATTTCCATGAAGACAGCATTGATGGTTAGACGATGACTAACTTTGAATAAAAGAATAGATGAAGTGATAGTAAAAAGAGGTCAATAATAAAAATAACCCACAAGTTTAGGAAGGAGAGACTCCCAGCAACTTTTTGTCTGGCAACTTTAGTGGTATAATTTAGTGTGTATTTGTTTTGCAGATTAACTTTGCAGGTAGTGTTTGAATGTATGTCACTCTCTGGATTTCCTAAGAGTTACCACCAGATATACTTAGGTCTTGATATCATAAAAGAATAGAATTAAACAGTTAAATCTCCCCTCCCCATTTGTCCTCCCCTTTCCTTAAAAAAAAAAAAAAAAAAAAAAAAAGTAAAAATAGAAAAATCAAAAAGAAAAGTGAAAACAGTTATTTAATACAATACTCAAGAGTGAATATCATGCCTCTAGGAATGTCCTAAAACATTCAAACTTGCAAGCATAACTGCATGACATGGGAACACCAGAAACTAGAGACAGCTTTGGTTAAGAGATCAACGTATATTAATTAACATGTTCATTTTGGAGTTCACTTTGTCAGTACAAATATTTTCCCTGGAGTCCCCTCACCACTGCTCCTGTCTACTTTGTGGTACTTAACCAGCTCAGAGGCAGGAGAGCAGCCCCCTGCAGAGGACACTGATGCTGCTCAGTGGATAGTCAGGCGGGGTGCACTGATGAACAGTGAGTGCTTCTGGCACTCTCTGCTGAAGCGTGACCACGTCAGCGCTGTGAGATGCTCTGTGCCTCATTGTCCCCTCCGTGCGTGTGCACACACGAGCTCCCAGCCCTGCTCTCTCCATTTCAGCTTCTCAGATCTCAGATGCACTAATCAGATTCCAAATATTGGCCTTTGCTTCGGCAATCACTGCCTCAAAAGAGGGAAAGTGATGAGGCGGAATGATCCTTACCATAGGGATGGGGCATGCTATGGAATCTATAAATGGCACAGCCAGGATGAATAGTATCATTGTACTGGATTTTGCAGACAGTGCCAGTTACTGCAGTCAAAAGGACATTGGAGTAAAGCAGTTAATAAAAGAGAAAGGAGGAGGGGAAAGTGGTAGTGTTGAAAATCATGGAACTGAGAACATTGAGGCTTAAATGCTTTTTTTTCTCAGACAATGAACTGTCTGCATCAAAGTTAGTCCAATAGCATTTAGCTTTGTGCCTGCTTCCACTGTACCTGGCCACAGGATAAATAATGAATAGTGAGTACAGACAGAGCTTACAAGGGCTCTATTATTCCCACAGCTTAAACTCTTAATTTAACGGAGTATACAGGAGAGGAAGAAAAGAATTTCCAAAGGAGATAAGAAAGAAAGACACATTGACAGGACAGAACGGTAAAAATATCCTACAGGAAAAAGAAAAAAAAAAAACTTCCGTTCTCAGTTGGTTTATTATTGAGAATGATTAGTCACAAAAGCATATTATAGCATTTTTTCATCCAAGAAGCTCAAAGCAACTTATAAATTATTAATTGAAGGTGAAAGTTCCTCAAATATCATATGCGATTCCATTAGCACTTCTCAAAATTTCAGCTCTTAAATGAAACTTCTTAGCTTAAAATATTTAACCCAAATGGCAGACTTTTACAGAGTGATACCACAGTTAGGACATTGTTTCTAACATGACATCATGATATCATAGCTGCACATAAGCATCCTGTGTATGTTAAAGGGGAGGAAAGAGCCCTCTGATTTCAAAGGCTTTGGCTTAAGGGTACTTCCATGTATCATTATCTTGGCTTAAGAATGTGTCCCAAAACGACACAAAAACAGCATTAGACATAAAGAATGAAGTAATGACTCTTAATTAACAGCCCTATTCAGTTCAGATTCCCTACATTTTCAGTACTTAGTATTCTCTTTCTCTTCTTCTATGAATAAACAGTACCTGTATCTAACAGATGTTTTTGTCTGCAAGGAAGGAAAAGTACCATTCTATGAGATATCTGACAGTGCAGCTTGTACCAAACCAAAGTACCACCTCAGGACTTGGTGATGATGACCATATGCTCAAATTAAGTGAAGTGTGTTGTCTTCTCTGGGCATGATACTTTCTCATGACATCATTTCTGATTTGGCAGTTTACTTCTTTGCCACATGTCCAGTCTCTGTACTGCTTAAGGATAGGACAATGACTCCCTGTATTCTAAATTTGCTGTTCTTAAAATCCTTCTAAGAGCTGCAAAAAATTAATGCTGACTATGAGACTTTGGAGCTCAGCTTTCAACGAAAATCAAGACAGATTCTTCAGGTGTAGAGATTTAACTTCTTTTCATTACTGTGGGAATGAGGCATGGGAGAATTTTTTATGCTTCTTAATGTCTTTCAGTGTCTTTGAAAACTTCCCCAAACTGACTTATTCTTACATTTGTTTAGGAGAGAAAGCCCACTCCCTCCCCTTTCACTCTTTGCTAGGCTTTGGTTTTTTATTATTTTTAGGAAAGGTCTACTGGATAAAACCAAGAGCTATACTGAAGCAGAAAATAATTTTACCTTTAAAGTTCAAAGTTACATTACAAGAAAATCTCACGTCTAAAGAAAAAAAACCCAACCAAACAAAAAAACCCAGACACAACTGGGAAAAATGCTGTAAAAATGTTTTTCAAAGCCTGTTAAGGAAGCAGACAGCTTCTCTTGAAAACAAGCTGCACAATGGTTATCATGCATGAACTGGTGTACATCTAGCAGTGTGCAGCTTCTGCGGGCAGATCCGTCCCTTGCCCTTTCAACAAATGTTATCACTTCCCAGGGAGCGCTATCTGCGCTGCAATCTGCACCTGCTCCTCACGGACAGCTCTCCTGCCCTCACGGAGCATGTGCCATGCCATTTCGGATACTGTCCCATGTCCTTCCTGCCGCATCTATTGACAGATCTGAACTTTTCTCTTATCTCCAGTACCCAACAGCAGGACCTGTCATTGAAGCAAAGAGGCTCTGTATATCTGAGCCCCCATCAGGCAGACCCTTTGTTTGTCCAATGACAGTGCTGTGTGATAAATGTTTCAGAAATGACATTTGAGATGACAGCGGAGGAAAACTCTTAAGTAGGAGACTACAGATCCCACTGTCTCCTGAGACACTCTGTTGTCAGTAAAGGAGAAATATTTACGAAGAGATTAGAATGCAGGTGGGCAAAATGAATGTATTACAGGCGACAAAACCCTTCCAATTAAATTTATTTTAAGAAGTCACAGCAATAAAAAAACTGTATAGTTTCACAAGATGAGATAGGATTTACTTTGTCAAGAAGATTTAGGGAACTTCTACAGCCAGTGGTAAATTTTGGACTGGGAGGAAGGTCTGTGATATAGGGAAAAAAGAAACACAGAAAAAATCAAAGATGGCAGAGGAAGAAGAACAAAGCCATTTATCAAAGATATATTGGAGTAGAGAAGCTGGCTATTAGCATACGCACACAGAATGTAAGATTTGTCCATGCTTTCCTGGCATGGGCAGTGTATGAAGTATAGTTGTCTTGTCCCATCAGGTCAACCCATAAGCTAATCTTAGCTGCTGCTTTAACATCTAATTTGGCTTTTCGTAAAATAAATACGCGACAAATTCCAATGTGAAATGACTATTATATGTGGCAAAAGGGAAGATACTCTGTAAAGTTAACAACTTATACACTGATGTTTATTTCTGTTTTTTCTTTTTTGCCATCAAGTTTATACACAATGCTGCAATTAGCTGATCATTCTGGCATTAATAATCTGTTTGTACATTACCTTATTTTTAGCACACAGGAATTGTACATTCCAGGCCACATTTTTGAAAAATTGTATAAACAGGAGAAGTTAACCTGAGGTAGAAATAACAGAATAATTAAGAATTGCAATAGTAATGGAAATCAGGAAAAACTGGAGAGGAGGTAAGGGATATTTAGCTTCCAAAAATTGCTAAGTGTGGCAATTTTATTTGCATATGATACTCAAATTCCTTGGCAGAGAGAAAATAGGGGAGAGAAAAGCCAGCATAATTGATGCAGTCATGGACAAGATTTCTAAGCATGAAAAAGAAAGAAAAAAGTTCTCCTGAAGGGCAGATTAAAAATAACCAAACACATTGCAACCTGGACAAAGAAAAAAGAGCTCTTCATAGCCCTGTGGAGAATGAGCATAGAAAAAGAGAGCAGCTATACTACGGAAAGGAACAAAAGATTCTCCCTAGAGCAGCACAGACCAAAGCTAAGAAAGGCCAAATTAACTGAGATATTGTGGTGGCTAATGAGAAACCTGATTGTTTAATATGCTTAATATACTTGCTCCTTTCTTTTTGTATTTTATTTTTAATCTGTTCCCAAATTTTCAGCTAAATATTCTATTTGTACTTTTAACGATTCACATTTTTTCTATCAGCTTCTCTGATAATAAGACAGAGCAACCAATGAAACCCCCTAGGACTGCTTGCTGTATCAATTGATTTGACCTGCTGAGGCAGAACCTACCACCTCTAGTGAACTGCAGGGGGAGCAGGAATGGGGCTTAGTTATGTCCAAAGGGGCTGAGGTTTAGGGTTTGAGGATTGCACATATCTGGCTGCAGCTAAAGACTTTACTGTCAGATTATTCACATAGGCTGGAATGTCAGCCAGATCCTCCCTAGTGAGTCATTGTTTTAATTTTTTGTCAAAGCACACTTCTTCAAAACGAATTTTATTTTGATTTGAAGACATTGAGAGATGAAGAATTATCTATATACAGATGCTGTCCAAGTACCTGTGCCTTGTTTCACATTATATTTAAGAGGTTTTCTTATCCTTGTTTTTATTCCAGTAAAATTCCATTTCTACTAAAAGACATCTGAATATTTCTTTCCCCAAAGTGTTTCCCAAATCACTTTACCTCTGCAATGTGTTTCCCAGAGCTTTCACGACACATTTCTTTAAAATTCTCTCCCGGACTTTTGTTTTTCCAGTGGTCTTTTTATAAAGTGCTGTGGAAACCTAGTAGTCCCTGGGCTAGAGCTGACTTCTGTAGGAGGCAGCTGGGCCATCACACCAGCGCATCAGAGAGTAAAAAATGGAAGATAAGAAGGTGTTAAAGAAATGTCCTTCTTCCCTCCCTGACACTTTTGCAGGAGCTTGATGTGCAAAACAAAGTGATTTATGTCCCAGTCTGTTAAACTGGTGCATACCCTGAGCTTGAAAGTCACCTCCAGTGGAGCTATTCCTTGTTGTTGATGAAGCCTACTTGCTCTCTAGAAACAATAGATCTTTACCTAGTGTCATTTTGGAAAATGTCAGGCACAGCAGTGGCCACAGAAGGGAGCAGATTTAAGATCAAGGTCATCTAGAAACAACAGCCAGATCAACAGTCCATTCAGGTTTATATGCTAACTATATTTATTCCAACAGGGTGGACATTTGCATGGGCATCCTATATTACTTCACTGTTAATGAATATTCTGCATGCAGAGTCACTACAGGATCAGCCACTTATATCAGTCTGAAAAATAATGTACTTAATGTCCTTTATTCCTCATTTACGTTTTCATTTGTGTGTAACATAGCCAAGCACAACTTGTGTTCTGGGAAAACAGTATGCTTTCTGTTCTGTCAAAAACAGAATAATTTCTGAACTATCAGCAATGAATAAAGAGAGACAGAGAGAGAAAAAGACCACACATGAGAAGAGAAAGACTGGAATATGTGAACATCATGAAGAAATATCTGTCTTCTTACAAACAATAAAAGACAATATTGCCAAACATTCCTTACACTAAATAGTCTGCATCTTTTGGATGCAGGGACAGCCTGATGAATTTCCATAAAGCAACAGTCTGCAAATGGATAAGAGCCTGAAAATTAGATGAAAGAGTTTCCTCCACCATATTAGAACTCCTACCAAAAAAGGCTTTACTGTCATGGCTCATCTCATTAATCTAGTATACATGTGGCATTAATATTTTTTTCTCTTGCTGTGCAGGACTGATGAGATTCTATCTTTTCTAGTGATTTTGCAGCGCAATTGTGAAATTATTTTGCAACCGTGAAATGGTTCAATTTCAGATTTCTGTTGTACTAGGAAGGCAATATCTAGTTATTACACGGACATTCAGCAAGGGAAAAATGGAATTAGGTCCAATATTAATTTATTCTTTTGTAAAACTAGTTGGTTTTTTTTCTCCCTATTCCGTATCAGAATAAACCAAGCAATGTTTTCATGACAAATTGGGAATAGGGAAGGGAGGAGGAATGGAAACTTAAGCAGGCACATGGTATTTGGAAGATTGTTCTATCTACAATTCATTAATGTCCTTTAAGAAATTGTGAATTGTCATTAAAAATATAACATTAAGAAACTGACTTATTTATATATGTGTGTATATACATATATAATTTTGTCTTTGTGATTCAAATTAATTCGTATTTTAGTCCTAATGATCAAAGCATTTCTGTGAGACTTATAGTATGGAAGTTTTTGAATTTTTCCTATAGTTGGATTTTGCGATGCATGTATTAAATACCAGCTTTTTCCATTTTATGAAACAGGACTTGTATTGCTGTCTGTTTGAAAATCAAAATTTCTAATCATTGAACCTTTTATTTCAAGAAAACAAAATTTGGTCTTCCCGTACCAGTAGGAAACAGCTAGTTTGAATTGAAACTCTTCTTTTGCCTATGACTTGGAAAGTAGAGCAAAGCAATGACAACACTTATGCACAGCAAGACTTGAGAGGCAACAAAGAGCTTTTTAAACTCATTTATTCAGTTGACAATTCTTTTAGCAAATGATGCAGCTGCACAGATTTTTGAGGGGGGGAAGATGGTGCAGCAACAAAAAGGTCAATGAGGACTGTAACCAACTGCTGAGCTTTATCCAGTGATAAACAAGGACATATTGATTCTCAGGAGGGAAAACAGCATTCTCATTTGATTATAGTGTTGCAAAAAACTTTCTGCAAAAGGTTTACTGAGTTCCAGGATCAAAAACTCATTATTTTCCATAGTTTTTTTTTTTTTGGTTTTTTTTTGGGTTTTTTTTTTTTTTTTTTTTTTTTTGTTTTTTTTTTTTTGTTTTTGTTTGAGGATTTTTCAAATGTCTTCTAAAGAGGACCCCCTCTAGGTAAAGCTTTCTTCATGTCTGAAGCTAGCTTAGTGATAAAAAAAAAAGAAAAATAATTCTTTCTGCAAGGGAACATGATACAAATATTTCCATAATGAATATAAACTATGCTAGGCTTTATTACATTCAGATTTCTTTTCCTGACCTTAGGGAAAAGTACATGACAGCTGACCCAAAGCTTCCTCTGGGAATTGGGGCATTATTTTTATGACATTAAGTGCTTTGACTTGGGATTTCTAAAGCCAGTACCAGTGAGAAATCACATAGGTTTGACCAAGTTCCTCCCTCCTTCCACATGCACTGACTGGAATTCCAACAGGTGGACTTAATGCTGATTTACCCCATCAAGGCTGTGCTGTCTGACAGAATTTTGTTGTCTCATAGTACATGTACAATGTAAAGTAATGCATTAATAAATGCTCTGGCCATACAAGCACAGTACCCATATAACTTGTCTGGCTGTGCTAAGGACTAGACCTGGCTAACGAGAGTCCTCCTTGTCCTGCTAGTTCAAGATCTATCTTGGCAATTCAAGCCGGTTTTGCCATATCTGTTGTGATCACACTCACCTCTGTGGAGACCAACTGTCTTTCAACAGGTGAAATACATGTTTGAATCTGGAGTATATTTTTCTGAGATGAAGAAGACAGGTAAGATTTCATACAGAAGTAAGCCCATTTGGGGATTTCTATTTCACCAGTGATATAGAAAACATGTAAGAATAAAGCAAAAAAAACCACAGGACACTGCACATCCATTATCTTTCTTAGTTGTCAGAAAAACTTTAGTCCTTAAAATTCTCCCAGTCTTCTGCCTTTAAAATAAACAATCATCATGTGACTCCAAAAGAAGCCAACTTTCTTGTTGGAGGCACAGGGTACCTTTCCTCCAGCTGCAATTTGCTCCTCTTTACCTGATCTGCTAGAGCTATTTCCAGGGTCACACTGTAAGCCAGTCCATCCTACAAGCAGTGATAGGATGAAAGTAATGCCCTCGTTTCTTGGATAGTTTTTAATTTACTTCATTCCAATGATCCCCATAACAACACTGCCAAAGAAGCAGCTCGCGTGTGGAAGGTAGTGAATGGGGATGTGAAGGCAGAGACTGACTAAGATGGCCTAGCCCCACTATTATATACTCAATGCAGAAGAGGGGGAAGCTGCTGCAGGACTTCCATGGAAGGGAACAGGAACTGAGACACTATACAGAGTCCCCTTAATTCCTTTGTTCAACACGTCCTTTAAGACCCTTTGGACATCTTCCATGAGGGAATGCTGCACTTGTAAAAATCTTCTGAAATTTTTCACCTGATAATTCCTAAATTAGAGCCTTTTGAATTATTTTCTTGAGGAAAGGAAAGAACTGCTGACATACATTCAATTCAAGGTGAAGAAATTAATGCATTCCACTCATAGTTATGCTTGGAATCAGAATATCTTCTTGCCTTGGCTTCCCTGGTGATTACTATAGCTGGCAATATATTAAAAACTTAGCCTGAATACTTCTATGCTTCCATGCATCTTGACCTTCAATCAGAATTTCAGATACAATTAAATGCTTCATAAAAACAATTCAAATATTATCTTTAGCCTCAGCTTGGGGCCCTATCAGTTATTTTGGCAATCCCACAAGGGAAGAATTGCTTTCAGAAAGTGACTTTACCAGGGTGAATTTAAAAGTTGCCAAAATAGAGAAGCATAGAACAGTTCATGTTGAGGTAGTACATATAGCCAAAAGAAAAAAGTCACTACCATCAAATCCCTCACAATATTGCCACCAGACATCAGCTTGTGTTTGACCTCTGTACATTGTTGTGTAAAACATAAGCATAAAAAAAACCCTAGCTGTGGATATTCCACCATATGTGCAGTAATTTTTATTCAATTTTCACAATACCAATTTTTTTGAGCAGACTCGATTTTAAAGTAAAAGATTCTGAAGTCATGAACCAGGAGAAGCAGTACAAGAAGGAATTCTCAAACATTATGAATGGTCTTTAGGTATTTTTCTGAAACTCTGCTTTATCCATTGGGAGTCTCATTTGAAATATGTCATGCTTTGCGTGTCTGCCATTCTCAAATATCACATAGAAGTCAATATACCATCATATAAACAGCAGATCACCATGTGTCTTACCTGTCAGTCCTGTCAAGTCCTTCCTTCAGTTTTATCCCTCTGCTGTTGAGTCAATGTGTGAAAACAGGAAGAGCATGACTTCATTCAGGTATGGGCTAGATGGTTATACTATGGCAATCCTTTCTTCAGCTCAAAGCCAACTATTTCTCAAAAATTCTTTCCTTGATTCCTGCAGGTAGTGGGCTTCTTCCATGCTTGGTGTCTGCTGTTGTCTTTGTTGCAGAAAATGAACACATTTGAATAATAAAATTAAATATTAGTCAGCTTCACTAAGCTTTCTGTAGAGTAACACTGTGATTTAATTACTTTTTTAAACCCATGTTATACCCAAGACTCTGCCCAATTTCCTAGCTTGGTTTGCCTTTCCCAGGAAAGGGAGAGACAGATGTTTTCAAAGACTCAAAAAACTCTACACTAAACAGTGAACATTTTTAAACTGTCTTCAGTAAGATGCAAACCCTAGACAAAATGTCTGGCTAAAAAAAGATATATTTACATATATTTTAATGGCATTTAAAATAATTAAAACAAGAACACTCATTTATTCAATCAGTCTCTAATTTGAGTACATGCATGTTTTGTGAAAATAGTTTTAATTTTTTACATTTTTACCAATAGATGGTGCTAGCAATTTCTGCATTTAGTTAAATATCTGCACCCATTTTGCTCAGCTCAGACCCATAACAATCCTCTGAAACTACTAAAGAGAAAGAGTCTATCTGTGTGCCAATTAAAGCAGGAAATGCCAGTTCACCTATATTCAACATTTTACATATTGAAAAGGCAGCAGAAAGCCATCAGTAGCTACCCACTGCAGAACATATACAGTAAGCAAATGAGAAATCTGCTATTCTCTCTCCTCCAATGTATTTTCAAGATTTCTAGAATAGTCACATCATGTTTTGCTGTCATTAGGGTGCATACTTCTAGCAAAAAGGATGGTGGCATCAGTCAAATTAGCTCCTCCGTCAGTCTTCTACAGAGCACAATGGAAGCTGAATGCCTTAAGCACAAATCCTGCCAAGTTTTTGTGCACATGCCTCACTTTATGCACTGGGAATAGTTCTGAAAAGTCAACCAAGATGTTCATTGTATGCAAAGTTAACTAAATGAGAGCTTATCTGTGAATTATATGAAATGTTTGGAGTGCTTGGAATTGAATGTAGTGGCTCTTCATGGAAATGGTCAGATGTTTTCTGCAGCCATTAGGAGGATGCATCCATAATGGAGCAAATTTTTATAATACCACCTAGTCATCTAGACATTTCACATTCAAAATTAGCTGTTTAAATACTTCAGTTCTGTGGATCAGATTGTGTTGTATGGGTTCAGAGAAAGTATGTTCAAGGTCACTACAAGTGCATTTTAAAAAAAAAGAACAAATAAGAATAGATAAAAACAATCTTGTTGTCTGCATTTCCAATTTCCTCTAGAACTCTCCTATCTGTAAAAAAACTCTAAAGAATGTTTCCAATATCTCATTGTCATCAGCTTTATTTTTCGTATTACTTAGAGACATTCTTAAAATATTTTGAGATAATTGAAATGCTGTAGCTCTTCAGAGGGAAGCTGTAGCCCTGTGCTCTCCAGTTCATTTCCACATGCAGTACACTCTTCAGTGTGAACTGACTTTACACAGCATGGGAGTAAGCTCCCTGGAATAACAGATTTTCACAAAGAGGTTGCAGCTTACAGACCTTGAGCTCATGGGGATTACAGTTACCTGCAATTTCCTTTTATGACCTCCACTGGCTTTGGGGATAATAAAAAGCAATTGCAGACTTCCACTATCTATCTATCTATATCTATCTATCTATCCATCTATCTATCTATCTATCTATCTATCTATCTATCTATCTATCTATCTATCTGTGTTTCTGTATGCATTATATGTATAAAGTATTTCATACATACTGTTATATATTTATATCGCACATATTTTATTGAATATTAGATTTTAATATAAATTATATTATTTACAACATGTATTCATAGTACAGTATTTTATATTTTTATATATATATGTACACATGTATATGAGCATGTAATATATATGTGTATAAAATATGAAGAAGCATATATGCATATATTGCCTATGTTTTTAAATATGTATATACATATCTATAATGATAGATAATATTATACATATGTATTGCATTATAAAACAAAGAATATTATATTTCCTCAATATTTAAGTGAATAACACCCTCTGGGAATATGTAGACAGTAGCTCATGTAAATTTCTGCTGTTATAGCTACATGCCTACTTGTTTAATTTATCAAGACCTTATATTTCTAGAAAGTATAGGGGAAATATGAATTAGTTTGCTTTACAGATCTATTAAAATAATCACAAATTTGAAAAGCTCACTCTAGAAATTTCTATGACTTCTATTATTCACTGACATAATGGAAAATGCTTTGGGAGAGGGAAATGTGTTTTTGCAACCCCCAAAAAATAATTAATATGGCCAAAAAGCCTACAATAATTCACATTTTATTTTGTTTTTCCTTCTGTCTCCTTCTTTTAGCAAACCAAGTTTTATTGCATGAACCTTGTTCAGAAATGTCTGTGCCTGTAAATGATTCAGTATATTCTGAATCTCCCTGGACATGCTGATTTATCTTTCTGGATTATGTCAAAGATCCATGCATTCTTCAGATAGTTTGAGAGGCCCATTTCCACAGTCATTATTGTTTCCTCATGTAGAGGACCAGTGATCATAGCAATACCTTGATATTTTCAGCTGTACTTCTGTAATGCAGAATTTTTATTAAAAAAGGCAATACATCAGCCACCTCCTGTCTTATAAACTTTCTTACAGAAGATCCCTGAGAAGGTGTCAGTTGCTTCTACTCACCATGGAAAATGAAAAAGGCTCCTGAGCTGCTTGTGGAAGAATGAGGAGTTGTGAAAATAGATGGTTCCCCATTCTTTGCTTGCCTAAGATCTTCATCTTCATTCAGTGAAGTTATGACTCCTTAATAGCATACAAATATTTATCCCTCAACTGGAACCTTGCTACCTTTTTCTCACTAAACAGCAAACATTTAATTTGCTCTCCCATGAAAGAGCGTTGCTTTCACTTTGTAGAGAGACAGAGCACATAAAGATTGACTTCAATTATTGTAGGTTGCATGGTGATTCAACACTGATCAAAATAACTGCTCAAACACAAAAATTAAAATCAGGTCTCTCAGCGGTATCTTTATTCAGATCTTTCATTACGGAACAAACTCTGTGAATGGAATATTCCTCTGTGACTGGGGAGGTTCAGGTTTAGATATTAGGAGAAGATTCTTCATCCCTGAGGGGCACTGGAACAAGTTCCCCAGGGAAATGGTCACAGAACAAGTCTTCCAGAGTTCAATAAGTGTTTGGACAATGCTCTCAGGCATACAGTGTGATTCTTGGGGTTGTCCTGTGCAGAAAAAAATGATCCTTGTGGATCTTTCTAACTCAGGATATTTTATGATCCTATGAAAACTAAGTAGATGTTTATCAAATACTAGATTCTGTCTCTGTAATTGTAGATTACAACAAATCCATTATTATAAACAACCTTTAGATACAAATGCAAATTTTTTTTAAACATAAAAATATTTTTATTTTCCTAACATTCAAAAATCTTTATTAAATATTCCAAGCTTAGTATGTCTCTGATGGTGAGTGTGTGTTTACATTCTTCCAATATTAGCTTGAGACACTTGGGAAGCTTTAGGTCAGATATCTGATCTCACATTTCAGAAGAGACCGCAGCTGTGTGGTTAAAAGCCAGTGCTGTAAAATCTGGTTAAAAACTTAGCTGACCTCAAATAAAGGATAATTTCACCAAATAAAAAGACCCCAGAGCCTCAAAGAAATAGAGAACCAATTATCACATTTGTTTCACTGCTAAATTTTAGCGGTCAAAATATCTTCCCAATAATTTAGTAATTATAGACTCATTTGGATTACAGGCTACCTAGACCAATCCCCTGCTCAGAGTATTCTGAATGAGATCAGGTTGCTCAGAGTCTTGCCCAGTCATATCTTTAACATCTCCAAGGACAGAGATATTGAATCTCTTGAACATCAGCCTGAATGAAAAAAATAAATGCTTGCAAGCCAGACCAAGGGTGTAATCTACTCATTGAAGTCTTGAAAGCAATTGCTGGCACAATGTGCTATTTTTTTTTTTTCTGTAAATGGCCATCTCAGAGGTCAGTTGAAGAATTTCTATTCCAATATTCTTATTGTAGGTGTGGTGTCCAAGGAAATGAGAAAAATTAAAATCTAAGCCATTCCACATACTGATAGAGTCATACTGAGAGGGTTAGACAGGATTGAAGCACACATTTTTCTAGCAACGGTGCAAGTGCAGTAGGTGTCTAAATTCTAGATCAAAGTTAAATCATAATATCTGATTTTCATGCACGTAATTAAAAATCATGAAGAGTAAGAAAAAGCCTCCATCCAGCAGACTGAAGCATTCTATTTAAGGATCTGTGACTTTCATGTGAAATATTTCAAGGGTTGTCAAGGCAAAATTCAATTAACTTTAAACCACTAGTAGTATAAAAGTGTGAATAGAAGGGACACAAGCACCCAAACTGCTTTGCTATTGATCAGGTTTAAAAACTGTGAACACTAATAGAAAGCAAAAGATAGCTTGTCAAAAGGCACAGGGAGGCTGGCAGGTTTCTGTCTAGCTTGTTCAAGTGTGGTGTTGTTCTTTTTTCAGCAGATAAAACGCATTCAGACATTTCCACAAAGAAAATTATATTGTATGGCATTTTTTAAAATAAGATTAAAAGAGCTACTTTTACCACCAGTGACTGCAATTAATTGGTATGCTGCAAGGGAGCTGACACATCCCTGGATGGCACATCTATTAAGTGTAGACTGCAATCAGTAAAATAGGTTTTCCAACAAATGACTTGTCAAAGCCTTGACACAAGAATTACTTATGCTTGTAGTCATTCACTTACTTTTCCCCAGTTCATATGTTCATCTTCTGCCCCCACACTGGAATCTGAAACACAGTGAAATGTGTTTCTCCAGTTTTGCTTGATTAAAGTCCTAATGCATGGAATAAAACCAAATCAGTGAGTGTCCTA
>NW_005054305.1:4714010-4730691 GCF_000277835.1 Geospiza fortis | reverse complement strand
ATTTTACCAATTTTCTTTTCAAGCAGCTAGAGTTTCAAGACAGTCTCAGATTTTCTGTGGTAATAGACGTGAACAGAAAATGTCTTTCAACTGACAGCTCCACCACCAAGCTCACTAGACCAGCCTGGCTCCCTTTGATCTTCAGTATTTCTGGAAATAAAATTCATTATCATGCTCCCTAGCAGCAAGTGCACATGTTTTACCTGGATAAAATCTGGAAACATTCAGTGACAAGGCTGCTATTCACTGTAGATGCAAAATGTTCACTTGGGAAACTCTCTTTTTTTCCTTTCGTTACTATATTTTTTAAATTTTATATTTAATTCTATGCATGTTTTCGCTTAAGTACTGAATTGTAACTCTACTTTTGCATGTGGAAACCTGAATGGATAGGAATGATCTTTTCACTAAATTGCACAAATTCAACTAAGATATATGTGTCTATTTATAGGGTCACTATTTACTCCACCTTGTCACCCATGTTATGACTGACAGCTATTTTTGATAAGTATTGCAACATAAAATGAAACAATAATACACAATTTGCTTTTAGGAATCTTTCTGGGGCACTTTAGGAGCAATTGTAGGAATGAGCACTAAGGGACAGGAGTTACCTTCACCTTTAACCACTTACGTGTCTCTTGTAAGTTGAAGAGACAGATTCAGAAGTTGATTCATTTTAGGATTTCTCTTTAGCTGGTACCTAAAAGTCTAGCCACATACCTAATCACCAAACAGAGGCTAGAGAAAATGAACAGCAATCCTAGATTACTATCTTTAATGCTGATAGACTCTCACCACTGCAGGGAAAACAAAGTCAAACCAGAAAATCCTAATGAAGTAGATTTACAAAGGTGGCTTCACTGGGAAGTTCAGATTTTTCTAGTGAAGTCTCTTACAGTTTGCAGATTTGTTTGTCAGCTTTGTCAGGTTGTCAGGTTTGTCAGATTAATTTTCAATGTCTTGATTAATTTTTTTTCATACTTTTATTTTAAGTCATAACTAACACATATAGCCAGAGAAAATTGAAGATTTTTAGCTGGCAGGTCCTTTTTTCAGCCTGAAAAGACTTATTAAACTGAAGGAAAAAAATTACAATGGAATCACAGTGATCCCTTGTGAATTCTGTCAAAAATATTACTGAAAACTGGGTTCAAAAAACCTATGCTGTCCATGGATGCTTATTTACAAAATTTGCACTAAGTGGAGATTATCACTTCTGTAGAAAATTTAAAACTCTGGGGAATTCTGTTTTCCAAAGCATTGGATTTCTATGAGTTTACTGGTGTTTTCCTTTTTTCATGCTTGATGCATGAATAGAAGATGCTTAAGGCTTCTGTAAAGAATTTGTCTTTTTTTCAGGGATTTTCCAATGAATTAATGAACTCTCCATAATATCAATAAAGCTAGTATTAAATTGATTAAATATTGGCTAACTAACTGTTCCCAGAGTAGCTAGTGAAGTGGAACCATCCCTGAACAAGGATGTTGATAATAATGTTTTTCTGTCATTAGTATTAGACCTGAACTTGTTCAGTGCTCCTCTCAGTGGTCTGGAAATAAATATCAAATCACTGCCTTTTCAAGTGACATATGGATTTGTACTGTATCAAATAATGGTGGCCAGGTGTTCATTCCAAGCAATTGAAGCTGTTGACTGCATCAGACCCTGTCATTAAATGAGTCCTAATATAGTCGAAGACACAATTTCACAGAGATCCTGAAAGAGAATCTTTATCCAAAATTTACAACTCTATCCTAGAAAGCAAGAGCTGTACGAAAAAACCCTCTTCATTTCACAGTAGAATAAGGCCAGGTGGGATGGGGTTTATCACAACCTGGTCCTAGTTTTTAGCAATAAGTTGTCCCTGCTAGAGCTGGAACTAGGTGATCTTTAAGGTCCATTCCAACTCAAGTGATTTTATGATCCTATGATCCTATAGATAAAATAATTCAACATGAGCTGCCTGTGGGAGGCTGAGATAAATCAGGCCAATGAAATCCTAAGTGTTGACTGTCAAGTAGAGGCATGGCCAGTTATACACCTGTTCTTTTTATAAGCTTGTCCATACCAGTAGTTAGTTGACATTTGAAGTTATTTCTGGGGTGTTGAACATTTGTACAGTAGAAAACTAGACAAGATGTGAATTAACTGTCGCATACTGAAAAAGTCTGGAGAAGTTCTTTCATTAGAATAAAACTAGAAGCAATTTCTTTCACATGTTCATGATTTGGCAGAAACATAAGGGACAGATATAACAGACTTTGTCTTAGAGAAAAAGCTCCAGGGAAACACTGCCCAAAATGCTGTGTTTTAAATAACCTATTAATGTATTCATACAAAAGGCATGGTCATGTGCCTTCCCTGATTTCAGGGGCAACCTAAGTACTCACATTACATCAGCACTGACTACATTACCATGGCTGTCATGTTTTTGTAAGTTAATTAGACAAGTATCAAAACACCTAGTGTCACAACAGCATTAGTGTGTTATACACACATTGCAGATTAGCAGGACAATATTTATTAGTCCAGGAGACACAAGCTAAGATCTCTTTTCTAGGCCAAATATTACCTCATAATTCATTTCACTTACAGCAACTAAAAAACTGCCTATTTATTACAGGTTGAATTCCTTTTAATTTGCATATTAAGTGGGCAAAAGGCTTCATAGAAAATCACTAGATTTTAATAGAGTATCATTTCCCAGTACAGAGAAATATCTCAATATGTGATATTGTCAAGACTGCTTCTAGAAGGGTTTATTTGACTTGGTTGCCTGCTGTTTGAAAAAGGAAGAAAGCTTAGAAGAGCAGCAAAATGATGCAGAAACTGGACAAAGAAATACCTCTGAGTGACAAGATGGTCTTTCTCCTACAAAAAGAAAGAGACGCACATTGTATATATATTGTATGTTCTTCATAGCAATAAAAAATTTAAAATGGAAGCCTATGATCTCATAGAGAAAGCTATTGCTGGAAGCATCTGATAATTAAAGGTAGACTACTTTAAATTTCAACAAGACATTTTTTGTTTTTAAACAATCAGTGATAGAGCAATGAAATTGCATTACCTAAATACACTGTCTAGGAAAGGTGCCAGGTGCCATCATTCAGTATCTTGTAAAATGTAGCAGATAGCTATATGCTAATGAAATATGAGTAGTTTGCATAGAAAGGAATAAACTGATGAAATTCTATGGCAGCAGTCATATGGAAGTTTCTAGTAGATGTGGTTGTGTCCTTCTTCACTTGAAAGCCATTATATTCCTGCAAATCCATGAATTTTAAATCACATGAGTAAGAGTCGTGGGCTGAATATGATAGCCAAGATTTAGGAAACAGAAATCCCACTGAGTGCCAAAGGTATAAATGAGTTTAGTTTCTTTCAGATATACTTGAAAATCCCATCAATATTATTAAGAGTTTCAACTACTTTTACTTATGTTCATAGAATATTGGTGGAATGTGTCTGAAGATTTAAATTTTTGAAATTCCTGAACTCTGTTGCGCATGCTATTCTAAACCTCTAACCTCAAAATACCAGGGTCCAGTCATTTTAGATCATGATATTAGTGAATTTATTGATAAAAATCTGTTCTTACCAAGTGTTTGTGCACAGGACACTGGCAGCACGTACCAAAGCACCAGCAGACAGATTATGAGAGGGGAAGCATGACTGTATTTTGCAGAAGTGCTATGGATCACTGTTAATTACTTCTGTGAATATTTATTTAAACAAAGATACTCAATGTTTAGAAAGGATAAAATCATTCAAAACACCTTTTTACTGTTTAACATACACAAGACCTGCATTTCACTAGAAATTGCTCTCAAATAGGCATTATCTTCTCTAGAAAAAATATTTATATTAAGATTTCTAAAGAAAAATATTAGACTGTGAATTTAGAAAAAAATCAGTCTTGGCATAATGAAAAATCAGAAAGTTAGTTCCATTCTAAATTAAAAAGAAAACATTTATAATGTATGATGAATTCTTTCAAGTGTTTCCTTGACTGATCAGTGTAACATTGGAACTTTCTTTTCTTGTTTTCAGTTGGAATAGGGATTTTGTTTTGTTGTGGGGCTTTTTTGTTTGAATTTTTTTGTGAAATATTGTGCATTCCAAGTGCAGATATCACAGCTAGTATTTTTTTCCTTTTTAGCCAGGCTAGTATATGCCAAAGAATTGTGACCACAGGAGCTGGCCCTGCAATATTCCCCAAACAGTTCGCTAAGAAGAATGGGATTATTCTTCAAGCTCCTTTATGCTTCTTAGCTGGAAAATTTTCTGTAGTTATTAAAAACAAGATAAATTAGACCATTTTAAACTCCAAATTGCTGCAGTTAGATTAGAAGTAGGAAACTGACCTTCAGCTTTGTTCAACTGCTACAGTGCCTCTCCCAATGGAAACACAGTCACAGCAGCCATTCTGGACAGACTGTGTCTCTTGGATGAACCCCCTGCATTTGGTCCCAATCCTTTCCCTCCCCTTGCAGATTTGTCCTTGCAGAAAGAGCTGCTCTGTCCGTTTTACACGGATTTGGAGTCAGCAATGCTGAACCCCCAATACAATGGCTTGACTGCGTGCAGATGTGTGTATGTGCACCCCAAAAGGGAAGCAGGGGACACAGGACCACCAGTGACTTACTTGCAGAAAGATTTATCTTGCTTTCACCTGTTTCTCCAGAACATTTATATTCTGCATATATTTTACCCCTAGAATTTTAAACAATATTTGGAGTTTGTTGAACCACAAGCTTTGTTTTTTTAATACTCTTTTTTTCATGGCAACAAAATTTAGGGATGCAGGTGGTACCACAACAACAAGTGTACCAAGTGGGGTACACAACAACACAAAGTATGTAACAAAATGATCAAAGAGCACTGATAACCTGAAATAGATATCAGAGTTCCTCTAGTTAAAAATTTAAACTTATAGGCATGCACAACATTATGGGATTACAGGTCATGCCCTAAAAGGAAAGTCAAGAAATAATTTAATTCAAACCCAGTGCTTGTATCTATTCAAATTCACATTGTACTTCCTCATAAAAAAGAAAGCACTTTCAAGGAGACAGGCAAAGCAAGAGGGAAATATTTTTCTTTTCAATACCAAGAAACAGGTACTCTAAAATAAATTGTTGCTTGTATAGGTGCTATGAGACAGGCAAAGCAAGAGGGAAATATTGTTCTTTTCAATACCAAGAATAAATATAATACCAAATACCAAAAATAAATTGTTGCTTGTACAGGTGTTACTTTTCTACAAGTAATATTAGTGGTAATCATATTGGCAATAGTTTTTAGCTGACGGATTCAGGGTGACTTCATTGTTTTACAGAGGCGTTTTTCCACTTGACTAGTAATGCCACTATAAAAATTCTTGATTGCATTTCCTTGTTTTTTGACATTGCATTCTGCATTTGTCATTTGTATACATACATATGTAAACAGCTTCATGGCAAATTCTATTTGCTTACTTACCTTGAGTGACCCATAGTGCACGTGATTACAGGATATAGTAAAAGGCATATGAATTTAATATGGCCACTTGTCCCAGAAATTACCACAGTCTTTAGAGAAAAAAAAGGTAGGAGGGAATATATGAGTTTGGAGTAAATAAGAAATATGGGAAGATGGCATCAAAAACATGAATAACAAGACACATCACACAAACTCTGACAAATGCACAATATTATTCTAAGATAACAGGCAAATAATTTCATTTCTCCCCTAGATAAATGAACTCTTATATTATGCACTTATTTCCACAGACAGCTTTGAATTCTCAAGTGACAAGAAGCTGTGGAGCATCCGAATGTTCTTTCCATGAAATACCATGGCTGTGGTCAGCCACATGTTTGTGTGGTCATTTGCACTTGCGTAAAAACACAGCAAAATGCTGTGTGACCACAGGCCAGCAGAGTCCAGGTGCCACAAACAAGTGGTGAAAGGAAAAACAAGGTATGAGAAGGTTCCTGTCTAAAATATGATGTGGAAGAGACATGTCTTGATTTACAGTCTCAGACACAGATGCCACAGATGCTTGCTAGGTTGTTCCCAAATTCCTCTTCCAACTGCTGACTACAGAGGTGATGACTTCCTAGGCAAATTAGACCTTGAAATACTCAGAGAATCCCAGTCTGTTGTCTGTCCTTTGCAGAATTATGCAGCATTTATTGTGACTGTAGCAACAACTAATGCCTTGAATTTTTAATTTTTTTTTAAAAATAACTGGGTTTACATGTGCTTCCAGAAAACACAACTTCACTAGAAACAGTTTTCTTCTATGTTTTTGCCCTCTGTCATCAAAAAGCTAACATGGAATAAGCTATGTCTTTCTGTGCCCAACACCACACATTGTTAAGTTCCCTCCTTGCTAAGTTTTATATCTAAGTTTCCATGTAATTAAATTTACAACCTTGTGATTTATTAATTTGTTTCCATTTGAAGATGCATCTACAAGGGCGTGTTCACTTAGTAAGATGAGAGGCTTTCCTTTTAAAACAATAGGATAAAAATCAGCAAAGTTAGCAAGATCAGAACTTGATCTTAGAAGGTATATTTTTGTTCATGAGATACATCTGAGTTTTTTGAGATCTAACTGCAACACTTGGAAATTAATGGCGAATGAGGTACATCCTATTTTTCAGACTGCCTCCATCCAGTATTGGATCTTCTACAAAATATATTGAAATGGGAAGATGAACAGTGAAGCATGCTCATTTTTCATTTTTCTTGAGTAAAATTCAATTGTGATTTTTAAATTACACATTCCATAAAAATATTGAGATTCACTTCTGGGGGAAATCTCATTATATTTTTTCTGGGTATTTTTTTACCAAAATAACGGTGGAAAAGCCCAAGGAAAAATAAACAAAGAAAAAACCCAAAAGTACACGAAGGCCCCTGAAAAGACCCCCACCCCAACTACACCCTCAAGTAACAATCCCACCACCAAGCAAGGCAATACCAACCATGGCATGATTTGGATGGCACATCCTGGGTAATGCATGCGGACAAAAATTCCCACTCTGGCAAACTGTATAAAGAATCAACTTCTTGTTCCCCTATCATTAGCCGGACGAAGATCATCCCACATTATGGGAAAGATGGCATCTGTGACCACCAAAGCCCTTCCTAAATATGCCTTCAGGGATACCTGGAATTTAGACTGTAAGTTAAGCAACCAGAGCTGGAACTTGAGACAACATAAAAGTGGTACTGCTGTCTGAGACTTTGGAGGAGGTTTAAAAAGTTGGCGAGAAAAATGTATCACTGATAGTGGACATAAAGAATGATGAGCCATATGAAAAGCCTACACAGCAACTGTGCTGAAATAAGCTTGAAGTGGGTAAAAGGTAATTCTGGCAGGAGGAAATCACAACGAGATCACAACCCATCAACTCAAGAAACATATTGACTCAAAAGAGAAAGAATGAGCATATGACTAATTAACATTAGTTAATTAATTATCAAGGGAGTAATTTAACCAATAAAATAAAAGAACTGTGTAGCCAATGAGCATTCCCTCATTTGCTAATATGTATAAATACTGAAAAGAAGAATGACTTTGGGTCCCCACCGCTGAGAAGAGCAGGGTCAAAAAGAACCAATGGACAGCCCTGTCCCTCTTCCTCTCCCTCTTCTCTCTGTCTCTCTCTTTTCCCTTCCCTCTGTCTTCTCCCTCCTTGCCCCTCTCTCTCTCCCTTCTCTGCTCCCTCCTTCCCATCTTTTCTATTTCTGTCTACGTCACATCCACTGTTAAATAAAATATATATTATTGATTTCAGCATATGGACTTAATTGCATCCTTATTCAGACAGAGGTATCTCTCAATAACAAACCCTAACATGACACTGTGCAATCATGCATCAGGAAGAAAATTAATGGCATCTAGTTCTGCTCTGGTTTTATAGCACACCACAAGACTGGTGCTTTTGTGAACCAGCCAGCACACTTTGAAGCCCAACCCGAGTGAGCAAGCCAAGAAGCTGTAAGAGAAAGGTGGAACCATTTATTTTATCTTCTAGTTAATTGGCTTTATAGTCTCTCCTGTCACAGGCCTGCTGGACACACACAACTAAATTGTACCATCTACTCAATGCCACAAATCCATAAAGGCTTCATTTAAGAAAAGGGCAAATTAGCTTGCAATAACTGGGGGGCTACAGATAATCATTAATCTGTTACATCGGTACTTGATCAGTGTACATTTCCTAACCATAGAAATAAATTTGTGGCACTGAAATCCTCTTTTTGGGTGTTTAACGCTCATAAGGGGCTTGAATTTCTTTAGTTAATGGAGTTCTCTCCTTGGTTCTGAGCTCTCTCTGTCAAGTTACCTGATTTATATTATTTTCTATTGTTTGTGTAATCTAAACCTTTTATGGTAGAAATAAAAAAAAAAAAAAAGATGGAATAATATGATAAGACTGGTCTCTTTTCTTTCATGCATTTTCTCAGTGCTTATCTTTTATATCAAACTTCAGGAAACAGAGCTGGAACATTCTGTGTGGAGAATAAGTAGAAGCAGTATAAAGCTAATGGCTGCATCTATATCTTTAACAGAGATACAAGGGCATGACTCCAATGGCACTGTCCTACCTTGTTCTTGTGAAGTCATTTATTATTCATGTGGTCACATATACTACAGATCAAATCAGTAGGATATCTTTGGGACACAGTAATGCATCTTCCTCTCTCATGTTTTTCAGATTTGGGTTGTTTGTTATAGATACTGGTTGTTACAATGTGCCAACGTCTTGTTAGATTTTACTTAATATTATTATTTTAGTGTCTTCATCACTGTCCTAATAATTGGTGCAATCTGATTATTTTTCACTACTGACCTCTGAATTTACATTTGCTATTAAAATATATAAGGACGGGTAAAAAAGGAAAAAAATCTGTCAAGTAAGAATCATTTTCTGGGCACCTTGCTGGTTCCTATTGGTAAATACATAAATAAAGCATCACCAAACTACAGAAATGCCTTATCAACCTTCTAGAGACAGTGACAGAATTACATTACCAGTTTTTACTTTTTTTCAAATTATTGTATATTTTCCCTAGTCTACATCACATGTATATGGTATCAGGACTAATAGATGCATTTATGAGCATAACTGGATGCACCTTTTAGAAATTATAGAAAAGCATATAGTAAAATATAAGATGCAAATATTTCATGATATACTGCTGTGGCAATGAGTCCTCTTGTCCAATTAGCATAGGAATGGCATTCCTGTCTATTCTAGCTCATGGTAGAACAGTGACTGTCAGCAAAAGTGTGCCTAATCTCAGTTTGAAAATAGACTGCATATATTCTATATGGAAATCAGTAAACTAACCTCTTTCCTTTGCTAAAAATGTGATTCCACATTATTGAACCTTAAATATGCCTACATTTTTCATTTGGAATAAAAATACATCTGCCAGTAAAAACACTCTAAGTTTGCATTTTACATGCATAAAAGCTTTGTATTGGAATTCATATTCCAGTGTGACATACATTCTTCCCACCATACCAAGAAGTATATGGTAGGTTGGAGGTTTGGATTTTGCAGAGTTTTTTGGCTTTAGTCTCTCCCAAAAAAATATATCCAAAATATTATGACTGATAAGCAACTGTTAAATCTGATGAAAAGTCTCAACTTATTCAGTTTGACTTCCTGAATCAAAAAGATAGCTCCGAAAAATCCACACTTGCAAACACTGGCAGGGCACCTGGAAACTATTCCACCCTACCTATGGGTAAGGTGACTGTTAGCAAAGATGTACAACCACTCTATGCTCCTGCATGTAGACTGCACAATAGGCAAATGCATGAGCTGCTTGTTTCCAATAATCCACAGCTCACAGGACACCCTCCCTAGAAAATGCAGCTCGGATAAACAGGAGACCACACTAGAGTTACCTCATTTTATAATCAGGATGAGTACAGGCAGGCAGACTGGAGCTGACAGACTGTGAGAAATGACTTGCATGTGTCCCCTTCCATTTCTTCAGACATCTGAATTTTATATACAGTGTTATGAGACACTGTTTTCCTCAGTGGTTGGCAGTGGAAAGGCCACAGAAATATTCAGGCTTCCTTTTGTTAGATAGGGCTATGGAGGTAGGGCTATGCACATGGAGGTAGGCATATGGGTAGCCTTATTTTGCTGGACTTCATACATCTTTCTTCAAGTTAGAGGTTATTTTGGTGAGGGAAAGAAGTAGCCTTTTTCAATGCGTCTTAGAAATGATGCTTAATGCCTGTCCTAAGGAGGTGAGACACTGAAATACTGCATATATTGGTAGATAGGTCATTGGGTGATACTGGTGTTCTGTCAAAACCAATTCCTAAATGAGGAACAACAACATTCAAGAGTTCATAAATCACCCCCACCAGAGCAAACCTGTACAACTAGCCCCAGAGGCAGTACTTGTCCTATACCTGCATTTCATGTTTCCTTAGGTAGCTGTTCCTGGAGGAAAGACATAGACAAACCTCAATGCCAACTGGAGGATTTTGTGTTAGGTTTATGGCTGAACTCAATAGTCTGAAAAAAATGATTCTATGATTCTTTAAAACATTTAAGGACTCTTGCTAACCCTGGATACACTACAGTAAAAATATATTTCTCATGGAAACTATCAGTGAAGAACATATTAAGGGCTATAGCTGCTTCTTCTATATAATATTACTCAATAAGAAGAACTGCCTGAGGGCCACAGTAAGTCTGGGGTTTTTTTTGTAGGTTTAGCAAGTCATAGATATATTGGTATGACCATCCTAATTCCTGCCCTCTTTTTTGTCTCATCTGAGTGGGAGAGGAAAAATCCTTAAAAAAGTTTTACACAAATCCAATCAGCAGGCATGCTGCACAGGTTGGATTTTTTTTCTTTTTTTTGAAACCTCCCCTTATAAGAACAAAAAAGAGCTGTTAAAGCTATAGATCTGATTTTTATTTGTCACTGGAAATAGACTTCATTTCAAAGGAGAACATGTAAGAGGAGTCTCTTAAGAAAGCTCTGTGGAATTATAATCTATCAAAACACTTCAAGTATGAAGAGGTGCCTTCCAGAAGAAAAGAACATGCTCCAAGTCTACATTTTGTAGATAAAGTGTTTATTATTTGGCTTAAATGACTTTTAATTTCACTGATTCTTTTGTACACTGTAGAATATTACAAAGTTAAAAAAAGAAAAATCAAACCAAATAAAAAAGTCATCTTAGTCCTAATAAATAAATCTAATTAAAAAACACCCAGGTAACTTCTCCACTTTATTTTGCTGGTAAGTATTAAAGCCATACATTGAAATATCAAAATCCTTCCCCAAGTGGTTCAGGTGATTGACTGTGGAATACTTATACTCTGTTGTACTCGGGCAGCAAACTGCGTGTGACTCTGACTAGAATGTTCACTCCCTTGGCCCTATTGTCAACCCCAATTGTTCACCCCCTGTTGGCACCTCCTGTAACATGCAAATGCCATACTGAGTTGTATATTTACCTGCAAATTATATCAGTGGCATTGCCCGGGTGCTGGCAGTGGTGGGATGCAGAGGTGTCCTCCATGAGCAGAGGACCATCCTGCCCTGTGCCTGACACAGGCAGCTCCAGATGGATCCATTGCAGCCCCCGAGCCTAGATGGTGGTGTCACCAAGGAAGTGTGTTAAAAAAAGGGCAGAAAATGCTGGAGTGATGGGGAGGGGAGGAGCAGGGAAAAGCAGAGCAAGAGAATAGAGAGGACACCAAGTTTTAGGGTGTTGGCACTCCACTCCTCCAAAGGGACAGGGACCCATGGAGGACCCACCTGAAGCACAAGAAAAGGGTGAAAACAGAACCACAGGATAACAGAATCACTAGATTGGAAGACACCTTTAAAATGAGAGGCTAGCAGAGCTCAACCACCATGCCTTGACCACAACCCTCCATGTATCCCTGAAGGGGTGTAACCTGTGGCAACAACAGTGCAGGGAGGAGAAGTATCTTCCATGGACGAGAAAAGTTGAGCCTGGGAGTGAAGCTGGGAAAACCCACAACAAATGAAATGGGTGGAAAGGTGTTTTCACTCTGTGTGTAAATAATGCTTTTTTCTGTACTGGTTTACTGTTACATCCCAATATCCTAATCAGTACCTTTGTTGTGGAGATGAGGGTGCACTGTTTAATAATCATTAGTTCCCCAATGCACATAAGATTTTTAGAAGGCAAAAGGGGTTTGAGTACAAAGGTGGACCTCTGCCTTTTCATGTACATGTTTCAGAAACAGAATGAAACCTGTTCCCAAGAGGAATTCTTAGAACATCTTTTCTTTCCATTTCGATAAGGTAGAGCAAAGACATTTCTTATGTCATACAGAAATCTATAATATTAACAGCTGTCAGTGCATTAAAAGTACTTTAAGCAGTTGTCTTTAGTTGTCAGGATTTATAAGGATAAAAGACATTGAGGGTGGGGAGAATTGCACAATGGGAGCAAAAGCAAAACACTCTCTCTGACTCCATAAAATCAGGAAACCCTGAAAGAACACTTTGTCTGTAAAGCATTTAGGACCTTGATTAAAGCCATTGTTTACAGCCTAGCAAAGACATTATTATATCAGCAAGTCCAGTTCCACTATCAGGCTCATCAGCACAATACAGCCAGCAGGGACATTTTAAAAGGTCTCTTCAGTTACACCCTGAAGTGTTTTCAGTATCTATTCTTTAAAAATATGATCAAGAATGTATAAAAATAAACCCCTATATTTCATGCTGATGTGTTCCAGTGCGTTATTGTCAGACTTTAACCATGAAAGGAATAGCCCTTTTGTGCAAAGAGAATAGTTAGAAAAAGATTCAGGGAATAATAAAAGAAGATTCAGGAAACTGTTATGAAATTTTGGATTTATCCAGCAAATAGGAATTCAGCTTAGGTCCAGGCATTAGCATTGCTGTTCTTTCTAACCCATTAAGAATTAGCTTAGCTGGTGATTAGACAGACTATGGTTGCTCTCTCCTTGAAACCCTCCACTGGCCCTTCAGCAAATCATCTCATAGATGAGATGTCTTTGCTTCAAGGTCCTGTGATGAAGTGTAGTCTTCAATTTACATTTCATGTCTATTTCTGCCATCAGGAGCATCTACCTTGTGACTGAATTCTGCCATTTTCAGCAGAAAACCCTCAGATTGTTTGAACCATACACCATTCTAATACCAGTCTGAACGACCAATATTCATATTTCCTTCTAGACTGAAAGCTTCTTGAAGCCCAAGGATGGATTATCTTGGAGAATATTTATATTAGAGCCAAATGACCAGGGCTAACATTGATAGTTGTTCGGCATTTTGCTCCCACAGTTTTAAAACCAAAAATGTAGAGGAGAAATCTATGACTGTAGGTTAATATAGATTAATTTTCTCTTCTTTTTTCTCTAAAACAAACATGTAAGAAGGAAGTTCAATAGAGAAAAAATGCTAATTGTTGGTTGATTTTACCGTTTTTACTTATAAAGTGAAATTTCTCACCAAAATGTGGGGTTTGAACAGAGGATAAGTTTATACCAGAGATGCTTCTGAAGGAGTTTTAAGAACAAGTCCAACCATGTCAGTGCAGTGCTCCTTCTTCAGGGTTTATATAACCTGTGAAGCTAATTATCTGTGTAGATGTAAATTCCACTGAAAGAGATAACTGTGATACTGCTTTTGCAGTGAAATATACATTTCAGCTATATTTGGAAAGTCCAGATATGCTGCTTTTAAAAACTTACGAACTGAAATGTTTGCATATTTGAGAGTTTGTGTCAATTCAATTATCTTGCAGTTAAATATTTTTCACTAAAACACTAAATAAAATTTTGTCAAGTCCAAAACTCCATTTTAAAATTAATAAGCTGTACATCAGAATGTATGTGTACATTTTTTCTGTGTGCATTAAAAATTCCAGCCAGTTATCCTTCCTATTATTGAAGAACATGATTTACATTGTTTTTTCATTCTGTATTTTAATTCATTATTTTCTGATGCATACACATAAACAATGGACAAATCTGCAATATCAGCAGTACATATGTCTGATTCTAATAAGAAAAAGTAAAAAAGGAAATTTTTCTTTATTAGCTTAGCGTAAGTGAAATGTTTTGATTCTATCCAGCAGTGTCCTGTGTGTACAAGAGCCTGAGGGACGTAAATCAATATATTTTCACTTGGTAGGATTATTTAGCCATCTTTAAAATATCACATTATTGTCAGGAACAGACAAGTAGACACAAGAAACGAATTCAGATCCACCCTTTTAGATGCATGTGCTCTGCTAATTGTTATAAATTTTAAAAAAATATAACAAACTAAATATCAGATTCCTTAATGAATCTACATGCAGTTGTTGCCAAATATAGCATATAATTAATTACCATTAATATGCAAATAATATTGGGTAAAATGATTTGATTTAAAGTGAGACGAGTGATAGCTGATAGGATGCTCTAGAAGCTGAAAGCTTTGTATTTCTGTCAAGAGAAGAGCAAATGCATTCATCTTCCAGACAAAAACCTTAGCTACTTGAAGTAAAGGACAGCATTGTTAATACCTGCTTCATATTCTAGACAGAATCACTCTAAATGCAATTATCTGAAAATTGTAACAAATATATTACTGACAGCTGATTAACTGCTTATTAACTGTACCTGTAAAATCACAGGATGCAGGAAATGAAGCAGAAATCCAGAGATGACCAATAGAATAATGCACCAGCTTTATTAAAATATTGTTCGGAAGTCAGAGGAATATTTACAACTAAAAAGAAACATTTAGGATCACCATGGTTATGATCAAACAATTTTGTCTTTTAAATGTAATTTTAAACCTCTGTTAAAGCCCCAGCTTCTTGTTCTCTTTTTTTCATGCTTATAATATTAAGAGTACATGTGGATGTAATACTGATTCTCCCTTGTTTTGTATTATTCTGCTTCAGTTTGGACATAATTGCAACAAAAATGCATGCTATTAGTCATTGTCTCATGTTTTCCTGTAATAATAGCTTGAAATGTTTTAAGAGTAAATAACACCTTCAAAGTATAAAGGATAAAGTTCTTTATGTAGAGGTCTAATGTGATCTCAGTTTATGAAATCGACAAAACCTTTTTTTTTTGTGTTGGTCTGGAGAATTGAATTTGATCATCACTATAATTTTCTCTCCTTTCAGTGTTTGGTCATTAGAAGAAAGCTACAAATATTATTTACGGATTCAGAAATGAGACAGGAACTGGGCAGGTATTCTTTATCAAAAGGTCCTAAATGTAAATAATGACAGTTACCTCTACCCACTCACTCCTCCTTAGTTAATGTTCTCATGGATTACTTAGAGAGTGAAATCACAGGCAGTTTCAGGGAGATCTAAAGGACTAATACATGGATTTTTTCCCCCAGTAATCAAAAACTCGTTCCAAGTTAACCAGTCAAAAATGCTATTATGAAACTGTAAACTTAAGCAACCAAAAGAATAAACAAGGAAAGTTCGTAGTGTTCTGTCACGAATTCTGAAAAAATAGCTCATCATCAGTGTCCCTAATGATAGAGACATTCTGAAATATGTGGTCTATACCAGAGACTGATAGCTTTCTTAATATTAAGAAAAGAGAGAGAATATATCCTTATACAAAACTGCTACTTATCTCTGAAAAAAAAATGAAAATAACCCTATTTTATATCATTTTGGTGCACAGTAAAGCAAAAACTTTGTTTCTAGTTGTTTCTTAAAAAGAGATATTGTGGTGAAAATTACGAGACATTTTCAGAAGGAACAGTCTCATTTCCTTTCAGATCAGCTCTTGGAAATCTTTCATGGGTATATAGAAAGCATAGAAAGCACTTCTGAATGCGTATGTCCATTTTATGACACATGCTGTATATATAAATTGTTGAGGACATTTTCACTGACAGGTGACTAGGAACAGTTATCCCTTTACTCCCTTGCAGGTTTAATTTAACTCATCACACATACACACACATGCAAGGTGTGAGTAGGTTTCTCACACAGAGACAATCATGTGCTCTTTACTTGAAATAGTCCCAGTCATAATTAACTACTACATACCTAGACAGTATTATCAACTTTTTCTCGATATCATAGACTATGCAGACTTCCTCTGAGACCCTGGGACTTCACAGAATCCCTCCCTGTTCCTGGCATAATGTCTGTGTAAAGGCAAGCTTCTCTAGCTACTTCATGGCTCTGAAGTCACAGATTATATTTTTTTTACCTCTGTGACCAGAGAAAACAGTTTTGAAATGAGGTGTAATCCTTGATGGGAATGGTGGACATTGGCAAGGAATTACAGATAGGTAACAGAATTTTCTGTAACAAGAAATGTTTACAGGAATAATATAAATCATATCATATCAGACCAAAGAAACAGCTATCCCAGTTTTATGTAGCTGACAAAACCAATAACTGATGTGTAACAATTGCTGCAAAGGCACTCCTTAAAATATACATCAAATCTATGGCAGTTAGGGACACTATGTAGGGAGGTACTACTCTTGCTGTGAAGCTGTCACTATTTTTTTTTTCCTTCATGAATGTGACACTCAGTTACTTAGAGTATGTCTAATTTCCTGTGGCAGAGAATTCCATGGATAGCTACACCTGAAGTATCTCCCTTTTTTTCTGTTTAGAACTTCAGACATACTTGTCTAATCTGATGC
>NW_005054305.1:4711031-4713959 GCF_000277835.1 Geospiza fortis | reverse complement strand
TCTCTGACTCTTCTGACATTCTGCCATATCCACCTTAGATCATTTCTCTTCCAGGTCAGACTGCTGTATTTGAAAACCCTTCTTACAGAAGCCATGTCATACCTTTGATCATCCTTGCTACCCTTAGTGTAACTTTTCTTGTTGAAATATCTTTTTTCTTACAGGAAGGAACCAGAATTGTTCAAATATATCTAAGATTTGTTCTAATTTTTACCCTGGGAGGTCAGGAGATTTGAGCAATACCATCCATTAGATGGGATTATATTTCTATCCCCTAGTACACCAAGCCTGTCACTCTAGTGTGAGATACAGTAAGGTATGTTGTCAAGTAAGAGCATTCTCAGCAGACTTTCAAATCTGTCAGAGAACAGAACTTCCCAGGGTGCTGTCTAAAATCCCTTAAGTGTTTTAGTGTATATATATATGTATATATATATAAAAATACACACCAAATATATATAAATACATGTGCATTACTGCCTTGATTTCTTAAACAGGTTTTAATTGCCTGGGTTCTTGGAGATTGCTTCATCAGGAGTTCATGGTAAGATTCCCATTACCTTAACCAAAGGCAGTACCCTCAGGTCCATGGTCTCCTGAAGCAAAGCTATTCAACAAAGCTAAGGAAAGGAGGTGTAGAAATTTCAACTCTTCACTGAGGTGGTGTGTTAGTTTAGCCTTTCCCTTAATAAATAACTACAGAATTACAAATAACACAATTTCATTTGAGCATATAATATGACCTGTATAATACACACTAGTAACCTTGAGAGGCTTCTCAAAAAACTCTTTCAAAATTCACTTTTTGGATAAAATCATGATCTTTCCACAAAACTAATCCATGAAGGACTCAATTCATGTGAGAGATACATGACGCATGCAGAGGCTTCCAGCTACAAAAATGTCCTTCAGAAGCCAAACTATTTTCCAGAATGGGACAGAAAATTGAGCCTTCTAGCAGAATGGTCTGTAGATTTCCATCACTTTCGAATAAACTAATGAGGCAGAGACACTGACAGGACTCTCTCGCACCTTCCCCAGAGCTGGGACTATAACTGGCACGTTTGCACAGTGCCAGCTCTTGTGTACCACTGACTCCACGAGCTTGTCCTGGGGTAGCTGCAAACCTCCACAAACAAGCTGTGCAGTCACAATGCAAGAATGTACGCCCACACACAATCTGTACCCTGCTGAGTGGGCAAATAAATAGCAAACAAACAACAAATGCATAATATAGTGCAAAATTCAGTGCATAATAACTACATATAAATGTTCAAGAGAAAATGATAAAATTATTTTCATAGGGAAGGCAGTGCTTTCTATGATACTTTATATCTCTTTTCTGCATAGCTATTAACACCCTCTGGAAATCAAATTTTTGCCTGGTGAAAGTAAACTTAAATTTGTTCATCAACAAAACCTCTGTCAAAGAATCTTCCTTTGAGAAGTAGTTTTAAGACAATTGTATAACTGAGTGATTTCCATTTTTTAGATCAAGACAGCTTCTCCTGATTTCACAGCAGTTTTGCTATTACTTCTTTTTCTCAAGGCAGGAGCCAGCAACAGTAACATTCAGAATACCTTAGAAAGTGATTGCATGGAACTCTTGGCCTGACTGTGGTACTGAGGCAGCTGTATAAAGCAGAACAAAGCAAGATTAAACAGATTCCTTTTCAGCCAGAAAAATCTGGTCATAACACAGGGAAGTTTTTTTATGGATTTTTTTTTACCTCAGAAATATTTTTTGTGAAAAAATATTAGTAATAGCAACATGAATACTACTAATAATCCTGCATTAAAAGAATAGTATGCAGTATCTCATTACTTTAATGGAAAACACATTCATATTCAAATACATTTGCATTCTTGATATCACGCATTTGGAGTAATCTTAAATACCCTAAATGGAGTTTGTGAAGAAACTTAAATCCTACATGAATTCCACTCTTCTCATGCAAGTTATGCTGTTTGCCTTGTTTTCTCACTTTTCCCATTGTCAATTAGTGTAATCACTCAGACATTTTCCTGCTAAGTGCATATGAGAGCTGGCAAGGACAAAACAACTTAAAAAAGACTAGTGCAATACATGTTACTTAATATATAAAAAACCCCACTATCCATGCAATATAAGTTATTTTATGATACCTGCTTTCTCTTACAACAAACTTAAAATTATAGCAATACATAAGATATTTGAGAACAGATGAGAAGTGTGGATCAGGAGAAAAGGAATAAATTAATAAAAAGCTTAAAATGTTTGCATCTAAATGAAAAATGTATATTTAAAATATTTTCTCTCACTGATAAAAATATAAATTAAACTGGTAATTTTTCTTTTCTGATGGAATTTTTATTGTTAGAGCTTTAATCTCTAACAATATTTAACCACTATATTTAACCACTAATATAAATGTAACCCTATAAATGCAGAGCTACGTGGTCTCAGTACAGTGGACTCCATATGGAGAAAAAATTCTAAGAGAAAAACTTTGCTTAGAAGTCCTCATTATGGCCTTGTTTATTGTTATTTTGTGGGTGTATTTCTAGAATTTTCTCAGTAGTTGCACCTTAAGGTGGGTGTAAATATATACTTATGAAACAAGAAAACAGTATGAAAAATACTTATTGCAGAAGCAACATTCTATCATTTATACTTTTGTTCCCTGTGTGTACAATTTTGTAAATGCAATGTTCTGAAATTCAAATTTGAAATTTATTATATATTAAAAATAAAATTTCTCCAAGGGTGGTTGTATATGTAAGAAATTTTCTTACACTCTCAGCACATTTTCTGTACTCCTGCCCATCTTTTCAGATCTGAACTCATCTCCCAGTAGACTCCATTGCTACTTCTCTCTGATTTTAATTTTGATTTGGAGAGGTGGCATGAAGCATATGTTTCCCAGCTGGATATTCTGTGGGGGAATT
>NW_005054305.1:4701284-4710990 GCF_000277835.1 Geospiza fortis | reverse complement strand
AAACTTTCTGGCTTTCCTCTTCTCATTTTTCAGCAGCAGAATCGGAATGTTACTTACTTAAAAAGCTTTAACTAGTGTCAAGCCAAAACCAATTTTTTCTCTTTCTGAATCTGATCCAGAGAAAGAGTCACAGATTCAAATAAATATGATTTTCAGAATATAAGACAAAGAGATGCTTCAGCTATAGGAAAAAAAAACCACAAAAACTTCTTTGATAATAAACACGTTTTTGAAAGACATATGAAAAGAAAATATTTGCGCTGTATCACACCAGAGAAGAAAATAATTGATTGGTGATTTGTTTGTGTTTCATATATAATACATATGGAAGAATAATAAAGGATAAGCCAGTAAACCTCAGTAGAAGTTTTCTTCTCTTCATTAATTTTTCTTCATAAATTTTCTTGTTACAGTTATTTTCATTAAAAAATTACATAATAATAAATTGGAATTGTATCTTGCAAAGTTAACAGGGCTAGAAGATGCAATAGTACTTAAATGAAAATTATTAATTTGTAAATAAATTTTTAATTCTTTTCAAAGCCACAAGACTGGTTAGATTATATGTTCTGAGCTAGTACTACTGTAACAACTATGTTTTATTTTCTTTAATGTTTAGAGAAAGGTGTCAGGTAAAAAACCAAACCAAACAAAAACCTTTCAACCAACCACACTGAGATTTTACAGGAAAATTTTGTTTCCCCAGTTATGTTATTTACAGCTCTCCTCCTGCTTTGGACAAACCCTTGATAACATTTGGAAAGCCCGAGTATATAGGGAAATTTAAGTCAGGGGATGTATACTCTTGATCATCAATATTCCACAAGCCACCTAGGAGATTGTCTTTGTTGTGCAGTGAAGAGCTGGGTCCACATCAGTTGAGTGAGTCCTTTGGAAAGCATACTCTGCTCCATGGCAGATCCCAAAAGCTAAGCAACTTTCTTGGTAGACTCCAGGGAGACCACCTGTAGGAAGCCTGCACCCGCCAAAACATTGGCTGGAGGATGGGAGACAGTCAATTAGAGCTGGTTTTCACCTTGTTGTAGCTCAACAGTGGGAAAAGCAGAAAAGTGCAAGGAAATTATAGGGCAAGTCCAGCCAGAGGTTTCAGGTCCTAACATTCCCAAGATTCTCAAATGTTTAGTTTAAATTGTTTAATGAGATGTTCAGTAAAACACCTAATGCTGTAAGATTCTCATTCAAAGTTGAAATTTCTGAGGTTTAGCCATAATTAATAACCAGTACCTGGCTTCTATATCTAAAAATAGTAGCAGTTTCTCAAAGCCCTGCATTACTCAATGAGGGATGAAAAACTCAGTCCTACTGTAGGGTTTAGCACTTTATGGTTATACAGACACTAAAATAATCTTAAATCAAATGTATTCTGAGGGGACTGATACTGCATTAGCTATATAACTATATTATAAAAAAACAACAAAATGTGTTTGAAGAGGTTCATGAATTTAAGAGAGGCTTTCTCTATTTAGGATTTCAACTTGAATTCAAACCATCAGCTACAGCACAGCAGCTTTGTATTTACTGGATGGAAGGAGGTGTCTGATGCATTTTTAACAATTCTGAATGGCTGAATAGATTTGGATAAAATTAGCTGGTTATTTATACCACTTCCATTTTAAAACTGATTCAAAAATGTCGGTCTGTTAGAGATGTTAGCATTCCTTTAGTTTTCCATCATAGTTTTTAATAATTTCTCTCCTACATTTTTGATCAAAAATGGAAATACTTAATTTTATTCAAATGGTCCTTTAAAGTCACTTTATAATCCATGGGACAGATATTTGAGAAAAGCTTTTCTAGTCTTTTGGGGAAATTGGTTCCTTCCCTCTGAGCTCTTTCAAAGCTATTTGTTCAAAGTCAGCCCTTTGGGAAATACAAATGGGTACCGAAACAGAGACTCAAAGGCATTGTGAAATCTGATGACTTAAAGACCTATTCCTTATTTTCTGTAAATGAAATAGAAGTACCACATTATAATAATCTGTAGCTCTGTAATGCTTTAGTATGGGAAGTCACATGGACCTTAAGGGAAAATAAGAAGACAGAGATGTATTTCACACCAAGTATCTGATATGGGTGGTCTGAATGACAGGTGACTCTTAGGTAATATTCACCTATCATGCTAAACTACTGAATGATGTCTTCTAAAATGCACTTTTATTAATCAGAGTTCAAGAGTAGGTATATTCCCTATTAGCCAGCTGTGACTTTTTTTTTGAGTAGTTTCATTCAGAGAGATTTAAATTCAATGGGATAATTAGTTCACTTAGAGCTGTGAAGACCAGCTCAGTTAATTTTACTTGTAATTTAAAAGGAAAAAAAATATCCTAGGATTGAAATTAATTTTCTGGTAGAAGGTTTTTTGGCTCTTTTATCATAAACTCTTGGCTAAAAGGACTGCAGAAGCAAAGAAGAAAACAGGGAGGCCTCATCATGAACTCTCCTTGGTGAACACCTGCATATACAAGTGGACATCTATAACTGCCCTCTAAAGCCAGGAAAATAATGATCTTACAGAAAAGTTCCAAAATGAAGGCATTTTAAGGAAAAGCAGTGTTTTTCCATGCAAATATAGATTCACAAATAATAACTGAATTTTATTCTTCAAGTGTCAAGAAGGTGGAAGATTTTTAACTTTTTGTGTAGTGTATTGTCCCATTATGTTTTATTATTGAACACTATTCTTCCCTCTGCACCATCTGTTCATAACACTTCCAATAATTGTCCCTCATGTATAATATTACTGTATAACAGAAAGTAATGTTTGCTGATAATTCCCAAGGACATTGTTTTAAACAGTAACCTGATATATGTATAAGAAAGTGTCAACATTTAGCAGTTGGGGATAAGGTAGTGCACCCGGCTGGATACTCTGTGCAGAACGTGATTTTCTCTAATATGACACTTAAACTAGACCATGTATGCTGGAAAAAAGCCAAAATCTAGGTGAAGTTGTAAGATGTTGACATTTGTCAGAAATTATGTGATGGAGTGTAATAAAGCTAGTGAAAAAACAGAACAAAATAAAAATGTCAGACACAGCAATTTGGTTATTCTTTGACAACTAAACAAAAGATAACTTTTAATTGAAAGAAAAGACTAGATTATTTCAACCAAATCTGGAGTAAAATCACTACTATTTGCAAACAACAACAAAAATGCAAACATTGTCATTTTGCCAAGGTAGAAGTATTTATTTTTTTAGCCTATTGCACTAACATAGAATTTAGGGTTTAGCTTAATTAGTTCTTTTACTTTCTAGAGGCTAAAGGTTTTATCTAGCTTGACAATATTCAACAGGAAAAGAAAAAAATCTAAAGCTTCATGTGGTTTCTCTCTTATTATAATCTGAACATTGCATGTCTCATTTTGCTTGACTTCCGTCCTATAAATTGAACAAAAATAGCACAATGCTTATTCACAGGGTGTGCTGTTGCTGTGTTCATTGTCATTAAAAAATAGGTGCCCTAGTTTTTGACTAAGAGACAACAAAAATGACATTTTAAATACGCACACAACTGCTGCTTCCTTATCAGATGACATTATCCTGAAGAAAGATAAATAAGTTTATATCTTGTTAAAGCAACATGGGATGCCATGAGGTATATCTAATCACCCATTCTATAAAATATTGGTTTAAGATTTCCAAAATGATAAAACTCTAGGATTACTTCAAGTTAAAAAATGAGTAACAAGGAGTGGGGACAGGAAGTGCTACTCAAAACCAAATAAACATTTTATCAAAATTATCTACATTTCAAGGAAAGAAGAAGAATTTGGGGTTTTTTCCAGGGCTTATTCAAGACTGCAGGAAGAATCCTTCGAATATCTGAGTCAAATCCAACCTCATCTACTTCTCTGCATTCACAATGTCCTTTCTGATCTACTCTTTAAGAGTCAAGATGTATAATAATCATACATAATACATCATACCTGTAAAAGAAATAAAGCATCCATACCCAAGAGAGGATTAATTAAATAGTTGCATTTTCCAGCTAAAAGTTATTGCTCAATACCTATTTGAATACAGTCAGATAGCACAGTAAAATAAATATTAAGTAGTATAGAGGTGTCTATGGTAAGGAAAAAGAGTTAAAGAACACGTAGAGATTTCATCCTATAACACCAGAAAAACCAGTTTTTTAAATTGTTCGAGACTTAAATTTAGCACAAAACTCTACAATTTAGGCTGATAAGGATCTCTAAGGCAGCAAGTCCAACCACTAAAGCAGTACTATTAAGTCCACCACTAAACCATGCCAACAAATGCCACATCTACATGAATTTTAAATACCTTCAGGAATGGGCTCAACCAAATTCCCGGGCACCCTGCTCCAAAATTTAACATTCCAGGTTTTTTGTCATGGAGAAGCTTTCCAGTCATTCTTCCCCCACCCTGTGGCATTGCCTGGGGTTGCTTCCACCCAGGTACAGGACCCAGCACCTGGCCTTGTTGAACCTCACACCACTGGCCTCAGCCCATTGATCCAGCCTGTCCAGATCCCCATGTAGAGCCTCCCTGCCCTCCAGCAGATCAACACTCCCACTCCCAGGCAGCTTGCTGTCATCTGCAAACTTACTGAGGATGCGCTGGATTCCTTCATCTATGTCATTGACAAAGATATTAAACAGAGCTGGCTACAACAGTGAACCCTGGGGAACACCATATTTTACCAGTCACCAGTCACCACCACAGTTTGGACTCAGCAATCCAGGCAGGTTTTTTACCTAATCAGCTATACATCTGCCCAACATTTGCAGTGTCTAGCATGCCCTTCTTCTTGGCTAAGACTGATTATCTTGTTGAGCTTTCAGGTCAAGTAGAATAGAGTTTAAATGGCAAAGAAAATATACGTGAATAGAAAGTGAACTCAGAAATCAATTATTAGATAGAGAAGGTGCTGAGTGATGGAATGAACTTACAGCTAATGCGGCAAACTAACATAAATGTATTAAAGAAAAAAATAAAGCTGAGGAGAACAGTAAGTTAGACATTAATCAAATCAGCTGGCCTCTTAAAAATAAATATTACTTTTATTAATATTATAATAACATTTTAAAAATCTTTAAAAATAATATTACTTTTATTTACTATTATGGTTTTCTTCTTTCGTGTGCTAACCTTCATATCAACAGTTTCCAATATTAAAATATTCTATCATTATGTCGAATAGAATGATTCACTGAAGAGCTCCAAATGGTCACAAAATTAATGGCAATATGAGATGAACACGGAATAAAGCTTCAAAGATTCCCTCTATGCATATACATGAATATGTCCTTATTTGTCCATGTATATATGTGTGTACATATAAAGTATATACATAATTATTTTTTTAAAAGTCCTTTGTGGCAACAATAATGTCTGTCCTGGTGTAGGAGCATGGTTTTTCAATAGATTCATGTGCATTTGAGCAGCTTTGGAGTTTAAGATAGAATAAGCTTCAGTTGAATTCTTCTTATAGTAAAAGCATGTATCCTCTCTCCCAGATTGGTTGTCCCATGTCTGATAATGCCCAGCTCCTTTCTGCATCTTCTGTTAGAAAATCATTAAGATTTTCCTCCTTTGTTTGGCCAGTCTGTTTTTACAAAATTCTGGAAAATCTAATTAGCTGACAAGCACCTTCTTCCACAAAATATAGTCAGAATTAAGTAGCTCCAAATATTGAGATGTGATCATCATCCTGTGTTATTTTTGTAGGAGATGAGGCTGAAGAAATTTTCTGGTGGGTATACCTAGACAGCACTTCAGATTAAAAATCCAGAGAATAGTCCTCCTTGTTGCTTTTTACTTACAGACAAATTTTTACTTGTAGACCTTAAAAAACAGTTATCAGTACAAGGGAAATTGTTACATGAGTATATCTAAAAATATAAATATATGGATATGGATACAGATCTAGACTCACACAGGTATGTATTTGAGAAGCAATATTTGTGAGAATGACAGCATTTCAAGAAACAGAATATTCATCTATCAGCTAGAAGGCCACATAGCTATTGCACAAATACTGGTACAGATGTATTTATATGTCATTTGGGATATTAAAAAAAAAAAAAACAAATCAAAACAAAAAACTTTAAAAAGAATCCTAGATCTGGTACTAGAAACAATTGATTTAAATATTGCAGAATTGTGCCTTTGAATTTGATACTTACCTAGATTTTTTTGTTGTTGTTGTTTGTTTCTGATAGATGTTCAAACACAAAATCATAGGAATATGTAAGAAGTTTTCCTCTGTATGAGACCCATGGAACAGTAACAGAAACATGGAACTCCACTGACTGCAAATATTTAACCTATGCATATTCTACTTTTTGAAATGCAATATTCATTGCTAGTACAAAATCTTTTGGTTTGGAATGGATCAGTTTCTAGAACTGTTATTCAGCCCCCCACTGAAATAATGCAATTAAAATTGCAGATGACAAAAGTATACAAAACTGTGATCAATGTAATACAGCAGCAAGACTAGAGGTTAATCCTGTACAATGACTGGGCAGTGAGGCTAAGCAAATGGAAGTACTCTTGCACATTGTAAGTAATTAGATCATGGAAATCTTTGCCTAAGGAGATTTTAAGTGCTAGGTTTATAAAGCCATTGAAAAATCACAAGGTCCTTGGGGAGAGAAAAAAAGGGCTAGTGAAAAGCCAACTAAATATGAAGGATCACATTCCCAGTGAGGAAACCAGAGCCTGGAAAAAGCTGGGTGCCATCACAAAAAGTGCTACCATGTATTGAGCTGGATACATACATTTCCCGTAGTCAAGAGCTGGACTTACAATCCCAGCTGTGATTAATCCTTTCTTCAGCACAACAGAATAGTTCAGGACAACTATTCTTATCCTCTTAAATCTGCTCTTTTTTGTAAATTCCAACTGTGGCTTGGCAAGAAGGGTAAAATTAGGACTGTGGCATGACAAGTCAAGTAAAATTAGTCTATGTATATCATAATTCTTTATTTCATTCACTAAATAACCAATTATAAGATAATGTTTGACTTCTTTCAAAAGAAACAGAGGGTGTTCCCTGAATTTATTTTTTTAGGACTCTTCCAACCATTTCTCTTTGAAAAATTGAAGGAAATGTCTCCCGAAAATGTTGGGGTTCTTTTTTGCTCATTGCAGCAAGTATTTTTTTCTGGATTTTCATGTAATCATTGAATGGTTTGGGTTGGAAAGGACCTTAAAGGTCATCTAGTTCCAAACCCTCTGCCAATGCGCAGGGCCAACCCATCTTCCACTAGACCAGGTTGCTCAAAATCCCATCCAACCTGGGCATGAACAGTTCCAGGAATGGGTGATCAGTGTCTTACCAACCTAAAAATAAATAATTTCTTCTTAATATCTGATCTAACCTTACCCTTTTTCAGTTTAAAGACATTCCCCCTTATCATATCAATACATTCCCTTGTGAAAAAAGTCCCTCTTTGACCTTAAGTCACTTTCAGGTGCTAGGAGGTCTCTGTAAGGTCACCTTGGAGTCTTCTTTTCCTCAAGCCGAACAACCCCAACTCTCACAGCCTGTGTTCGTAGGACAGATGCTGCAACTAACTTGACAAAAATTGTGTCAGCATCATTTTTCCTAAGCAGTTTCCTGTGCCATATTTTATAAATGAATAGAATGCAGAAGTCTTAGGTACATTCCTTGGAAAGAATGGTGAGATAATATGTTTATTCAAGAAATGTATTTTTAAAGGATTGGAAGGAAGTACCATAATTCATTTCTGCTCTAAAGTGCCTTTTTTTTCCATGTGTAATAGATTCTGGAAGTGCTTAATCTCTTGACAAAACCTCCATAATTTGCAGTACTCTTCTAATGATCGCAGGGTATTTCTTCCACTCTTAGGACATTACCACTCTAATGGGAATTATGGACACACTTTAAGAGGATTTGATTCCGTATTAGAGCAGCAATTGTGTGTTAATTAAATACCAATTGATTATTTTAAATGCTTGTGCTGAGTTTTAGGGATATAATCTGTAAATCTTGATTACCATTTTTTGAATGATAGATTGGATGCTCTAACAGAAAATGTTTGAGTGATGCTGAACAGCAAGTAAAGCAACTGCTTGATGTTCAAGGACACCATGGTCGAAGTGGGTAAATGGATGTTCCTTGTTAAAATATATTTCTCATTGATTGTTTTGCCTAATACAGTAATTTATAAAATGTACTGAGTCTAAGGGGCTTTTTTGCCTTGGTTTTCCATCACATGAGCAAGAGAACAGAATCACAGAATATTCTGAATTGGAAGGGCCTCACAAGGGTTATCAAGTCCAACTCTTAAAATATCATATTTTCCTTTTCTAAATTGAAAAAAAAGATTTGAAGAAAAGGTATAATTTGTTTTTTCTCTGAGCCCAGGTATTACACACCCCTGGCAAAAAGAAATTTCTCAGATAGGTAGGTGTCTAATCCCAAACTGCAACTAAATACTACACAGCTGTTCACACACTGCAGTGCCCCATGTTAGGATGGGGAGGAGAATCAGAGAAAGAAAATAAACATCCTGGACTGATATAAGAACAGTTTCTTTCTTGAAAAAAGTAAGATATTTTTATTAGTATTCTCATTATTGACAGACAAAAGGGAGAGTGAGAGAGAGATAAAACCCAAGAAACACAAGTGATGCCAGATACAATTGTTCACTACCTGCTGACCAATGATGGCCAGACTGGCCCCTCCCAGACAGCTCCCCTGGTTTATATACTGATCATGATGTTCCATGGTATGGAATATCCCTTTGGCCAGTTCAGGTCTGCTGTTCTGGTGGTGCTCCCTCCCAGCTCCTGTGTACATGCTGGCTGGCAGACCATGGGAACTGAAAGTTCTTGATGTAGAGAATAAACACTATTGTGCAACAACAAAAACAACAACAGTTTATCATTATTTTAGTAATGAATCCAAAACAGAGCACTGTATCAGTTACTAAGAAAGGGAATTCTATTCCAGCTGAAAATAGGACAATAGGTTTATGCTATGTCTTGTGTTGAATAGCCAGTAAAATGAGCAATGGGGTTTTTTTTCTGTTATTATTAAGTATTAGGTCATACACTCTTTATAAAATCTGATCCATACACATTTTATGTGAGACTGAGTGAAAGCTTAAGGTTCACTAGAAGATATAGCCAGTTTATTGCAATCAGCAGCATTTTGCTGATGTTTGGTTTACCAGGGGCTACGCCAGGAGAGAAAAATTCATTGAGTATGGTTTCTGTACTAGGATGTGAGCTACAGATCAGGCTGAAATAATTTTGTGCTTTCATCACTTTACAGAAATACATCATTTTGGGTGGTGTGTTAGCTGAGTAAGCAAGCTTTGTGTATAAACATAAAAGATATACAGATAAATACATAAAATTTAAATCCAGAGATTGTAGCAGGAAACCAAATGGCGTAAGCGCCAGTGCTAGCAGAATAGGTATTATTATGGTTAAAAAATACTTCTGATTTATAATGTTTGCAGATTAGATATGTTCAAACAACTCATTCAATCTAATTAATTGTCTTCCAAAACATGAAAAATGGAAACACAGAAAAATTCCTTTGTAATATTTCTACATTGGGTTGTTTTATCTCCTGTGGTAAAAAGTTCAGGTTTAAATGCATAAGTGGCTTAGACTATGAGGTATTATAGATGGAATGAGAATTATTCTAATACCATTTGGACAATAGCAGCTGTT
>NW_005054305.1:4697388-4701227 GCF_000277835.1 Geospiza fortis | reverse complement strand
CTGGGGGTGAGGATATCAAGACAAAGTTTGTGTGAATGGTCATTGCCAAGGTTCTTCCTCTCTATGGAAAAGGAAGAAAAAGAGAGCCTAGATTTGAGCAGATATTGGACTGACAAGCCTAAAGACTGACTTTCTGTGTTTACCAGCAGAATGGATGTTAACTAACAGAGAATGGCAGTCCAGGCTTCATCATGCGGTACTGCCAGCATCCTTGTTCAGAAAACATCAAGGTATGAGTGGGAGGCCAGAAAAAATCTTCATGGTCATATATCCTGCTCTCCTAGGCTGCATTAGGAGAAAGTCAAGGGAGGGGACCCTTCCTCTCTTCTCAGAGCTGGTGAGGCCATACCTGGAGTGCTGTGTCCAGTTCTGGGCTTCTCAGGACAAGGTAGGCATGGACATACTTGAAGCAATCCAAAAAAGCTACAAAGAAGATTAGGGGACTGAAGCATTTTAACTGTGAGGAGGAGCTGAGAAATCTAGGACTGTTCAGCTTGGAGAACCAAAGGCGCAGAGGTTACATTGTCTACAATCTATCTATCAATCTATTAAAATACCCGAAAGGAGGGTGAAAATATGACAAAGGCAGTCTGTTTTCAGTGGCACCTGGTGACAGGAACAGAGGCAGTAGGCAGAAACTGAAATACAGAAGGTCTATCAGAATATCAACCCTTTTTTTTTTACTGTAGTGTGACCAAGCACTGGAAGAGGTTGCCTGTAAAGGTTGTGGAATCTCCATACTTGGAGATATTTAAAAGCCATTTGGACACATTCCTTGTCAACTGGTTCCAGGTGAACCTGCCTGAACAGTGGGGTAGGACCAAATAACTTCCAGAGGTGCCTTCCAACCTCATCCATTTTGTGATTCTGTCATTCAGCCTCCCTGCTGTGATCACCATCAAGGACACAGGGTAGTAATTTTGTGCCAGTACAAAAGATGGGTGGAGACTAAATGCTAAAATTTCGCATAGGACACTGGACAGATTGCTAAATTCAGTCACCAGCCAGGAGAACTTGGAACAGGCGAAGGTCTCAAGGTCTATATTGTCATCATCTTTGTGCCAAATAACTTCAGCCTCAAAAAGGGTGCCAAGGTCCCTGCTGATACTACATTGTCCTCTCTGTCCCATGGTCTCAGAATGACAGGCTTTGCTTTCACAAGCTTTAATAATAATAACTCTGGGCCAGACTGTGCACTCAGGTGCAATACAAGCTGCAACACTTCATGAATAGTTCTTTACAACAGCATACTTCTGTGAGACTCTTCAATGTCAGTTATTCATATGGGATATCATGGAAGCAGAAATTCCTATGCCAAGCAGTCATATTCAGCATGAACCCATGAAGCTAGGAAAGAATGCAGACAGACTTTTTTCTCCCTCCTTCCCAGCAGGACTGCGTCTGATCCTGCTAAATTCCAGCCTTTAGAAACTGCCAGATAATGACCTTTTATTTATTTTTGAGATCACTGATGCCTTAGAAGGAGCACAGAAGAATGCTGGGTATGCTTCTTTCTTTGAAATGGTAGTCTCTGATTTCAGAATACATCGCTCTTTCATAATTATTGGAAAGCTGTAGCAAAGGCATTAAGAAAAAGATTTTACTTTTGCGGGGGTGTTTTGTTTCTTTGGTTCTAATTACTTCCTTCCTTTCTCACATCTCTCCAGAAGTATTATGTACAACTTCATGATTGGGTGAAAAAACTGTAGATAAAGGCAGGTGAAATGCCAATTGTCATGTATATCTTATTCTACTCACTAAGTACAAGACAGAGCTCCACTTGAAGGTTTGGAAATTGGGTATTATCTCCACCATTCAGTATTGAACAATAACAGGTTCTTCACATTGCAAGATAAGCACAGAAAAAACCACCTGAGAAGCTCTTTATCAGTGAAAAATACTCTAAGAACAATACATAACATTTGGATAGAAACAGAGAGTGATTACATTTTGACTAAAGTTTAAAAAAAGAGCTGCTCGCAAATCCCTTAGGAAAAAATAAAGTCAGATAAATATATTCGACCAACAAAACCAGTTTAATCATATATGCTGCCTAATGCTGTTCTATGATTGCAGCGACCAATCTGCAAGGAACAGATTTCTTTGATGAACAACTCTACAGATAAAATATTGTTTCTCTGTGTGGAGCTTGTTAGTCATATCCTGATGTGTCACTGATGTCTCAGAGAGATAAAAAGAAAAATAAGGGAAACATGGTTGATCAAACAGGTATCTGTTCACAGAAATAATTCTACATATGCATATATGCAAACTTCTATGAACACAGACATTTACTCAAAGGCATACATACATAGGCAGTTATTCTAAATCTATGAATGCAAGAATGGTTTCCAATACAAGACAACATAGAAAATACTGGAAAACCTGTTTACTTTTGAAACAACAGAAGAAGAAAGAAACTCAGCCTTCCCACCCCACAAGATATTCTAATTGCAACATATAGTATTACATAGGAATATACTGTGCACAGTTAAACAAACACAAGACTAAGAAAATTTATCCAAGTGGGCAAAAAAAGCTATTTGAAGACTGCATTGTTTTAACTGGTCAAAGTGTGGTCAGTAGAAGAAGCAGACACAGCTCTGAAAGGAGATAGCACCTGAAAGGACATTCATTCTGTATGAAGCATAGTATTCCTCTTTTTTTTGTGAAGCCAGTGATGTGCAATCCAGATAGGCTTGAATTAGGAGGAAGGGTGCTATTAGAAAGAGAAACTAGGATGAGGAGTCAAAATCCTAGCTGCCTTCTAGCTTCTTATTCTGAGACTTGAGATGGCAACAGATGCACTTAGAGCTCTTCGCTTCTCTTGTGAGAGATGCAAACACTTGTGGTGGGTGGGAAAACCAGTGATCCAAAACATGATTATTAATGTCAGCTCAGAAAAAAAGAAACATTCTGCTGCTTATTCGGCAGGTTTGCGTCTAATTTAAAGTATACAAGTAAACAACTAAACCACACATTGACTTCGACATTACTAAAATTTTTGAAATTCAAATAACTGGCTAATAGCTTGCCAAACTGAGCTTAAAGCCTTAATACTGGGTGGGTATGTTATGTGCATCTATTCATATATTTATAAGTTTTTCTCTACTGTGAAAGCAAATTTTTAAGAATGGATTGACATGCTTTACTTTCTTAAGATTATTTTGAATATAACTTATTTTAAAAAGATTTCTCCAACCCACCTGCCCAAGTGTTCTAGACTAGGCATCTCATTCTCACACTGTGTATCATGAAGCACACGATACATTATCATAAATCAAAATTAGAGAGGCATGAATCATAGCAGATTGAAATTTTGGATGACTTTCCATATATCAGATTTGCAAAATGGGGCTGAGAGCTCATAAGATTGCTGTTTTCTCTGACTTCTTTTTTTTGTCTAAAGATAGAAAAGAGTTAGTAAACACTGGGACCATTGTAATTCAGATACTTCCAGTATTTACATAGGCACCTTCTTTCTGCTCTTAGTTAGAGTTCCAGATGTTCTGCTGGTACTACTTCTTCCAGACACCGCTTTCATTTCTTTCCACTGTGCAGCACATTACTCTTCCTTTATCATAAAGCTAACAGTGTAAGCTCTAGTGCTGCCTCCTGCAACCCCAATAAGTAAACATAAGCTGGACATTCCTGGCTGAACCCACTTACATGTTTGGCTGTTTGCCTCCTGCTACTGCAAGCACATGTCTAGGATCTTCCTCAACCCTGTCCACAGGTTCCCTATATTGCATGTCTGGTCCTTGAAGAAGTTCTTAAATACAACCATGATCCACAAGTATATTATCCTCCATTTTAGGCCACAACTGGAATCCCAAAAT
>NW_005054305.1:4474354-4697331 GCF_000277835.1 Geospiza fortis | reverse complement strand
GAAGGTTCTGGCCTGGCTTTCTCTTCTGCAGATCAACCCAACCAAGCCCTGATGCAAACACAACTGTGTTAAAAGCACACTGGTGTGTCACCCAGTGATTCATCATCCTGCAAGTCAGAACTAGAATAATAATTTCTTAAACATCTAAGTACCACCATGTAATATAAGAAAATCTGACATTTTAAAAGTGCTTTTTCAAAGATTTACCCCCAGAGAAGTTGCTTAAATAAAACTGTAGATTTTAAGACTATGCTAAATGCTTGCCCTAAAGCCTCTTTCCAATTCCACTGATGCTGATGGAAACAGAATCCACTGAGGCAGAAGCAGAAGGCTGGAGCAGTTAAACTTCAGCAGTGCTAAAATTTACAGCCTTTTGCAGTCTCTTGCTGATGCAGAAAGAATGAGGCCAATCAAGTATGGGTTTTCCCCGTTCCTCTTGTGGTCAGACTCTTCCTCACTTGATGCCCAAATATTTTCTGCTTCTTAATATCTACTGAGTGTCTTACAGCTCCTATTTTGTAGACCTGGAGGTTATGAACCTAGAAGGTTTGACAAATAGAATACATCAAAAGTATGAGAGTGTTTGCCTTCATGTTTTGGACAATGGTTCATTCTCATAAATGATACTAATAATCGCTGTGATGGTCATACCTGTCCTATACCATTTCTTAATGCCTTCTGCCTTAAGCTAGTGTTTGATTTATGCCACAATGCAGTAGTCTTTATACTCTTTTTTTCTTTTTCATCTTATCTAAAGATGTTCTCATTATCCATATAAATGACTGTTTTTCTTTCTGAACTCTATGTCTCAGTGAAATCTTATGGCGGCGAGTTTGACTGACTAATTATGCACTGTATAAAAAAATCCTCCCTTTTATCAGCTTGAATTTATTTTCTTTCAGTTTCATCTACTGTCCCATTATTCTTGTCTCATGACAAAGGGCAAGCAAGTTTATCTTGGTTTAAAATCCCTTCATATTGCTTTTCTTTGATGAGCACCATTACTAAATCCCCATTAAGTAATACGGCAAGGATCTCAATAGGTCTTGGTCTTTGGATATTATTGGCTTTCATTTTTTGGCCTTTTATTTTTTTTTTAATATCAGAACCCTAAAGGCTGTCTAGTAGATATATAGGTTCTGATTAAATGGATTATCACTGTGTTTCTAATAAAAATGTTCTGCAGATATTTAGAAGCAATCCAAAGGCCTCCAGATCAAGGACTACCCACTAAAATCTATTGTTTCTACACTGACCTCTGATCAGTGTTCAGCACTCTGCATATTAACTTGATTTCTGAAAGCCTTGCTCATTCAGTGTTGGCTTACGTTGCCAATTATCTCTAATTATCTTATCTCCAAACTATTCTGTCTTTTTCTTTTTATTTTACTCTCTTCTTATGTAAAAGCTTTTGTGTGGTTCATTTGCTTCACTATTCTTTTGACCTTTGCTTCAGTGCTCTGTAAGCACACAGCAACCCTAAGGATTTGGGGTGCTTTCGAGCCTCTATCCCTTCCAGCTCATATGGGGCACCCAAACAGCAGCACAGGATAATGCACATCTACCTGCACAGCCATCCATCCTTCATCATTTAAATTAGGTTTGAAGTGGGAAGGGGATGCAGCTAGGCTCTCTGGAAGCAGGCCCAAGGGTGGTAAGCCCGAGTTAGGGGTGAAATCAGAAGCCCAGCTGAGGTGCATGTATACCAGCGCACGCAGCATTGGCAACAAACAAGACCTGGAAGCCATGGTGCAGCAGCACAGCTATGATGTAATTACCATAAAGGAACTGCAGTGGGATGACTCACATGGCTGGAGTGCTGCACTGGATGGCTACCAGCTCTTCAGGAGAGACAGGAAAGGGAGAAGAGGTGGAGGGGTGGCCCTTTATTACATTAGGGAAGCTTTTGATGTCATGGGTATTGAAACTAATGACGATGAGGTTGAATGCCTGTTGGTAAGAATCAAGGGGAAGGTCAGCAAGGCTGACATCCTATTGGGAGTCTGTTATTGTCCACCCAACCAGGAAGAAGAGGTGGACAATTTATTCTATAAGCAGCTGGAGAATGTTTCAGGATCACCAGCCCTTGTTCTTGTAGGTGACTTAAAACTACCAGACATCTTCTGGGAACTTCATACAGCAGAAAAGAGGCAGTCCAGGAAGTTCTTAGAGTGTGTGGAGGACAACTTTTTATCACAGCTGGTGAGTGAGGCCACCAGGGGAAGAACTATGTTAGACCTGTTGTTTCCAAGTAGAGATGGGCTGGTGGGAGATGTGGTGGTTGGAGGCTGCTCAGGGCACAGCGATCATGAAATTAAAGAGTTCTTGATATTTGGTAAAATCTTACATTGGACTTCTGGTTGGGCAGACTTTGGCCTATTTAGGAGACTTGGAGACTTCCTTGGGAAGCAATCCTCAAAAACAAAGGAGTCCAGGAGAGGTAGGCATGCTTCAAAACAGAGATCTTGAGGGCACAGGAACAGACTGTCCCTGTGTGCTGAAAGACGAGGCATGAGGCAAACATCCAGCCTGGGTGGGCAACAAGGTTTCAAAAGAATTTAGGAATAAAAAGAGGATGTATTGTCTTTGGAAGGAAGGTCAGGTCTCCCAGGAAGAACAGGATTATTATTTATTTAGGCGGGTTGCTAGGGCATGTAGGAAAAAAATTGGAGAGGCCAAAGCTCAGTTCAAACTTAATTTGGCAACCTTTGTAAAGGATAATAAAAAATGTTTTTTACAAATACATTAACAGCAAAAGGAAGGGTAATACCAACATTTGTTCTCTACTGGATGTGGGCGGGAACTTAGTAACTGCAGGTGAGGAGAAGGCAGAAGTGCTTAACTCCCTCTTTGCTTCAGTCTTTAGTGGGAAGATGGCTTGTCCTCAGGACAACTGTCCTCCTTGGTTCGTAGATGCTATCAGGGAGCAGAATGGCCTCCCTGTTGTCCAGGAGGAAGCAGTCAGAGATATGCTGAGCTGCTTGGATGTTCATAAATCTATGGAACCAGATGGGATCCATCCCAGGGTGATGAGGGAACTGGCAGATGAACTTGCAAAGCTGTTCATCTCCATCATTTACCAACAGTCCTGGCTCACTGGGGAGGTTCGAGATGACTGGAAGCTGACCAATGTCATCCATCCACAAAAAGGGATGGCCAGCAACCCATCCACAAAAAGGGTGGGAAGCAGGATCCTGGTAATTATAGGCCAGTTAGCCTGACCTCAGTACCTAGTAAGGTTATGGTACAGTTTGAGTGTCTTCACACAGCACTTACAGGATGAGCAGGGTATCAGACCCAGCCAGCATGGGTTTAGGAGGGGTAGGTCGTGTTTGACCAACTTGGTCTCCTTTTATGACCAGGTCACTCACCTGGTGGATGCAGGCAAGGCTGTGGATGTTATCTATTTGGACTTCAGCAAGGCCTTTGACACTGTTTCCCACAGCACTCCTGGAAAAGCTGGCAGCCCATAGCTTGGACAGGAGGAACCCCTTTGCTGGGTTAGGAACTGGCTGGATGACCATGCCCAGAGAGTGGTGGTGAATCGTGCTGCATCCAGCTGGGGCCAGTCACCAGTGGTGTCCATCAGAGGTCTGTGCTGGGGCCAGTTCTGTTTAATATTTTTATTGATGACATGGATGAGGGGATTGAGTCTTTCATTAGTAAATTTGCAGATGACACTAAGTTGGGAGTGCGTGTCAATCTGTTGGAAGGTAGGAGGGCTCTGCAGCGAGACCTGGACCGGTTGCATTGATAGGCAGAGTCCAGTAAGAGGAAGTTTAAAAGTGCCCAGTCCTGCATTTTGGCCACAATAACCCCTTGCAGCGTTGTAGACTGGGGATGGTGTGGCTGGACAGTGCCCAGGCAGAAAGGGACCTGGGGTTGCTGGTTGACAGCCGGCTGAATGTGAGTCAGCAGTGTGCCCTGGTGACCAAGAAGGCCAAGGATGTCCTGGCCTGTATCAGGAATGGTGTGGCCAGCAGGAGCAGGGAGGTCATCCTTCCCCTGTACTTGGCACTGGTGAGGTCACACCTTGAGTGCTGTGTCCAGTTCTGGGCCCTCAGTTTGGGAAGGACATTGAGAGGCTTGAGTGCATCCAGAGGAGGGCAACAAGGCTGGTGAGGGGCTTGGAACACAAGCCCTGTGAGGAACAGCTGAGGGAGCTGGAGTTGTTTAGCTGGGAGAAAAGGAGACTCAGAGGTGACCTTATTGCTCTCTACAACTTCCTGAGAGGTGGCTGTAGCCAGGTGGGTGTTGGTCTCTTTCTCCAGGCAGCAATTGACAGAACCAGAAGACAGAGTCTTAAGCTATGCCAAGGGAAATATAGGTTGGATATTAGGGAAAAGTTTCTTACAGAAAGGGTGATAAAGTACAGGAATGGTCTGCCCAAGGAGGTGGTGGAGTCACCAACCCTGAATGAGTTTAAAAAAAGACTGGATGTGGCACTCGGTGCCATGGTTTAGTTGAGGCGTTAGGGCATGGGACTTGATCTTGAAGGTTTCTTCCAACCAAGTGATTCTGTGATCCTTAGGCTTCATATACCCTTATTTTGCTATGCTTTCATTTGTCCTGGTGAAAAGATGAGCAGTCAGATTATGTGAAAGTGCATGATGTGCACTTAAAGGCCTTTCCTTTTCTACAGAAACTTAAAGCTGGTATACAAACCTGCACATAGCAATAGCCAACCTTAAGCTGCCAGAAGAACCAAAAAAGTCTGTTTGAGACTATTTCACTGATTTTTTTTGGGCTGTAGTTTGAGCAGAGCTCAGTTACATATGCACAGGAGAGTCTGGTTTAAAGTCATTCTATACTACCTCTCACCTATTAGTCTCAGCTGCTGCCTAGTGTAATTACATTTCCAGGTGTCTAATTTCTAGCAGTGGTCAGAAAGGCTGTATAGAAATAATCACCATCAAGGACTAAAAGGTTTTCTGGATTTTGTCACCACAAAAGGAATGTGGAAGGCAGACTGTCTTAGTTACCTGTATATGCAATGGATAGTCAAGCTCTGGGAAATATTTTAGAAAATGAAAGAAGAAAGTAAAGTTTAAAATTTTTGACCACTAAATTGCATTTAGTATATTCAAAAAAATAATTCTTAATCCAAAGTTTCAGTGTTGACAGGTTCTGTACGAATATTACATGGTTTTACCTCCATATTATTTTTTTCCATATTGTAAGATCAGTTTTTGACCGTATTATACAATACTCTCATGATACAGAATACTGAAGGAGGAAACTGGTAGCATCTTACTATTGCAGGGCATATAGTTTCCTCCTGGCATTAGACTTGTGCCTTCTCACCCAGAGCCGTTCATCTGACCGCATGACTATGGTGGAGGGGAAGGAAGCACAGAAAAGGGCATGACAAAAAAGTCAAATCCTTGCTCTATTGAAACCATCTTGCTAGGGTTTAATTAGAGGATTTCAGGAAGCCCCAGACTAGTAAATGGAAATCTTTGTGATTTGCCTTGGTAATTAAAGGAATGAAATTTCAGGAGCTGAGATAATTCCCAAGGGAAAGTGCATCTGTGCACTTCAAATTAGCTGCTTATACGCTCGCTTAGATTCTTTACATGCCTTCCAAACCATGCTGGCATACTTATAAGGTATGCTCCTGTTAGCAGATTTAGAAGTAGGGAATCTTTGGCAGATTAACTTGGCAGAAATTTCCTCTCAGTGTTTCTTGTGCAGTGTTCCTCTCCTCCTAGAAAAGATATCCTAAGGGAATTCAGCTCTTTCTCCAGAGATATCTCCCTAAATTCCAAGAAATCAAAATCAGGAGAATAAAAGCATCTTATTCAAGATCCTCAGCCTCTCCTGAAGCAATACACACCTGGCAGTCCTGGCTCTGTTCCCAGGCTGGTGTAATTTCAACCCCACATATGAGTAACAGGCTGACACAGTTTAAGGTTTAGTGTCGTGTGACCTCATAGGACTAAAAAATTGAGTAAATATTATCAGAAAAGGGGGAGTCTTTGGTTTCTGAAGGCACAAGCACTGTGCTTCCAACCCTAAGCATTTTCAGGTATCAGATTATGAAGATTATCTTTTCAACTGTTTTGTTTGGAAGGCTTTACAGCTTCCCTTATGCTTTCAAGCTAGGGCTTTACATTTAGGGGTTTTAAAAAGTTTTCTTGTAGGCTTGGTGCTTTTTGTTCAACTTTTAAAATATTTCATCTTTCACTATTCTTTTACTTATTTGTGAAGTTACTATAAGGTTCTAATTCCTTACTATTTATTCCTGTTCTCTGCCAGTATGAAGCTCCGAAAAAAGTCATAATTTTCCCGCCTGAAAGGTTATGCATATTTTAAACACACTCCTTCAGACCATTTTAGAGATGCTTTTGTGTTTCTCTGTGAAGTTACCAGCAATTAATGAGAATGGACAAAAGCAAATCCAATTGCCCAGGTACACAGGTATCCAGGGCTACTCAATGTACCTCAGATAATGTTTCTAGCTACCAGCAGCCCCTCCAGAAGGGCATGAGTCTCTTGTAGTCCACTGCTGTATGTCTGCCAGGCCTCCATAGCTTTACTATACCCTTTCACTGGTGTTGAATGCTTATCATTCTGAGTTGACTGAATCCCTGGAAGCTGGATTTTGAACTCCTTCTGAGGCTTTTCTTTTTATATATTTTACTTTCAGAAATCTCCACCAAAATCTATATATCCCCCTGGCCTTTGTTTTCCATATAGGCACAATTAAATATTGCTATGTTCCACAACCTGCATGAAGCGTAGGGAACATGAGCATTCCTGGCTGCACCCCTACTATGGCTCAGTCTCAGTCTTGAATTCATAAATAAAAATCCCATGCAAATTAGCTCATTTATTTGCAGTCAGGATGATGCTAGCACTTGTCATAATCATGTATTCTACATTTATTTCTGTCTCTCAGGTTTTTTTTTCCAACTATTCATATTTTTGTCTCCTGTTATTTATTTTCCTATGGTGCAGCCCAGCTTGCCCATTACTGTGGCCAAAGCTGAAACTGCAGCACTCAAATAAGTATTTTCATTTTCTCATCTTTTCTTCTATTTTTGAAAAAGAAAAGAAAAAGAAAAACCAAACCCAACAACAACAACAACAACAACAAAAATATTCTAATCTTTTCCCTCTTTAAGAAGGGAGCACTAGTCTCTTTTACTCCATGGAAGTGAAGCAGATTACTTTTTTTTTTGTCCTTCCTCCAAAATTCAATAATAAACATTTAGATTTAGATGACATTTCCATTAAGTATAATTGATTTAGGGATAGTTCCAACAAATCTGAAGAAGCCCACGCAGAATGAATTTTGGCTAAAATACACGTTAGAATTATGTCATTGTACTTCAAAAGGCTGCTTCATGATCATCACCAGGATGAAAATCTGAGTAGTGTCTTGACGCAGTTCCTAGAGAGTCAGTGACAAGTCTGGAGTCAGACATAAAATTGCCATAGTGAAATTTGCTCTTGCTGATTGAGATACAAGAACTGTATTCTTAAAAAGATGTTTCTTACAAAGTGGGTTTCCTTTAGGTTTCCTCAGTTTCCAGAAACATAAGCAATGTTTGGTTGTGTCTAAGACTCAGGGCTACCCTCTTTTTCATTTCACAGATCAGCTTAAAAACATTCAATTCCTATGCCAAACTGAAGTAGTGTTCACAGCAGCCACAGCAGAAACACATTGGTAGGAGGCAATGCATCAAGGCTATTAAAACCAGACACATCTCAGCTCAGATGTTGCCATAAAGGAAAGGTTCATCTGAACAAAAGAAGGGACACAAGCTCCATCGTGCTCAACAATAATCCCTCTCTTTAGCCTTGAACACACAATTTACTACCCCTCCTTCACTTTCCCCATCTCTAAAAAGTTCCTGTTTGAGGGGGTAATAGAAAAGTTCTGAATTACCATCATCAGTCTTCTCCTTTAGCTCAACTAGGAAAACAGAACTTTATACAGAATTTATTTTTATCTAAAACAGGTAGCCTCAAATGGACTCTGCTTTCCATTAGATAATGAAAAATTCCTGAAGTAAAATGGAGATAAAGGTGAGAAATAAAATTGAAAAAGAAAAAAGGCAATAACTGTTAGCATAAAGAGGAAAAGTCTGGAGAAAATAAAAAACAACAAAAACAACCAACAATAAAATCCCCCACAAACTAAGACCAACAACAAAGCAGGGAACATATTTAAAGGCAAATCAGAAGTTTCACACACTAATCAGTTAATGCTGAGTATAAATGCAAGTCTATGCTGGCTGTATTTTATAAAGGACAAAATTACATAATGCATTTTCATTGTTTGACCTGATTGCTATTTTGAAAATGGCTTCCTTATCACTGAAAGCTAAGGGAATGTGAACATGCTTGTAGACCTTTGTTCTTTTATTGAGAGATTTATGTTACTAACCTTCAAACACTGGGTGATATATGGGTTCAGATCTTTACTGACAAATTCCAGGTTCCCTGAACTCTAAAAGTTGGAATGCAGGTAAAACAGCAAATACAACTTATCAGATTTCTCAGTGTGAGGAGAACTTAAATAAAAACCATCAGGAGTGAATATCAAATGGCTGTGACCTATAACCATCCCTGACAGCTAAGAATGGACTTGATCTGTGTGTGCTTTGTCTGACACGTAGAAACTGCTACCCAGGCAGACAAAAGAACAATGGCTTATAAAGAAAATATTCCAGAGAGATTGTATTTCAGATATGAAAGACAAGATAATATATGATGAGCATTAGAGACATTAGAGACACTGTTTTTCTAGGTAGGTAAAAATGCAACATTTTATTTAACAGACAAAAGCCACAGAGAACTGATACATTTGGGAAACTCCAACCCTTATAAATTTGTATTAGAGCTGACTGAGAAAGCAAATGAAGCCAAGCTATCAGCAGTCTTAAAATCAAATGTGCAAGTAAAGCAGTAAGATCAAGTAAAGGTCAGATTTTATGACAAAAAATCAAGGATTAAATCATGGGAGCTGTCATCATTGATGGTATCACATATTTCCTTTTTAATACAAAGCATGGTCAGAGGCTGTGTTTCTGTGGTAACAGGAAAGGTTGACATCGGAATTATCATGTAAATGAATGGATACTCACATACCTTCTGATTCACAATCAGTGAAGGATGCACTAAGGAACTTAGATGTAACTTCTCTAAGAAATCATTAAAAAGAACAAAGAGGAAGTGGTATATGCACTGACAGAGGGCTCTGCACATTTTTTGACAGAATAGCAGTAATGAGCGTGAAGCAATCTGTTATATAGCATGGTTTCTTTTTCATTTCTCTGCTCCCATCTTCTCCCTTTACTTGCTGTTCTGCTGTCTTTCAAAGATTGCTTTGCTAGCCCTAAAATATTATAAACAAAATTGAATAAGACTAATTGACAAAAAGAATGAAATATATTGATTCCAGGTAAATGTGTCTCCTTTAAATGCAAGTTTCTTCATAGATTTTTGTGTATTGATAACTGCATTGAGAGCAAAGCACATTGCTAAACAAGTGAGGACAAAATGTCCTTGAAGGCATAATAAAGCTGGAAATGGCCAAAGGACCAATACAAAGATGATGTTGGTTTTCACTTGGAAAACTGGTCTTTTTATGCTTCAATGAACTTTCATTTGTTTGCATGTCCTCTTTCAAGCCAGATATTATGTGCCAAAAAGTAACCCTGAATGAATTACATTGTGAGGTTCTGTATTTGTTCTGTCTCAGTGACTTCCGGATCAAATGTGAATGATTTACAAGTCCAAAGATTATTTTCTGGCTGCCAGAGCTGTAAATTCAATCTGGGATCAGAAAAATAAGCATTGTTTTTTCTGGGCCCAAGTGAAAAGTTCACAACAAAATGCCAAACACATCAAAAGCACAGGTCGCTGCATTTTAAGTTGATCTTGCTTCTATGGTCTTGTTTTCATTTAGAACTGCAAACTTGTTCTTTTCTTCCATGTCAAGACTTGACAGTGGTACAATGCCTAAAGTAGAAAAAAAATGTAGGTGAATAATCCTGAAAGTTGCTATTTTGAAATCCAAGGTAGTCAGATGAAAATCTGCCCTTGTATTTTACTGAGAATCTAATGAAAACTAGTCTTTAAAAAAGAAAGCCCAACCCATCAAACAACCCAAAACAAACCCAAAAAACCCAAAACAACCCAAAACACACACAAAAAAAATTACAAAAAATATTTTATAATAATATGTAAAAACATTTCAATTTTAAGATTGTCTTTTGCTATTTACATTTTTATATTATTTATAAAAAAAGATCATTCCCCCATTTTTCTGACAAAAATTCTCTTACTGAAGTTTTAACAAGATTTTGATGGGCTTGAGTTATGGCACAGGATTAACCTGTAATATTATTCTGACTGTACTAAATCTGTACATATAACACCTGGTTTGGAAAGCCTGAAAAAATAAAAGACCTCTAGCAAATACCCCAGTGAAAAAAATAAGATATTTTCAATTACTGTCTCTACACATTCAGATGATTCCTTCTGACAACATGGTGTGAAGTGAGCAACTTGCAGTTATGGCTGCAAGACGCCCAGTCCAGAAATTTCTTCTATTGAGGCAGCCTTTTCAACCCAGGATTATTCAGTGAAGCCTTGTAGAGATACAATTAGTCTATTCAGAAATTGTTGGGAAGTTTATGTCCATAATTTAAATAAGTGTGTCATAGGCCAGAACTAGAAGTGCATATAGAAATAAATGTGAATATGGTAAGTAAGCATACACTGGTTTTACTTTTAATCCTCCCTCCAAATGTATTAACACTTTTATTTTTTAAACTCCATAGATTTTTTTAATAAAAAAAGACTTTTCATATGTGTTTTCATATGAACTTTTAGGTTAATTAGCTTTTGCCTTGTTTACGTGTTGTTGTGTGCTTTCCTTGACTAGGCCAAGAAGTCAAAATTCAGTCTCCTTGCTAATGGTCAGGCAAATTAAGCCATTTCAGCTTTGATTATATGCACCAGAGTGAACAAACAAAGAGAAGCAAAATTGCATTGCTTAGGTGAACAATTATCATGATGCAGCAAAAATGTCCAGTCTTTGCAATATAAACACATGGAACAAATGGACATTGCAGAATAAATGACAATAATAATTTATTGCCCAGAAAAGTTGTGGATGCCTCATCCCTGGAAATGTTCAAGGTCAGATAGGATGGGGCTTAAGCACCCTGATGAAATAAATGACATTCCTGCCATGGTAGGGAGCTGGAACCAGATGATCTTTAAAATCCCTTCCAACCCAAATCATTCTGTGATTCTATGATTCCCACCATTTGAATGTTTTCCAGGAGGAACAAATGTCTACATAGCTCATGGGTGTGTGAAGTCTTTGGAAAAGCCAGCAGAGTTATTTTTCCTTTTTTGGTGAGCCATTTACATTTTCTACATCATTATTTTTCTTAAATAATATCAAGTTACACCAACAACAATGGCAACCAGCAGCAAGTTGGACAAAGGAAAAGTTGCACAGTGGTCACGGTGTCTCAGGATGGTGAAGAGACAATCCTAAATGAGTCCCAGGATAGGAATGCTCCACAAAAGCAACTTGGCTGATAGACTCACCATGCAACATTTCATGCCTAACATTCAGTGTGGATTAGACTAGAAGAACAGGGAACATCTCTCCACACAGACCTTGAAACTGACTTCTACAATCAGACAGCAACATTCAAGCTTATAGAAATGGTCCTCAAAACCTAACTTCTTGCTTCCCTCTACCAGACGTCTTTAAGAGGGCAGTCAAAAATATCTCCTCCCTGCACTTACACTCATTTTATCTCAGTTATGTTGCATATAGAGATGTGATGAAAAATCACCATCTATTCATATGCAAGCTGAAGAAACATGCTTTGACCATGTACATTAGATGCCATCTGCAATTGAAATTATGTAAATCTCTTCTGCTGAGGGACAATTAAGAAGCATTTCTAGGAGTATTTCTGGTGACATTTAACAATGACATCCTCAATAGATGTGAGGTTTCTGTGCCATTTATTTTAATGTTGTCCTAATATTTAGGTGGAAAACAGAGAAAATATGTATTTGCATTAATTTATTACAACTGTGCCTGTATATTTATAACAGACTGATTAAATTAAAAAAAAAAAAGCCAAAAAACCCAACAAGCTTAAGTGTTGAATGATTTTGTCAATTAGGCATAATTCAAAGTTATCAGCACCTACTGCATAAAGCAAGTATCAATTAAATCCTGGCTTTTCTGGAGTCCTTTATAGGTGGATGATAATCTCACCACAAGATTTGGTTTTCAAGCAAATTCCACTTTTACAGTAATCAACTCCGGAATCCTTCAAGTGTGCCCTACAGGCAAACACATCCATGCTGTTTTAGGGGAGGAAGAAAGAATTAATTTAAAAACTAAAAATTCAGTAAGGAAAAAAACCTATTAAGGTTCCCTCCCTTGAACTGAAAAAGCTTCCATTTATATGTCCCTGCTATTTTAGCATAGGTTGATACCACTTTCATTATCACTGTGAGGGAGTGCCTTCTTCCAGGGTAATGTTACCCAAATTGGCTCTTTCATAGTCCTAAAATATTAGAAAGCATTGAAATTCCAAGGAAAAATAGCCCTTGGATTCTGCATATATTTTAAATGAGCAAGAAAAAAAAAAGTAAATTAATAAAAATACCAAAAAAAAGTTGTAAATAAAGCTTTTAAATAAATTTCATGTCCAGTGGTTTTTAAAAAGTGTTGAAAATCTATTTGCATTAGTAGAATCTAGGAATCACTGTATTAAGCACAAATTATTTCTCAAGAAAAGAGGGCTCAAGAATTTAAATTGCACATACTACAACCAAGACTGGGAAACTGTGAGTGACGCTGGCATTTTACCAGTGGAACAACTTAATTACCTGGTTTTCACACTGATTATCAAAGGTCTATTATTTTTGTGATGTGCTGTTTTCTGAAGTAGGACACCATGTGGCTGCCAGAATCTTAAAGTGACAAAGAGACCTTCAGAAATAAAATTATAATCTCTTCACCACATGCAAATAAGAGGTGGTAATCCTGGCTTCTGCTGAAAGCTCTTCATACAAAAAAATAACAAGACCTAGAGCCCTGGACATCCACACAAGTACTGAATATCACCCACAGGCAGGCATGCCAGATCTCCCCTAGCCAGGATCATATAATTTGTTTTATCCAGAGTGATCCTGAGCTGGATGCTTTGCTATAAATTCTGCCAAACCCTGGAAAAAAAATGTGGCTCAAATATTGATTTGGAAGAATTTGAGGCATGATGTTGGAAGGTGGAAGGTTTATCTTCACAGGGACAATACACACTGTAATTTCACCTTCTTTTAAGTGGAATCCGGGTTTTCTTCACTTTTGAAGAACAAGGAAAACATAATGAAGGTTATTAGAACCTTTCAGGAATTATATTTTAAAAGATCAAAAGCTCAGCACTATCATTTGAGGCTTTCACGTGCTAGGTCAGTGAAACCATGTCAGGTCAGTTCTGTTGATTTCCTACAGACAAAACTTTATAAAGGTACCAGGAAAATATCTTCAACCTTCAAGAAGCACACTATTTCTGGAAATATTTCTCATCATTGATCACCAGAAACTCAGAATTTTCATGACACATATCAGAGTTCCAAAAGTGAGGTTTCTGAAATTTTTCTAATAAAATCTCAATTTTTTTTTTCCTGGAGGAATCTACAGAACATACTGCGGACTTTAAGTAAAATTATGTTAATGAAAAGAGGAAAAAGAGACATTTAGTTAACTTGGTTAATACACAGTGTAAAAACTAAGGAGATAAAGGTAATACTTGTCACTCTCTTTCAAAATTCCAAATTGTAAAAACTTCAAAGTACTCTATATTACCCAGAAAAAGGATTTACAGACAAATTTTGATATGATGGCAATTAAAATATTTAGTGGTAGAAAATTTTCAGACTCACTGAGAGTATCCTCATTCGTTCTTGAAGAGGGCTTTTCCTGGGGTGGTCCCAGAATTCAAAGCAATATACACTCTATGTATAAAGAATAAAAATCTCTGAGAGCTTCTTCTGAAGTACAGAAATGACAAGAAGAGGAATCCGTGTGGAGAGGAACCGTAGAAGCCCCTAAGCTACAAACATGAAATCTGTTCTCAGTATGGTGCACACTTTGTTTTCCAGGTAGGATTCAAAAAATATCTCCTTAGAAAAGAAGACCTTGATTTATTTTGATGGGTTAAAACACAAAAGCTTGTTTGATATACTTCTTACCTCCAATACTTTTTTTTTTTCCTGTAAAAGGAAAAAAATACTCCTGGAAAATTATATACCAAACCTAGTTCTTAAATTCTGTCCTTTTCAAAATGTTACTGGAATTGACAAGGAGGTCAGTGATGTGCTCAGTGTTGCTACAAAGATTACATAAAGTGCACTAAAAGTGCTTTGACTGTCAATGCCTTGATGGCTTCAGAACACATTATGGTGTCTAAGAGGTTTCTCTTATCACTGAACACAGTATTTCACCCACAGGCTTTTCCTCAGCTGCATGTGTCATGGACTCAGAACACAGATCAGGTGTAAAGTTCATCCAGGATCTCAGCCAGAATGCAATGTTTAAAAATATTTTTTTTAATTATTATTTTTTCCAAAAGACCTTATTCTGCTTTTGCAGAGGCAGAGTACTCAACCTGAATCCAATCAATTTTTCCACAATGTAGCTGACAATTTTCCCCCTAATCAAGAAGCCGTCCTATCAGTTCAGTGAATAGATTCATTCAGGGTTAACCAAACAAGAAGCCACCCAAGCATTGTTCTGATTGAGATTTTATGGATGTTCTGACAGGGCCAAATGTATGCCAAGTCTTGAAAAAAAATATCTTTACAACGCCAGATTTCTGTCTTTACCACATTAAAAAAAGAAAGTATAAATCACTGCTATGTCAAAATTTTAAGGAAAGTAGGCACAGATCATTGCTAATTATAGCAAAGAGACTGTTTTAAAGTCTACCAGGCGATGGTCAAAGTGAGCTGTCAGAGGAAAGAAAGAAGGAAAGAAAGAAGAAAAGAAAGAAACACAGAATAAATTATTTGTAGAAGTCAGAAGCAACTATATAGGCAGACATGCTACAAGAGAAACCAAAATCATGACCCTGCAAAACATAATCCTCCTTGCCCAGTGGTTTTGTTTGTTCAGGTTTTTTTTCCAAATTCTCTATGTTATGAGAGCCTTATGCTCTGTCTGGTCAGGCAGCACTATCACCTAAGTTAAACTGATTGTGCTCATTGAATGCTGTTCTTGACCATCAACATCTGAATTTTTACTTCCTACTTATAAGTGACACCATTTCCTCTTTATGTTATACTTCTTTAATACAACAGATGCGGCTTCCTAATCAAAGTCTGCAAATGTTTAAAAGAACATTCAAATCTCAATTTAAAAGCAGGTATTTTCAAAATTTTACTCGTTTTGTGTAGCTAGCATGTTATAATAGCTTGGTGGCTTTTAATGACTGATATTGAAAAAGTAATATTCCAAGTAATGGTGGAGTTACAAAAAAAGAAGGCTGAATATCTGAGGGTAAAGTAATTAATTCCATATTAAAATAATTAATCACAAGTTACTCAGAAGATGATCTAACTTTTTTTATCCATCAGCTTTTCATATAAGAAAAGTGACAATGAAATTTCAATAAAATAATTTAAACTTCTGGTAAGTTGAGTGACTGAGTTGGGGGAAATAAAAATAAAATAAAATAAGTAAAAATAAAACCATGGAACACCTCATTTCAGTTTGTCCAAAACATTTTATTTTCAGAATTACTCACTGCCTTCTAACATGGAAAAAACTTATTTACATGTCCTTTCTAGGCAAATAAGCTCTTAATGTTCTAATTTTTTGGGATTTTTGCACTGCTTTTTAAATTTGATTTTTTATATTTAAGCAATTTTGTTTGAGCCTAAAACACTGTGGACTAAGTTTTCTGTGAGTATAGATCAAAGTTAAAGAATTCAGTTATGATAACAACTTTCTCAAGTCTCTGCAGAAACCCAAAGGTTGCTTTTCGAAAATGACAAATAGGTGTGAATGCATAGATAGATAGATAGATAGATAGATAGATAGATAGATAGATAGATGTCTGATTAAATATATATATACATATGTTTATGTATTTATGTATTTATATTTATATATCTGTATTTGTATAGATATGCATACATACAAAGGAAATATTTTTGTTACAAATTAGTGGAAAAAATATCAATGTGACTTGTAAATATGCAGCTTGACATAACTGTTTTACCCTATAATTAAAATTCATTTCCAAAACTAGTGGACAATTAATTCAGTATCATTTTTTCCTGTACTCTTTTGCTGTACTCCAGCTTTGAGGATCTATATTTATGATAGACATTCGAAAAGCCTTTGCTTATGCCTTCAATCAATTCTTGTCCTTAGCAAGTATTTCCTGTGGTTACTTCAAAGTTATATTTGTTCATGTGCTTTTCAATCAGCAAGATCAGGACAATCAATCTTTCTCTGGAAATTTTCCTGTGTGCATAAAAAAGTGCATTTAGGTTTATGATTGATTATTGACGACTAATAAAAACAATAACATTTCCAAAACTCAGAAAAATAATGTTAGAGTAAATATTCTCTACATAGTGTACATGTTAATAGCTAGTCATTTCAACCATTTTCAAGGAATCTTCCTAACCCACTGCCATCAGCAAAAGAAACTGTGAATCTCAAAATTATGTCAGAAATAATGCTTTTCTCTTAATCATTTTCCTTCTTCTCCTTACCATTCTTTTTTTTAATAATGCTTCAGATATTCCTTGCAAATGCTTCAAGCATTTCACTGGAAACTTAACCCCTTTTTCCATGGTTATTTTATGATACTGCTCAGTCAACACCACACTGAGCATATTTTACAGTAAGACAGACTTCCTATGTTCTAATCAAAAGCAGAATAAACAGTTCTCAAAATTATTAACATGCTATTGTCACGCAACCTCACTTGATTTTTCAGCCAATTTCACTTTATGATTGTGAGCTGATCAGGGAGGGCATAGGAAATAATTTCCAAACAAGATGGTAACTAAAGCTGTTTAGAACTGACTCAGGGTTTGGGTCAATCCCTGGTGTACACAGCATTAGCAGTCCTGAATGCCTGCTTCATCTTAAGTCAATCATTTTTGCATTCAATGGAAAATACTTGAAACTGACTGCTTCTCTCTAAATTATTCCACATTTCAAGATAAAATGTCATAACACTATTTTAAACTCAGAGAGCATGTGGCCACATACTATGTATAGCATCAATTAGCATAATACCAGATAACATGAGGTGATATGCAAATAGGAGAAGAATGCAGTATTGGCATGGCCCAGCACAGCAAACTCTGACATCTGTTTGGCAATATTTTGCACGTGTAAATTCTGCAGCTCTGTCTGTCTGTGTTTAATGAACTTGTCTGGAAATTCAGAGCACCTAACTGAGAGATTATCTAAAGTAACAGCACAGCAGCAGTCTGTTTTAATTTAGGCTGTCTGCAAGCTACTGCTATGAAAATTAACAGCTCTTAAGTGTGTTAAATAATCCCTGGCCTTCATAATAATTGAGCAGGCTGAAAGAAGTCATACAATTTGTATTATCTTGTTGTCAAACACCAGCTGACTTTTTTTCGCCTTGTACATTGATTTGGAAAATTAAGCTGCCTCTAGTTAGATATGTCAGCCTGGAAGGATTTTAAGGACAACTAGCAAAATCCTCAGGCTACCAGTTTTAAGGTAGCAATGTCAAATGGGATTTAATTTCAGACTCTATGTTTGTACCTCCTGAGCAATTCCAAAAGAGGGCAATTGGGGCACAAATTAATTGCACCTCTGCTTATTTATGAGGCTTTGGGCCAAAAAGCAGTGACTGAGAACTGAAGACAGGTTCACTTGTATGAGGTTGATAACAATGCTCTGCAGCCCCAAAATGTATGGTCTTTATGTTTTCCCATAAATTATGCCTAGCAATGCTTTCCCCAATCAGGTGCCCTGCACTGACTTTTTAATACAGCCACTTTATGTGCTGAAGTCAGATGAAGAGTGCCTTTCTGGCAGCAGCATGTTTGCCTAGCACTTATTTGGTAATGTTACCATCTGACACTGATGGCACTCACCCTCAGAACAGATGGGAGAGGAGAGCAAGAGAAGATGACTCACGGCACTGGAGGTATCACAGAACTTTATTAGAATCAGGGATACTGTTGCAACGGTGCCAAGAAACCCTGGCTGAGGCCAGCACCTTGTGTTGTCAGTCAGAGACACGCAGGAGCATAAGACGTGGTTCTGAAAGTGCTTTTCTATCCTGGACAAATATTCTGAAGCTATGAATCTCCGCAAGAAATTATGTGGGTGATGCTCTACTGTTGCCCAGCTCCTCCAAGCTCAAACAAATATAATCTTTTTCAGGTACATATTATCTCATTTTTCTGCAACAGCTTCTGATTGATGGCCAGTCGTGTTTTTTGGTGACTTTAGAGAGTCAGAAGGTGGCACTGATTTTGGGAGAACTAACTCTGAGGTGACTATATTTCCCACTTCTTTGACACTGACAATAAGTTTGCTTTTACAAAAGTTTGATTTTTAATTCTCTGGCAAGGTACTTAGAAACTGGAGCAGCCATTAATTATAACATTTTGGTTCATGGAACAGAAAATATCCAATAAAGATGTGCATTGTTATGGGATAAAGAGTGGTTGAAGACCTCAGTTTCTGGAATATAAATACAGATGTAGATGGATAGGTCACCGCAGGCAGGTGGAAGAAATCCATCATTGTCCAGATAGTTTCCTGGATTATTTCTGTAACTATCAGCAGAGAGAGACTATTACAAATTGATGGTAGTAATGACTGAGCTCTTGCTTTGGGGTCTGACCATGAGCAGAGAGATCTTGGAAACCTCTAGATCTTTCCGTCAATTTGAGTTCAATAACATTTCATATCAGAAAAGTTTTGTTTCTATGCTCAGCAGAGAATTTAGAAGAAAATTTTGCACTTAAACATACTTTGCCTTATATTAATTATGTAAAAATATGACTGAAAACAGTCCACACATTTTGAAATATTTTATTCTGACTATTAATTAAACAAAGGACAAAAATATCTATATTTACTTCACCATAAGTGATCCTTAGGCAAGTTATCAAACTATCTTCCCATAGATACAATAGGTCCAATTGAAAATATGCAGATTGCAGAAATGTTCCCACCAATGATAACAATTTAGTGAATTTACTTGCAAGCATGACAAAACTAAATATTTTTAAATAAATAATACATATATAATGGTTTCATTGTGAAGATATTTTTTCATGCAAATATAAACACTGACATGTTTTTGGAGAAATTCATGCATCTAATGCACCAGATAAGGTTATGCAGTGGCCAGTTCAAAGGGAAAAGGAGTGTATTTCATAGGAGTTGGAAAAACAATATAATGTGTTCCAAGGGAATATAGTTAACATTTTTCTTCTTTTTCTTGGCATGAGACTTTAGGAGTAAATGCTCTTTTTCACATAATACAACCATTTCTCCTACCAACAATTTCAACAAACAGAAAGCATTGAAATGAATGCTATTTTTATTCTTTCAGATTAAATCTTTTTTGGTAGCTATGTGCTGTATGGAGTAAAACACACTTTTCAGCATTTAAAGATTTGAGCTGAACAAGCTTCATATTATCTGTCCAGTTTTGATTTTGTTCATGGATTTATTGTCAGAGAAAAGTTCTCCCCATTCTGATTGCATAGCTTGAGTTGAATGAATGTTCATAAGTCATTACAGAAGGATTGAATTTTTCAAGGCGAGACTATAAAAGAAAAATATTGGCTATTCTCTCTATAAATGAAGGAATGGCAAAATAATTCTTTGGTATATCCATATAGTTCTAGACAAGGAAGAAATTAATGAAGTGAATCAAAGAGTGAAGTACAGCTTTTTCCTAATTTCTATGAGACCACTGTGTTTGATGTAATCTGTACAGCAGAACATTGCAAAGCTCTATGCCTTACAAGTCTGAAGCAGAATCTTCTTCTGGTGGGAGACAAGAATTCCTCATGTCAATGTCCTGCAACTTTCTAGGATAGAATGTCTAGTCTGGTTTAAGTATTGCTTACTAAACACCAAAGCTGGGAAGAAAACTCTCTTTCCTCCATCCAAAGAGGCTACATTTCTCTTTGTGAAGCAGAACACTGAATTTGTAATATGTCACATATGTCAGGTTAAGGTTTCTTCACACCCTGTGCTTGTATTATGTTTCTGAACTGTTATTAAAGAGTTAATATCTTCAGATTTAGCAGATCATGTTTAAAAATAAAGTTCTTAGAGTAATAAGAAAGTGTATACATGAAGACTGATCTGGCATGCATTTTTATGATATTTAGCACCTAAGACAGGTCCTGCTTCCATGTTTCTAAATCTGTCCTTGAATTAAATCCAAGCCCCATGGTCATTATTTATATTCAGACAGTTTTGTAGTCATAAAAGAAACGTTATTCACTTAGGATGGTTAAGGAAAATTGTCTTCAGTAAGACAAATCAGAATGGCGCTCATATTAGGTGAGGCATCCTAATTATGACAAAAACAAAGGCTGTGAGCAGCTGACCGAAGGGGTTGTGGAACCTCCTTCACCAGACATATATATGTATATAAATGAAAATGAAGGTTTCATTTATTTGAAACTACGAATTCTTTTATTGAACCTCTTTTTTTTCTTTGTTTTGTTTTTGACTGTCTTCCAGATATTCCTAATCTACAGTGTTCCTGTTCTGTGGAGAATAGACATTCTGATTTCTTGATCTTCAGTGGTGGGTAGTCAATTCTTATAATTACACTGCAGCTCCCAGACTGTCAGGGACACAAAAGACTGAAAGTTACGACATATGATTATGAAAATAAATATTTGTTCATGCTCATGTTCTTCAGTTGTATGAATGAATGAAGCTGGTTTCTCTTTGGAGTAAATACAAATGGAAGGCATTCACAATTATAATTTTTACTCATGTGGTAATTATTATAAAATTCCTCCAAAACCTTTAACTTTTAGTGACACATTCCAAACTTTTAAATTGGCATATGTATTTTAGAATAAATTCTATATTTTTTTTGCCAGCTCATGGAAAAATTGCTTTGGTGAAGTAAGTACTGATGGATACCCTTTAATTTAGCAGATAACATAGATGTTCCTTTATTTCAATCTACATATATATGGGCACTCTAACATTCATAAAAATATCTTTTTGGGCTGTAAGAACTTTAGTATTAAATATATGTGATCTTTCAAAACTATGGGAAAAATGGAAATAGGGGAAAGTGTATTGGGTTTGCACAGTCAGGTTTTGGTAACAGTGGGGCTACAGGAGTGGCTTCTGTGAGAAGCTGCCAGGAGCTTCCTCCATGTCTGCCAGAGACAATGTCAGCTGATTCCAGGATGGACGTACCACTGCCCAAGGCTGGGCCAATCAGAATGGTTGTGATGCCTCTGTGATAATATATTTAATGAGAAAAATAACCAACCAGACACGTTATTGCACAGTTGTAATTGCTGGCAGAGAAGAGCAGACCTCTGCAGACACCAAGGTCAGTGGAGAAGGAGGGTAAGGAAGTACTCCATGTACCAGAATTGAGATTCTCCTGCAGCCCCTGGTGCAGCCCATGATGAGGCAGCTGTGTCCCTGAAGCCCATGGACATCCAGGGGGATGCAGAGATGCTACCTGCAGCCCATGGAGGAGACTCATGCTCAAGCAGGTGGATGCTGGAGAGGAGTCTGTGACCCTGTGGGAGGCCTGTGCTGGAGCAGGCTCCTGCAGAGACCTGCAGAGATGTGGAGACAGGAGCCCACATTGCAGCAGGTTTCTTGGTAGGACTTGTGACCCTGAGGAGGACCCGCACTGGAGCAGCCTGTCCTTGAAGGACTCCACTGTGAAGGAGGGACCCACGTTGCTGTTGCCCTGTGGATGGAGTCACACTGGAGAGCTTCATCAAGGACTGTGTCCCATGGGAGGGACCCCATGCTGAAGAGGGGGAATGATTTTTCTCCCTGAGCAGCATAAGTAACAGTGTTGATGAACTGACAATAGCCCCCATCTGCTGTCTCTTTGCACCTGGGTGGAGGGAAAAATGGTAGATATGGGATGGAAAGAAGGGTGGGGGAAAGGTTTTTAAGATTTCTTTTGCTTTTCATTATACTGCTCTTATTTTGCTGGCAATAAATGCAAATAATATTCTCAATCCAATCCATTTTGCCTATTATGATATTTAGTGGGTGATCTCCCCTGGACCTTTTATCAACTCATGAACCTTTGTTATACATTCTCTCCACTGTCCAGTTCTGGAAGGGAGTGATAGAGTGGCTTTGGTGGGTGCCTGGCATCAGCCAGGGTCAACCCACTACAGAGAGCAACACCACAATATAGAGAGTGATTACGTATTTTTTTCATGTTCTGATTTTGCATAATGTAATATTCTGTAGCCTTGGTGACTGGAATAATTTTAGAATAATAAAGGATTAGTATCAGTGGCATTCTCACCCTTGATAATATTCTTTAAAATGTATGTTGTGTTTATAAGAAATTATAAATAGCAATCTTCCAGCAATAGCAAGACTAGGCATGGGTCATTAGCTATATTAACATGTAAAAGACTAGATCTTTTCTCCAGGAAAAAGTACTTGAACATTAATCTGGTTGAGCAACCTAATCAATGGAGCATTCTTGTTTTTCTAATGATACTTGGATAAGTTCAGGACAAAGAGAAAAGAAAAACAGATTTTCTTCATTTTTTTTTCTTTGATTGCTATATTAAGCAAATAGATTTTTAAAAATTCTGGTTGCTATCACTCACATTTTAGAAATACACTTTTCTCATTAGTAGAGTAACCTGCTGTTGCCAACAGTTATTGGAAGTGTTACAGTTACATAGTTTTCAGGTGTGGTATTTATTTCCTGAAGAATATTATCTGCTGCAATTTTATGTCAGGGACAATGTAACTGATGTGTTAATAAAGCACTGATGTTCAGACATTCATCTGGAATCTTTTTACAGCAGTCTATCCTTATGTTTTCAGATATTTGGTCTTTTTATGATGCTATGCAGGGATAAAAGTTGGACTCAGTGATCCTTCCAACTCCATGGGTTCCTTTAAACTCTGCTTGTTCTTTGACTCTGTGATTCTGTGATTAATTTAAAGCTTACAATGTTAAAGTGTTATCACTTTTTAGTGAATTAGTGAACCATAAACACAAAGAACGACATTACAGAAAGATTTGATTGAATAATTTGTCTTAACACATTTCTTATGGCATGCCATCAAAAACTTCTTTTACTTTAGTTACTACTTTTCCAGCTTTTCAACGGAAAAAAGAGTAATTTTCTCCCACATGTTTTCAATTATCTCCTAAAAATTAATTGGGGTCTTTCTTTTGTGCCGGTTGTTTTGGTTGTGGGTTTTTTTGTAATCTCGTATGTACCTTTTGAGAAGACTCATTTACTCTATGGTGAATATTTTTGAGCTCCTGCATATTTTTCAGAGTATTTTAATTCAATCTCATTTTTTTTCTCTGAAAATATTCCCAGACAATTTGAAAAAAAAAAAGAAAAAGGTTGGTAATTCTTTTCTTTAGTAGTGTCAAAGTAATTAGGATTTTAAGAATGGCTCTAATCTTTGTATAGAAGCACAAGAGCTCTGACACACTATTCTTTGCAGATATATCTGAACAATGCTTATGTTCACTGCTTGCCTAACTTAAGACAAGAAAAGAACTCTGGGAACATTAGAGAGAAAAAGCTTGTGATGAAGAGGCAATGGAAAAAAGGCAAATGTTGATTCAAACCAATCATTGTGAAATAGTGTGTCACTTTATTTTGAATCAATTTAACTCAATTACTTAATGAGGCGTAGTGGAGGAAGTCAGTCACGCAAGTGATTCAATTGTTTAAAAATATTGGAAAGAGTAAGGGGGGAATACAATATATTAGGATTTTTAAAGTGAGGAAAGAAAATAAGAGTTTAGAGAGACAATGCTGGTAAGTCACCTTTTATGGGAGGATGTGGGCAAGTGAGAGTTTAAATTCTATCTTATCTTAATGCTTTTCAGTTTTGTCTGCAGGAGCCGTTTGCTTTCACAATGAAAGAGTGATTTATTTTCAGGTTTTTCTTACATTTCTTTGGCTAGTGTCTTGCATGTGATGGTAACTTAGTTTACCAGAAAGGCTAAGCAAAGGCTTATTCAGTTATGATGGCTAGTGGTTCATATAAGCATGCTCTAGAAGTCAAAAAATGATGAACTGAAGAAGAAGTAGTGGAAATACACTGCAGGAGGGGAAAGAAAAAAAAATAAACCCTCAATTATTTTCCAAAGAAAATAAAGAAATACATCCCTGATATTCTCCTAGCTGTATGCCAAAAACATATTTGAAATGTTAAACTATTGTTACAATTTGGGAAGCATGAAAATTGCAAAAGCTGCAAGCTGAAAATGCTACAGATAACAGTGAATCACAATTTAGTGGATTTTCACTCTTTCTACTAATAACTGACAAAGGATGCTTTGATCAAGCAGATTCTGTTGACAGAGACTTTCCACAGCAGACAGAAGCTCTTATCTTCAAGCTATGAAACACAAAAAACATTCATAAAGATCACTTTGAATGCCATTTTCTCTGTATTATGTAAGTTTAGGGATTACTGAGCACAAAAAGGTGTGTGATGAAAGATACAAGACTTGGGAGATTTTCTAGTGCACAGTAATTCACTGCATTTATTACCATTAAATTCCACATTCTGCTGGTAAACATTGTTCCCTATTTAGAAGTTGTGTCAATGGTTCTAGCAATTTTCGTAAGCAAAAATTCTGCTCCAGCAAATAGATTAACCTTAAAACAACACAGGCTTTCAACATTAGATACAATAGCTCTTTCCTCTCTTAAACCAAAGCTCTTCTTCTGGAATATTGCAAGATATTTAGCATGAATTTCATTAACTTACTAAATAGAGTGCGGGTCTGTTGCTGGGCAGAAGCACTTTAAGAGCATAGTGCCTTGCTTGCATTTTCAGAACATCTTAGGAAACCAATTAAGCCAGATTTTATTTTAGACATTTGTTATTGCTTTCAGTGCTTTTTCCAACACCATAAAATTCTTTAACTAACCTTTCAATATTGGGTATCCCATTATAATTTTACAGTTGGCCTTCCAAAAACATTAAAGAACTTGACAGGGTTATGAATCACAGATTATTTGTCTCTCTGTGGGCTAATCTATCAAAAGGATTGAGATAGGGTCTGTATCTAAAGGGCTGGTGTTGATTCAAATTCAGTGGCAAATTAAACTGGGAGCCTATGTCATTACCTTACACACATCCATACTGCTCCTACAGCTGAGGCTTACTTACTCCTAAATCATTGCAGTTTTCAGAACAACGTATGAAAGCTAAGTCAGTAATCCTACAAAAATCTATAGCATATTGTATGGATATGTCGTTCAGGATCAATACTAACCCGGAGGACTCTTCACTGTCTTATACACAATGATAATCACTGAAAACCAGGGTATCTCATATCTTATCTTTAGGGCTTAGATATCTAAATCAGGATTGCTTCACACATGTTGCCAGTCTTATAACAAACTGGAATTTGTCACTCAAGACTTTATGATATACAGTACAGATACAACAGCTTTCTTAAAATAATGAAGCTCCCTATGAAAGCAGATCCATTTTATTTTCTGTGACCTCAGTCTGAGGCTGATGCCTACAATGTTTTTTCCACTGTCACAGAGATCATTTAATTTTATCTCTTCACAGAATTAAAAAGTCAAAAAGATAATGATAAGAAAGACAATATTCATCTCTTTTTTATGCTTTTCTTTTTTTGTGTCTTATTTGATTTTGGTCTCTTCATCATTTCAGTTTTGCCAATATTGTCATTCAATGACCATTCTTAAAATTATTAGCTCCTTTAAAGTTTTATTTGATTTTTCTCCTGAGTAACGCCAATAATGTAGCTGACAATTGCTTTGAGTACTCATTTCTCTACCAATGCACAGACAATCAGATTCACTGCCACCTTGAGACTCAGCTATCATCAGTCACCTTAGCCTATCAAACCAGTCAATCTACATAATGAGGAAACATAAAAAACTGGGGTCAGAAAAGAGCTCTTTCTACTTGAAAGCTACAAGGAATATTCTATTAGAGTTCCTTGCAGGCTTCACCTGGGTATATTCACAGTACAGGTCAAAGAAATGTTTGTTGTGCTGTCCTCTTTTGTTTAAACCACTCAGAAAAAAAACATTTTAAGTTCTGGAGTGTTTTTCTCTGTATGTTTCTACTAGGTGGTTTTGGGTTATTTGCTTAGAATAAATATATTTTTGTGGATTAAAGTAAATGACCAATGAAGACCCGAGTAGGAGTAATTTTTGACCTGAAATAAAAATTACCCTTTTCTCTATTGAAATAGGTTGTAGGAGGTCCAGATAGAACAGAATATTAAAATCTAGTGAAATTCCCTTTTAACTCCCTAGATCTGATAAAAATTCAGCTGAATTTAGGAAAAAAAATCCATCAAATATAATAGGCTTTCACGGAAGCTCTAGTTTGTGAAAAAGATTTGTTGTAATTTTATATTAATCATAGTTTAACTTTTAAATCAAAGTATGATTTCTGATATTACCCATGCAAAATTTGTTCCTCAGAAGGAATAGAATTTGTCCTATCTTTGATATTTTTGAAAGCCTACAGTATGCCATTTCAAGTAATGGTGAGAACAATACTAAACCTCAAAAATTAAAACCAATGAACATTAGGGGAAGGTGGGAGGACTCCTGAAAAAGAAAATATTACCTTTCATGGATTTCTATGAAGAAGTAATCAAATCCTTCCTGCCTGCTGATTCTGAAACTGTCTACAAGATAAGGTCTCCAATTTGAGAATCAAATAATTTCAACTGCAGATGTATGAAGCCGGTGCAGTCAACAGAAGCTAACCACTGCATTCACCTCCCTATAATCACCCTGACTTTTCAGTAGCTTCAGAACTAATTATCACCCCCACTGAAAACAAAAGGCCTTTGTTGCTTTTTTTCCTGTAAGCCCATTTCTCCTTTTAGCTGTAGATCTTTTATCTTCTTACATTCCTTAAAGTAGTAATAAAAATGCTTCAATGTATAACAGATATGCACATGTACATTGCATTAAATTCATTACAGATACAGTACACACTCTCAAAAATGTCTTTTTTTTTCTGTTTTCATATGATGAACACCTGCATCTTTTACCAAGAAATGTGGTTAACGAGGAAAGGCAGCTTGCTATACATTCATCTATCTTTCTTTCTGCTTGTATTTTAATAGCAGAATTACTTCTGGATACCTGTTTAATGCCATTATATATGAATAATGTATACATGAATCAAATGTATTTATTAGTTATTTCTGAACTAAGCAGTACGCACATGACAGTTCAGACATAATTATTTATTTATTTATTTATTTATTTATGCATTTTTTTTCTTTTTCAATATGCACAAATTCAATACTACAACATCTTGAAAATGAATTTGCATGACAGGAAAATCTGTTCTACCACTTTCAAAAGTGCCAGGTGTTCATGGAAGGGAGGACTATAGTGCCATGCATTTTACAGGCATTAATAAACAATTCGATAAGTCCCCACAGCCAGATCTGACTGCCTTTCCCGTTGGCATTGATGGGGATTTTTTCAGTACTTTTATGAACTTCCTACTGGAAAGAAATAAAATAAAATAAAATCTCAGAAAGATAAGATTCCTTACTTCTATCCCTAAAGATATCTAAATAGCTAAGTTTAAAGAACAATGGAATTGCAATTAGTAGACATAAATTTCAATGGTTGTCAGTTAACAAACCTATAAATCAAGGAGTGTTAACAAGATGGATTAGAGAAATGGAAATATTATGGTAGACTTCGCTTAATTTATATGCCTATATAACTGTCAGAAACACATAAGCCAAAATTCCTTACTCAGAAATATTTATTTCATTTGTAAGCAAGACTGGAGTAATCCCTTCCCTCTCTCTGTTGTCTGCAGACCAGCTGGAGAACTGGTTAGAATGTGCAAAATTCAGAGCAGATGTTACACTCTTACTGAAGTTCTTTATGGTAAATTTGGTAGCCCAAATTGTAAACAGAAGAAGAAATCACATAAATTACAAAAAGTTATAATTACTGAAGACTCACAAGACTTGTACAGATTTTAGTAAAAAGAGAAAAATGGAAAGCGAGCGTTTCTGGTGGATTCTGCTCATCTTACATTACTACCTGCAATTCTAGTACACTTAATGGTGTAATAAAACATCATCTGTAAATGTTGTGTTTTATTGGTTTTTTTTTTCATCATGTCATCATTACTGAGACACTGTCATTTCCTTTACAGAATATCAGTAGAACATGAAAATGGTTGAAACAGGAAACGAAGTATCACACTTGTATCAAAGCTCCAGGGAGAGAGAGAGACAGTTTTGACTGATTCACTTCCAGAATGTGCCTAGAAGTTTTGATTTTGACAAATATGAGGGCTTGAAAATGAAACAGGAGTATAATTGGTATAAAATTTCCATTTCTTTCCAGTGGAAAATGCAACTGTACATGTGTAAATCACTGCAGACTGGAAAACAGCTTCTTTCCCAAATTTCCTGACGTGTCTGTTAGCATATGACTGTGATCATGCTAACAAGGCTGCATCCTAAAAAGGACTGGAAATAGCTGACACAACCTTATACAGCTGTGCCACTTCAGGAGCAGCATTTTCATGTGTTTAGCCACCTTGGAGTGCTGCACTGCTGGCAGGAGTTTGAAATCAAGACTTTCAGAAAAGGGTGAATCCTCTGATGCCACCATTTATCCACCAATAAAAATGTACTACTGATATGAATGCCTTTTGCACAATATTATACAATCGCAGAATCACATAATACTCTGGGTTAGAAGGGATCTTAAAGATCTTTCTGTTTCAAACCCCCTGCCATGGACAGGGACACCCTTCATTAGACCAAGCTGATCCATCCGTCCTGGCCTTGAATGTTTCCGGGGCCTGGGGCAGCCACAGCTTTTCTGGCAACCTGTTCCAGTGCCCACACAGTAAACAATTTTTTCTTAGTATCTAATCTAAACCCACTGTCTTTTACTCAGATAGAAAGTTAAAAAGAGATACATGCTTCCAATATATAAAACAACTTCTAGTTTTGACAGCACTGTTTCAAACTAAGATCAAGCATGAAAGTCATAACTTAGATTCTGCAGTTGCTAGCACTGCACAACTGCATACAAGGCAAATACAATTGGGACAGAATGAGTTAAATTACTATTCATGTACCTCACAGTTATCTGGGTCACTTTGGCCTGTATGTGCTGCTTTAGTAAATGTGCAGCAGCAACTCTAGCAGGTTTGATATGGGAGTCACTTCAGAGGTATATGTAGTACAGAAGGTCAAACTTGATGATCACAGCAAGCCTATCTGGTCTCAGACTCAGTGAATAAAATTGTTTTAACTAGGTGGTTACAAAGCCAGCCTCATCCTTCTTTTTTATTGCTGTATCAATGCAAAACTGTCAGAACCTATTGGTGAATTTGATCCTTAAATTTTCTCGTGTTCTTGTGGTCGCATTGGGTTGATAGCTGCAGTTCCACATGCATTGAGTTAAGGTCCGCTCAATGTTTCATTGACATCAAAAGGGGTTTTATGTGAGAACAAGTCTATCTTGCCCATGTTATTGATGATACAGCAATTCTGATCACTACAGTGATTTTTTGCCTTCCAATAGCTTGAAGGGAACAGCACAAGGGAGCACAAAATTACAATATATTTGCCGAGTATTATTATTTTTTATTTCATTATTTTTTATTTCATTATTTTTTATTTCATTATGGCCATTTTCCAATAAACCAATTACAAAGGAATAACAAGGGAATGCATGAGGCATAATCACCTTTTTTCTGACAACGTACATTTTTTTCTCATGTGATTTGACTAAAATTAACACTGTGATATCTAATTAATGGCAATTCCCATAAGAAAATGTCTAAATAACTTTAAGAAAAAAATTAAGGAGCTCGAAGTTGAAAATAGGTTCAGAAAAGAGCACAGATCTTAAATTTTGTCTGTTCTTTGTGTTTATAAGTCTGCTCCTTCCTTGACTGATTTTTTTTTATAAGAAACCTTCTCTCTTCACATTTGCTACATTCAAAATGCAAAAATTCCTTGATCTGTGCCACATTAGCTAGATAAATAGCTGGAAACACATCACCACAACAGTTTTCTTCCACAAAGCATGAGCATCCAGGTGAAATCTTGGCTCTTTTACAAGTAAGGGAAATTTTATCCTGGTCTTATGTATGTGTTAATATTTAATCCAGATGTCCATATTGAGCTGTCATATCCAATACTTTTCTTTGACACTAATGGTTCCAAAGTACTATTAATTTAGCTGAAAAATTGAGAAAATCAGAAAGTTTTCACAAGCCATCTGATTTCTCTTCAACTGTGTCCTGCCAAGGTACACCCAAAGGTCCCTCTTACTTGCTTATCTGCACCTGGGGAGGAAGTATGAACAAAAGTGACTGAATATTTCAATTATATGTAAATCTAGATAGCTAGACCTGCCCTTGGTGTTGAAAATAATATTTGGTAGTAAAGTAACAGGTGAAAGACAGATTGCACACAATGCACAAACAGTTAAAACAAGCAAATTACTTGGAGGATAATTACAATTGCTAGAAATGGATTTCCTTTTTTTTCCCCAATCTCTCAGTTTTTCTAAAATATTATTCCATTCTACTAAATGTTATAAATGATAAATGAGTAAGATCATTTGTATTTACTCTTTGTTTTCAAGCTCTTCAGACCTTTGTTCTGTAGTTGCAAATTATTACAAGATTGCTATACATTGAAACGGTGTGCTTTAGTATCCTGCATAGAATGAAAGATATTTTCATACAAAAAGATTGTGCACCATCATTTGTTGATAAACAAAATATACAGTGGATGCAACAGAATAAGAATTTATCTTAATTTAATGTTTCTCAGCAGACAGTAAATAAAAACATAATAGTATTTATGATTTACAACAGCAGTTAAAATGAACACATTTATTTAAGGAAGACCATTCATACATTGGGAAAGTGTTGTACATCATTTTTTTTTCCTGGTAAAAAAGAGAACTAACTGTTAATTTTTGACAGCAGTCAAGTACACAGAGTATTTATCTCTCTTTGCCCATTTCACTTCTTTCTACAGTCTGTTTTCATAACATGATAATTACACTGGCTTGTCATTGTAAAATAGTATGATTTCATCACAAGAAGAGAAATCCAACTGAGATGAACTGTGAAGAAAAGCACAGAGAAAAGTACAGGTCATCCATCTCTATTATTCATAATAACTCTAGAAGTTTAAAAAATGTATAGTTTTGAGCTTCAAATGGCAGTAAGTACTTACAGATCTATTTGTTATAAACCTTTTTTTAATCTGTTTACTAAATATATGTTAAATTTCTGCCTCCTAAGTAGATCCAGAAATGAAGTTTGGTTTTCCTTTTTCTTCTTGTTTTGCTAACTTGAGTAACTTTCTTGTAATTTGATCCGAAAAGAGGTCAGACTCTCAGATGCTGGCAGTGCCCTGTGTCCAGCAGGTGAAAATACCACATAGTGAAATGAAAAAACAGAGATGTGAAAGATTCATATTTTTAGATGAAAAATATAATAGTCTGAAATGAAACACAACTTATCACAGTGGACTGTCTGAATGACTGAAGAGCCCTTAAATATATTCATTTTAAATGTGTGGAGGGGGAGGAAAAGAAAATAATGACTAAATACTAAAAAATTGAATAAATAAAGCCAAAAAATGAACAGAATTATAATTTTTTTTTTCTGAAAGCTGGGAAAGGAATAAAAACAACAAAAAGAGAAAAAAGCCTCTAAATGACAGCTAAAAGGCTTTGGAATAAATCTCACCTGAAAATTGTAGATGCAAACTAAAGTTTACCAAGAAAAGAAAAAGCTTCATAATATAGTATTTTTGTTTTAGCATTCAGGAGAATATGAGGCTTACTGGCTACATTGTCTATCCAAGAACCTACAAGCTCTTTCAGCTTCTCTTGAGCTCTGTTTCAGTTCATGCATGTTGGCTTCACTGTTGTTTCCTTTATGTCAGAAATGAACAATTTAAGGTTGCTTAAATGACCACCATCAAAACTATTAGCAAAAATTCTTTTAATATCATTGGATTTCTAGAAATAATACCATTTAATATACAGAAATGCACTGTAACAAAGTTTGACAGCAAAGTTCACTCTGTTACTTGGATGAACATGCAAAGCAAAATCAAATTAGAATGTATTTGAGAATATTTAGAGAGGGACTGAAGATTCTAAGGATAAGAGAGACCCTTCCATTGACTCATAAAGTTTAGAGGCAACTTCCTTGATTTTTGGACTTCTCATGGAGTCTGTGTCTAGGTCCAATCTTAGACTGACTTGGTCAATGGTTTATGTCTAAAGGGATTAGCTACATGGATTTCACTACCATTGATTTATCATGCTCTCAGCAAGTGCTGTTCTTGAAGGCCTCTCTTCCTTGGGCAAGGATGGATCGCAGTCTCAGGTAAGCAATCTCAAACCTTGACAGGCACCCCAGCTCCAGGTGAGACCATCTGGCATGCAATCCAGCTTCAATTTGGAGAAAACTCAAACTGGACTCATTCAAAGATCTGACATTAGTAGAAAGGTACAACTGCCATGAGGAACAAGGCTGGGAGGAGTCTCAGTTCAACAGGAGACCACTGCCATGCAGCCACATCATCTAGCCAGGTAATCCTAAAAAAAGCTCACTTAAGCTGTTATATTTATGTGATAAAAGGGTTGCCGCATCAAGTTGTATACAATGGGACAGGCAGGCGTGCATGAGATTCCTTGGGCCGACAACTTTCTTTTTTCCTTGACAAACAAATCTTGGAAAAAACACCCACCATTCACATGTTAATGCTGTGATCTGTGTCCAAGCTCATATGCATCAATGCTCACTGGGTCACCTTGCTCCACTGTGGGTTTCCTGGAGGAGTTCTGGGCCCAGCTATTACTCAGACATTTGTCTCCTCTACCAGCTCCTGCTAGTTTGACTACAGGGATCGAGTACATCCATCAAACCCTTTAAAGTCCTCAGTAATTTAAAGCACAACACCAGCTCTGCAGGTGATCATTAAGTATTATTTGTGTCTTTAGAAGCACAGGGCGGGGGCTTAAAATACACACCAACCATATTGGGGTTTTGAAAATAATAACTCTATTGTCCTTCAGAACTCACAAAATTCACAAATTCAAATCCCCCGTTTACAAACCCACCAATACTATAGCATTTTCTTACTATGTTCTTTTTCATTTTGTTTTTCTTTTTTCTGTTACAAAAATGTGAATCGATAGGTACTTTATTTGACACTTATAAGCAAGAACACCTGCTTATAAAAAATAATTGAGATTTATTTATTTATTTTAAATTCAGAAGTGCAGCAGGCAGGAAAATACATGAATATTTTTAACTTCCTTGGAGGAAAGCAGACATTAACAGTGCTAAAATAAAAAAGGACATTAGGAAAGAACACAAGAATATCAGAAGCCTGGGATTATTTTCAGATAAATAGGTGGGTTTCACAAGTCATTGATAAGAATCAAATGCTTGGTTCTCTTCCTGTTACAAGTCCCCAAGCAGATGACGTCCAGCATTTAAAAAGCTCCATGAGTTAAAAATACAGGGTTAATTTCCCTAATTTCAAATAATTCTAATAGAAGTTCTTTCCACTTTTAGTGTGGCCCAGTTTGTTCCACTGTTTCATTTTATGGTGGCTCTCCCACAGCCTTCTCAGCAGAGACCAGAGCTGATTGCAAGCAAATTTCCAGTCTTAGAATATTGTAGGAAGAAGTGTGGTCAAATCTTTTAATAATGGGTGCCCACAGGGTCAAGGAAAAAAGTGCATGTAAGTATTTCTGGGCAAGAGGGAAGATCACAAGGTCCAGCAAGTACTCTTGTCTGAGCTATCCCTACTTGCTTTGTGTTTTCACTTGCCTTGGCAACATCCAACAGAGAATGAACTGTTCACATTTCTTCCACAATCAAGCCAAAGTTGGATGTCTTCACAATTTTAAGAGTTCACAGGTACAAAAAAATTAGAACACCTGTGTTGGTTTGAAGAGACCTTGTAATAGGCTTTTTTTCAAGCATCCACATTATCAAGGGCAAGTCCTACCTGACCAACCTTGTGGCCTTCTATAGTGGAGTGACTACATTAGAGGATAAGGAAAAAGCTGGAAATTACATTATCTGGACTTCTGTACAACCTCTGACTTGGTCCCCCACAACATCCTTCTCTCTAAACTGAAGAGTGATGGATTTGATGGGTGGACTGATAGACTGATAAGGAATTTATTGAACAGTCACATCCAGAGTGCAGTGGTCAATGGCCCAGAGCCATGAAGGACATCAGTCACAAGTGCTGTCCCTCAGGGGTTCATATAGTGACCAGTATTATTTGATATCTTCATTAATGACATAGATGAAAGGGTCACCTTCATCAGTTCTGCAGATGACACCAAGTTGAGTGGTCCTGTTGACACATCAGGGGGATGGGATGCCATTCTAAGGGACCTGGACAAGCTCCAGAAGTGGGCACAGGGGAATCTCATGAGGTTTAGTAAGACAATGTAAGGGCCTGCACCTGTTGGGGCAACCCCCAGTATCAACACAGCCTGGGGGATGAAGGGATGGAGAGCAGCCCAGCTGAGAAGAACTTGGGAGTGCTGGTGGATGAGAAGCTTAGCAAGACCCAGCAATGTGCTCCTGCAGCCCAGAAACTCAAGTGTGTCTTGAGCTGCATCAAAACCAAGGTGGGCAGGGTGAGGGAGGGGATTCTGCCCCTTTACTCCTCCCTGGTGAGACCCAAGCTGCTTCTAGCCCTGGGGTCCCCAGCACAAGAATGGCATTGACCTGTTGGAGCAAGTACAGAGGAAGAACATTATTAGAGGGATGAAGCACCTCTCCCAAGAGGAAAGCCTGGAAGGATTTGGAAAGTTCACCCTAGGGAAGAGAAGGCTTTAGGGTGACCTAATTGAATCCTTCCAGTACCTGAAGAGAGCCTACAAGGAAGATGGACAGAACTATTTACAAAAGCATTTAGTGACAAGAAAAGGGGGAATGGCTACAAACTGAAAGAAATTAGGTTTAGAATGGATATTTGGAAGAAATTCTTAATTGTGAGGGTGGTAAAGCACCGGAACAGGTTGTCCAGAAGAATTCTTCGAGACCAAATTGGATGACTCTAGTGGAAGGTGCCTCTGCCCATGGCAGGGGGATTGGAACAAGATGATCTTTAAGGTCCTTTCCAACACAAGCCATTCTATGATCATAGGAAGTACCTCTGCTCTATAAGAGTTTACAGCCCTGCCTGTAAATGGGGAGAAAAATGTTATTTATGTTTTGGAGAGAGGGAATATACAAGACAATGTCCATTCTGACAGAATTCTTTGTGCTCCAAAATCAGCCTAAGGAAGCCAAATCTCCTGATTTCATCCATGGGGCTTTTTGGCCACATGTAGCTGATAGTACTTTCCCGAGTTGCCAATTCCAGAGGAAATGCAATTACTGGCGCTTGCATTACAGGCAGCCCGAACTCAGCCTCATTTTAGCCTACACAAAAAATCTGCTCTGCTGATGCCACAGGTGGTGCCATAGAATCTTTGGGAGCTCAGGCCATTTTTGCCTAAAGCTGTGATTTGTCCGTAAGAGTGGAAGGAAAAAATGAATGGGCTAGGCTGTTCTGGGATGTAGCAAATGGCAAGTGCCGAGGCTTTCTCCTCTAGAAGTCATATTAGCTATGTCCTGGGACCAAGGGACTTTGTGTTCCTTAGTCAAAGATGCCAATTGCCCCAAAAGGAATATATCTTGTGTGCTTAGGACGCAATAATGTCATGGGGTCTACTTGCCAGCTGCTTGCAGTGGGTTCAAACCCCTTTCACTCTGTTCCCTCCCTCCTCTCCCTCTGATTCCTGCATAGAGCACAAGTGAAAACACATATCAAAGCAGAAATCTAGCCAGGACCTTTCCACAGAAAGAGTGGAAAAAGTTTCCACTAGAACTCCATTGTAAGAGACCTGACAATGTAAATTTAATTGCTTCATAAGTTTGAACTTGACTGACAGTGCATATATACCCAGCCAAGAGCAGATGAACTCTCCAAGACATGTGGAAAATGTGCAGCAAAATGAAGCTCTTCTACTAAAGATATTTTTTCTTTTCAACATAAATCCTATGTTGTGACTTAACTTTATGGCTTTCTACTGTTGCACCATCTTGGCTTTCTTCTTTTATGTCATTATTCACAACAGAATTTTATTTAAAATGTCTAGGAACTAAGACTACATCTAAATTTGTCAGAGGTAAATAGCTTTGTAGATCTGGGCCTCTGTTCTCAAAGTCGATTGTCTCCATTGTGCTTTCTTTCCACACACTATGTATCTCTGTGACAAATGGTTATGGCTGTGTTTGATTTGAACATTGACTGAGGAGTACAAGCAGGGCAGGGGGGAACAGAAGGGTATAGGGAGCAAATATTCAATTTAAAAAACTTGTGCTATAAAATACATAATAATTTTCAAGTGAAAAGGACATCTTCATTTTCTAAATGGGTCTTTTAAAATGATAGGCAATAATGGGAGAATAAGTCCATTATTCATTTATAAGGGAATTAGCATAACAAAGCTGCTTAATGTGAGAGTTCAGAAAGCTCTGATTAATAAATTAATCCTTATATTTTACAATAGGTCTCATTTTTTTTGAATAATCTCTGTAAGAAAGTGTTTTAATAATCTCAATGTTTTTCTTCAGAAAATTTAACTCTTTGTAACCTACCCAGAGCAGAGACCAAGATGAACTTCAAGTGTTGATGGGTGCAAATAATTATAGCTCTCAATAACTGATAGCATTGCACAGGGAAAATCTTGAGGCAGGACCAAGAGAGCTCCACTGGTGCCTTGTGGCACATAGGGGTCCATCACACTGGTGCTAATAGCTAAGCAGCACAATTTAAATTAATCTGCATGGTAATTAATTTCAAGGAAGAAAGAATTATGAGCCTTCATTTTTGAGAATAGTAGCCTGAATAGAGACCAATTTATTTTTTTACATCTTTTGAAATCCCTTTCATAATTTTTCTTTCTGTAAGTTACATTTTAGTGTGGACACAGACTCTTAAACTTGCCTGCTTTTCATTAGATAGACTCTACAGTGCAATTAAAAGCCTTTGCTTTTCTGAATAAGTTCTGTTCCAGATGAAACACTTTCCGTATCAAGTCATTGCTCCGCTGTCTTGCAAAGACAAGTAAGGCATCATTCTCAATCTCCTTTTCTTAGAAAAGAGCCTTTTACTCTGTCTTCTTTTTTTAAGCTTCAGTGAATCTGGCCTTTTTATCTGAATAACCCATAAAACAGTTTTATTCAGGTTTACTTTATTAGCAGCATTGTTCCTATGTAGTTGTAAGCAAGATCATTTGATGTATGGCATCATTCCTTGTCTATTTCTGTATTAACAATTTTAGATAGTAGCTTTTCTCTTTTTACAAGAAGACAGTAATGAAACCAGCATTTTTTGATTCCATTCCTCTTTCCCCCCATAATTGACCTCTAATGCTGTTATTTCCCTCCATGCAGGTCTAATGGGAGTGGACAAACCCTTCTGATTACTTTTGGAGGGCCAGAAAGGATGCTCACAATAGGAATCTTGAGAAAAATGCTAGTCACAATGAAGCAGAGAATGGTGAATTCTGCTCAGACACACCATGCACCACACAATGCCTGATGTGACATGCTCCAGTCTGCTTTTGAAAGATTTGGGAAGAGGATTAATGGTGTAGTAACATAACAAGGAAGGCAGAAAAGAGAAAATAATGATGACATTGGTAATTTCGCCTTGGACAATGTGAATGACCCTTTTACTGAGCTTATCACAATACTCATAGTGTGGTTTGACTGGGAATGGGGAAATAAAAGGCTGAGAGGATCTTGCTGACCTCCTCAGTTTAGGAGCTCAGTCACTGCACAATAACAGAAAGTTTCAGCCATTGGGTTTGTGTCCTTCCTTTGGACAATGCAAATGGAGTTTCCTTCTCTGGTCTACTGCCTACACATCAACAGCAAAACAACTGCAAATTTTCTTTGGGCTGTTAGAGTAATAAAGTCTCATTTCTGATACTACCGACCTCTGTTCCTTCACCTGCGGACTCTTCTGGTATGTTGAACTTGTCTGTTCTCATCACACCTTTATTCTGTAAATCTAAAAGACAAGGCACTGCCTTGTTAAATGGAATAGGACAGCAGGGGGAAAAATCACTGTACACAAATATAACAATTTGAATCTAGACTGCACAGCAGTTCTTCACAAATAACTCTCACATCAAATGCAAGCCAGAAGCAGAGGATCTTTGAAAGGAAAGCACTTGACAGATTACATTCTCTAATAAATCTCATATTGCAAAACAGAGGGGAAGGAACTATTAGAAAACTGTTCCTAATTCAAGTTTTATTACAAATTAATTATGCAAACAGGAAAACAGAAACTCCATTACTTAGTGCATAAGAATTCCTCCATCAACAGGCCTTCAGTCTATTTGTAATTCCTATCACTCCTGCTTTGGTTAAATTTATGATTTATATCTATTATTTTGGTTTAATTATATTTTCTTGTTGTCTAGAGCGCTTTAGAAAGAGCTGTGAAAACTTGGTGAAATCTATTTGGCAAAGCAAGACTGTCTTTACAGAAAAATTAACTGGGTTTGCCAAGCTCATGAGCCCAAGGGTTGTATCATTTAAATCTTTCTCTTATGCTCAGTGAAAAAAAAAAAAGAAAAGCCCTTAGAAATTACTTCTTTGGCACTCATCACTAGCCTCCATTTAATTGTTCTTCCCGTTGGCATTGCTGCTTCTCACAAGGAAAAAAAAAGTCCACTTTCACAAGTTCCTTTAAGGTCCTATTCAAATTCTTCCTCACTTCATTTCTACTGTCCTATTTTTTCTCTTCAGCTGTTCTCACCATACTATATTCATAGAAGACACCTTTCTTTTTCAGCCAAGTCCTAGATACAAACCAGAGATTTGGTAGTAGTTGTTGACTTATCATCTTGGAAAGTCTGTTGAATCTTTTCCAACCTTAATGATTCTCTTATTCTCCAACTTGCAAGTATAACAATTTTCACTCTATATAAATGTTTGCCCTGTGCAAATTTGTGTATTTAGGCTTCCGTATGATTGTGCATTTTCAAGACTTCACTGTGGACCTGCAGGCAAAACTAGCAGAAAGTCATGAGATTTAAGAATACAAGTTTGCTGAAGTTGACTAGCCAACTGTTATTTGTGGATTTTCAAGAAAGATGATTTTTTATATTAGTGTTTAGAGTTTTTCTTTACTATTCAAAATTCTAGAATAGCAGTATTTCTGTCTCTGTGATGATTTAAGGTCTACCTATAGTCTTTAATTATTCTTTGTGCGTCATTTGTTCTTTAGACCCAGAAGACCTGTTCACTTCTGTTGACTAAGTATTTAATGTAAAGTGTCTCATCAAAGACTAGTCAGGGTTCACATTTATAAAATAAAAGGTAGAGTCTGATAGAATGGCATTGATCCTGTCCTATCCAAAGATAGCTGCCAAATTAAAAACAATAAAGTATAAGTTGAGACACATGATGTTTCATTTCTGGTTAGCAAGGGAGAGTAATACATGAGCCACAGGCAGCTCCATCAATCTCATCTGGCCAGAGATGAAACTCCATGTATAACAGCACATCATGTAGGTTTTGTTTCCCTTTACTTTGTTTTGTGGCTTTCCCATAAAATTCATCATTACAATAAAATGAGAAAATGAAAAATGATGTTTGAGTGGTGTTCAAAATTATGTATGCTGTAAAAAAACCACAAAACATCACCCTAACAGCAAAAACAACTCCCCCAAATAAATATTTTGCATACTGCACAGCAAAAAATGTGTGATTTTTTTCCTTTGCAAATATGACAATCTAAAAACAAACTCATTCTGGAGTCCTGCTTTCTCTTGAATATCGTGTTTATTGTCAGAGATATTTCTAAGCACATGGACAATACAGAAGTGGGGGCACTAATGTAACCAAGAGCAACCTTTGTAATTCCTACTTCCCGGGTTAGCCAGAGTACCAACCAAAGGTGTCTCAGAGAAGCTTCATCTGCATCAGAGATGAGGCTTGTGTAGGGTTTCACTGGAAAATTCAAGTCTGCTCTTGCTCAGTCATCCATTTGGTTTATAGTGGTGGATGAATGTTAGATATGTTACTTTTTCTTTTCTTGAGACGTAAGAATGCCTGTGGGAGGAGAGAGGGCTATCAGTTAGCCAGGTAAGATATCAGTCTGCCAATCTTCCAGGAGTAAAGAAAAAGTGCCAGACATGGATAAAAAAAAAACACCTGAAAAACCAAACCAAACCAAAACGAAAAGAAAAAGCAAAAAAACCTAAACAAACAAAAAAACCCCACAACATTTTCATCTTCATGTTTTAATGTATGCTGATGCAGATACTCCCTAGGAACTAGGAAAAAAATGTGTTGTCCTGGTCTTCTATCAGACAGCATTACAACCTCGCCTGAGGTTTCAAAACTTATGGGCAATAGATATCATATTAGGGTTAACTTCCAAGTTAAGCTTCTGAACTTGCCCAACTTCTGTTAGGGATTAAACTAACCCTGTGAGAACAAGCAAGCGTGGTGTTTCTATTTCTCTCATGATCAAGAAGACTTTAGCCTTATAATCTTATTTAAAGTGTCGCCCTTGATCAACCATGTGCTTAACAGGATCACCACTATCTAGATTCCAGATCAAGTAGCACACAACAAATTTACTGCATTGCTCGTCTCTCATGACTAATAGTCTACCCTCTTCAAATGCAGGACACAATCAGGCAAATCAAAAGCACTACCAGTAAAAGAAGATAATGAGAAACCTTCTGTAAAAGCAATATATTTAAATGCAATTCCCAAAGCAGTCCTTAAAAAATAAGCACCATAGCTTCATAAACTCATAGTAAATGAAGAAAATCAAGGCAATGGAATCCCATTTTATAAAGACCTAATTAGGATGGTCAGCAGGGTTGTTTGGCTAACCTCTGGGATTTTTGAGTGTTTTCTGCATTTGTAAAAAGGCCCATAATGAATATGAAATAGTGAAGAAGAAATATTTTTTTAGGGGAATGATTCATAGCTTTTTAATACTGAAAACTCCATAAGCTGCTCAATACTAGAACTTCCAAAGGAGGCTTACCCTATATTTAGTATCTCTGTATGTCATTGATAAATTATTTGCTCCTGACTATGCTGAAAAAATGAGTAATGTAAGAAGGTAGGATTATTCTTTTTTTAATGTCCCACTCCTCTGTATTAATAGATCTTACTCATTATATCTATATTTTTTAGTGAATCCTTTTGTAAATTTCACATCCAGTAAATTTTCAACATGGAATAATACTTCCAGCAGAAATACTGATTACTTTTCCTCATAGTGGAAAGATTAAAAGTTTCATAAGAATGGTGGCAGGTTATCCTGGATGATGGAAAGGGTTAGGCATTGGTTACAATAAATCTCAGCACATTTTGTAGTTATATCTTTCTTAAATATGCATATGCATACTACTTTAAAAGATTCTAAAGACTTTAAAATAAAGCATGTAAAAGCTGAGCTTGAGATCTGTTGCAGAATGTCTTTATGACCTTTATGGCATTATTGCCTCAGAATGTGTGAAAGGTGCAAAATGTACATGAGCCAGTCAGAACTACAAAACTCTCAAAAGTTACACCCTGAGGCATGTAGCTCCAACACCACTTGACACAGAGTAAGTGCAAAAACAGCCATTTTACAGGAGACCTTATTAACTACATATAAAGATTTTAAGAGCTACTGTGTGCAAATAAAACCCTATGATTAGATTACTTGAAGATACATTAAAAAAAAAAACTTTAGATAGTAAAATATGGAGGAATTACTCTACCAGGGATGCCTAATTGAAATTGCAGGAGGCTTAAAATGGTGGCTTTCCATTTGTCTTTCCATTTGTCTCAGGATAGCCAGCTATATATGCTTACGTCAGCGTCAGCAGTGCTAACTTCAAGCTTTCAGAATTCATGGGTCAGCCCAAAAGAAGTTTTATCATTGGCCTAAAAATCATTAGGTTAAATAAAGGTGAGAGGCTCATCCATTCTTTTCCATCTCTCCCTCTGTAAACTGCCTGGCTCATTTGTTTTCAGGAACTCTTTTCTTAACTCTGGAGACCAGAAAGTTGTGCATATTTCAAATGAAAACTAGGAAGCCTCTTGGCACCCCATTAAGCTTCAGGCACAGAAATCAGGGAAAAACAATATACACCGTAGCCTTTGTGATTAAAGCAGTTTCTATCTCAATTTTGATATGAGAAGAATCTGAAAATCTCATTACTCTGAGTGTTCAGTTTTGTATAATGAATAAAGGGCCTTTGGCCCAACACACCTTTTTCCTTTAAAAAAAAAAAGTATCAGGATAGTACCTGAATTTTAGAAAGTCCTTCTGAAGTCACAGAGGAATTTGTTTCACTTAGAACCTCTGCAGTTACTCTCACTCATTTGTCAGTTTTGGTGTAGAAATAGGGAATCATGGTGGATTTTGTGAACATTCTTCCCTCTCTTAAATTTTCTCTTTTCCACTTTTTCATCAGCATATTCAAGAAGAGTTAGTGAATTGAGTTCAGCCTAGACATCACAGAAATTCTGATTCGTATAACTAGCCAGATAAAGGCATAAAAAGCCTAGAGTCACTCTGTTAGCTAGTAAAAAGATTTCTAAAGGTCTGGAATGAGATATATTTGAGGATAATATATTTGAATAAATGTGTCCTATCATAGTAGCTAAAGAAATGTTTCTATCTTTTATCCTGATTATTTAAAAACATAAAAATGAAATTGCAGAGGGAGCATCTGGGATCTCTCTTCTTGCTGGTTTTTACTATTTACTTGTGAACAGTACTATATTCCTTCATCAAATGGACTTTGTTAGGAATTTTCATTCATCATAGACTTGCTGTTGAATGGGGCAACTCATTTAGTTCCAGCAGACACACAGGTGTCTGCTGGTAATAAATGAGTTGGTATTCCATGCCCTGGATTTTGTTAACAAAATTTGCTGCAGAAAAAGAAATAAAAAATCTTCTAGCAATACAGAACAGAACTGATTTAGATGCCCCTTGGGTAATACCTATGGTGCACTCTGAGGGTGCTGAGAGATCTGGTTACCCCCATCATAAGGATGATCTTAACTATTTTTGAAAAATTTTTGATATCAGGGAATGTCCCAATGGACAAAAAAAAAAGCAGATGTTCTCCCTATATTCATAAAAAGGCCCAAAATGTAATCAAAGAAAATCCTGCCCTAACCAGTCAACATCACCTCAGGCCCTGCAGAAAACTTCTAGCAAGTCCTCTTGGAAGCCACTTCTGGATTCATGAAGTAGAGGAAGGTGATTGGGAATATCTAGCAGTAATTAAAGCAGAAGAACCACACCTGACCAACCTGATGACTGTCTTGCATGATTAAATTACTAGATCTGTGAATTAGTGTAAGGCAGCTGATGTTGGCTGCTTTGGTTTTAGCACGGTATTAGACATAGTATCTAAGTCAGGACATTATGGTCTAGATGAGTGAACTACCAGACAGCTGGATTGTCAGGGTCTACAGAGAGCAGTTTGAGGTTGGTACTCTACTTGCAGGCTGATTACAGGTGGAGCGCAGAGGACTCTGTATTGGGACTGTTCCTCCCAATCATAATGATTTTATGGTTGCTATTAAATTTCTTTCGAACCAACATTAAACAAAATTTCCTAGGTCAATGGTAATGATATGTTGGTTGGAGAAAGTGTGGGAAAACTAGAGTCGAAATACATCAAAGATAATTTAAATCTAGTGAACTCCCTAGATCTTGATCCCTCAAAATTATTTACACATACTTCCTAAATAAATATTTATTTCAGGCTGTGACTTGGTTTATGTCTTCATTGTTCCAAGAGATTGTAATGGGGTTTATTTTCTATAGTGCAGGGAAGTGATATGGTACTGAAAATTGTGTCAGTTAGAAGGGGGAGCCAAAGTGTCACCAAAATACCTTGTTCACTTGTTCCTCCTCTGTTAGTGTGATAGGTTTGTGTGTGTGGGTGGACGCATATATAAACAAATAGTGTTTCCTTATTTCTTCCTCTGTGCTTTGTCAGCCTGTTAACTGAGGCATGACAATACCTTCACTTTGAAAAATCAAACATAAATGGATTACTTTGAGCTCAAAGTAAAACTCCAGTTCCTAGCTCTAGTAATATATAGTGAAAGTTTCCAGACTGATGTTTCTACAGGACAGGATAAATCCTGTCTCTTTATGTTAAACAAAAAGTAATCCTAAAAGTAAATCAGTCTCAAGAAGCAGGTCTCAAGAAACAATGGTCGGAGCAGTTAATATACAAACTATGATTTGAAACTCTGATGAATGGGAGAAGAAGCAGGACAGAAATCCAAAATTCTCTTCTTTTTTTCTGGAAAAAAATGTAGCAGAAAAGGAAGTGTGACAAGGTGGATAAAGGAATGGAGTCTAATATCTCATTCATCTAAATGTCTAGAAAATTTCAATCACAATCATATTCAGGACGTGTGCCTCTATCCCAAAGCAACTAATTTTTCCAGTAAAACAAGCACAAAGAAATCATCACTGGGACAATTTTATTGTCTCATACAGGAACTCCATAGTGAGGCCTTTGCACAAATTGCCCTGAAAAATATCAGTCAAGAGAGGAGAATGATGATCACTTAAGAATAATAATTTTGATGTACCATCTGGAAAAGGAAATTTTGAAAAAAGGAGGAAAAGGGCCATGAAAACTTACTACAATAGTTTAAATACAAACTCAATTTCTTCAGAAAGTATATTCACTTTTAACTTCCATAAGGCTGGCTTCTACTCCCAGAAATGTTTCCTTCACCCATAAGACATCTTATCTGAATCAAGGACAAAAGGCTTTTTTCACAAGTGAAAACTAGAGGAACAACCTCTACAGCAACATCAGCAAGAAACTTAAATGCACATTCAAAGAACAAGTTAAAACCCTAATTGTGAAATTCATGAAGTGGCAACTTTGAGATGCAAATCAATCAAAGGCAGGATTGATACAAGGGCAGGTATAGATTCCTCCATCTTCATTCACTGGACAGTATGTATATATTGCATTTTGCTGCAGTTGTTTCTAAGCCCAGGACCCTTATGATTCATTGGCAGAAGCTACACTGTGTCAGCTGAAATGGAGTCTTTATCTGCAGCTAGAAACTGCATCATGTTTCTCTTAGCAGAAATCTCTCCTTGCATATCCGACAGGTTATTCTGCAATCATACTCTTAAAATTTTTTAAGAAAGAAAAATTCATGTTTCTTACCTAGACAGCCACACTCTATTTTCTGGAATATATATAAGAGTTATTAGAATGCTAGCGAGTTCCTTTGTATTAGCAGCATCTCAAAATACCTTGGCGCAGATTGATCCTTCACTGATTTCTTCTGACTTTTCTGGAAGGCCAAGTGTGTTTCCTGTCACTGCTAGCGTTACCGAAGGAAGAATTACGAGAAATCCAGGCCAGCTTTCTAAAACTGCATACAGCAAACACACCCAGGTTCTATGTTTAACCCTGTAACTCAGAATAGCAAGCAGGCAGGTGAGAGACCAAATAAGATTAAGAGACCTTATTTAGCATCAGCTAACCTACTGCAGTGTTGGTGGGAGGTGGAGAGGCAGGGGAACCTGTGCTGTAGCAGCCAAACTCATCTCCAGTGTTGTCTGCCCAGTATGCAGATATTTGAGATTACAAGGTTGAGGGAGGTGCTCTTTATCAGGGTCCTCTTCTAGAGGTACATGATTTGTGAAGGAATGGCTGCTGAAAAAAAGGAGCACAGACAAATGTCTAAATAGGTACTCCTCGTATTCCTTCTCTCTGATTTCTTCTGTTATGTTACCTGGGAGTCATCACCAACTTCTGTATTTTCATATGGCAGAATCAGAAGCACTGTCAGCTTGGCTTGATGTTAATGGACCACTTACTGTGTGCATCATAGGTAGCTGTAAGGAGCATATATTTTTACTCATTATTCAAATCTAACCTAGCTTTCTTAGTGCCATAGTGATAATATTCTATGAAAGTTTAATAAGTTATAATGAGTAAGTAAAATTTATGAAGCGTGAATCTGGGATTGTTTTTTGTAACATTCGTGTTTTCCATCCTACAGTAAATAAATGGCTATTCATTTGGAAGTGTCAGAGATAACTAACAGGAGGTATTTATTTAAGCATCTTCTCATTTTGCACATGTGCAGAGCAATGATTGATATTTAGTATTTATGAGTCTAGGGATCTCTTACTGTGTTAATGCAGTTGTAGTTCTCATAAATTTGTATCTTTAATACCTAGAACATTTGTATGTTTTGGTGAACACAGAGGTAATGTAATGTGGAAGGCAGTATAGTCCCATTGCTTTATCCTTGAATGAGTGCTGTGATTCTTGTATGGCCTTCAGCAAACCATCCCTCCTCCTCTGTGGTTGGTAGTCTGTTTTTACAGTGGTCCCTGGAAGAAAGGTGCCACATACTCTCTGTGTATTTTTCATTGTTCTGAGAATATCCTCAGAGGTTTTACCCATGTCTTTAGAGCAGCTAGTTGAAAACTACGCTTCCCTTTTATCAGACCCTGTTACTCCTTTATATTAGACAAAACATGTGATAGGAGAGGATAACTAGCAAATAGGATATAACTACTGTCCAAAGATTAGAGTTTGTGACTTCTAGTTTTACTTTGGGTCCAGGCATTATCTTGGTAATTTACATAGATTATCTTTTTGCACTTCTCAAGGACTCTCAAAAGCTGTGGTGGTTCTGGTTTCTGTTGGCTGTCCTGTAAAGACATGCATAAGGAAACATTTTTTCCCACTGAAAATATGTGAAGGCTGTTCCCTTTCTGTTCTGAGAGTGGTGCATGTCACTCTGAAGGACGAATGTGAGAAGGTGAAAATCTAAGTTTGCTTTTTATTTCATGTAAAGTCAGTTCCATGAATGTTGTCCTTGCAATCTCCCAAGAGTGTCCCAAAGGGTTATGACTCCTCTTTAAAGGTGGATAATGTTGCCAAGGAACTTTGACATTGCTGATAAATGATTCTACATAAGGGTGAATCATTGATTTATTGTCTGCAGTGTGAGATTGAAATTTGTAAGAATGGAATATCTATGGACTTTTATAGACTGTTATTTGTAGCCGTAGTTTTCTGCTGGCCACTTCTTCTAAAAGAGAACTGCTGATAATGTGGAGGGAAAAGGAACAGATAATGTAACATGGAAATTCTTAAGTACTGTGGAGTTGGAAATTGGTGAGACATCATCAGTCACTTGACCTTCAAGTGAGCAATGGAGGTGTTTGTCACATAAAATAAAAGCTCTTTGGGAGAGTTCCAGAAGGAAGATGAGTGGGTCAATTTACTGCTTGGCTCCTGTCTGTCTCTGCTATGTTTCTTCATTCTCCACAGCTCCTAATGACACTAGCCAGGCTCAGAGAGAGAGAAGAGTCTCTCTTTCTTGTCTGAAATTGCATATCTAATTCAATGTTAGCCCATTAGCTCTGAATTCTGCCTTGGTGATAGCCATTTTATAATCTTCTAATCAAAAATGAGAAAAAAACCGCAATAAGCACACAGTTATTTCCATTGAGCCAGAAAGTGATATTGCCATCATTTATCTTTGTGGTTATGTCTCATTAAGAAAGTTTTATGTCTTTACACTTTTCTTCCTCTTTACTTTTTATTCTATATTGATGCATGAAGAGAGGTAAAGGGGTACTTAAAAAAAATATACAGTTTGTAGGCAATTTGAATCTCATCTAATTAGTACAAATATTTTCCCGCAAAAAATGGGATTTAGTTTTTAAGTATGAAAGATAACCAAAAATATATTGCAAGTATTTCTGAAATTGGACTTCTTACAATCAACATTGTAATCCACACATTGTAGTTCACACAACTCACTTAAGTGTTTGCAAGATATTAATTGGATTTTATTTGAAGACATTCACTTAAATCCTTAAGACATTTACAATATTTTGGAAGATCATTGTCTTTTAACTCTCTGCAGTAGCTAAGCACCTTGGAGCCACTTGTTCACCATCTTCCTGTAGTGAAAAAAATCAATTCATGGTCAGAGATAAAAAGTCTAAAAATTGAAACAAAGCAAAATATGACAATTGTACTAATAATAGTAATTATAATACCTATAATACTAATAATAATTGTAAATAAGAGGAGCAAGAGACAGTAATTAAACCAAAGAAAATAAAATTGATACACAATATAATTGGTCACTGCCTGCTGATCAATGGCCAGCCTGTCCCCCAGTAGAAATTGGCATCTCCCAACCAAGCTGGCCCAGGTTGTATACTGGCCACAACATTTTGTGGTATGGAGTATCCTTTTGGCCAGTTCAGGTCAGCTGTCCTGGCCATGGTCCCTCAAAGCTTCTTATCCAGCTCTTCCCTAGCAAAGCCTGGGAAACTGAAAAGTCCTGGACTTAGAGTTAGCAACTGCAAAAACATCAGTCTGTTATAAGTATTATTCTCATACTGAATCCAAAGCACAACACTGTCTCAGCTATGAAGAAGAAAATTAGCTCTATACAACAGGAAACCAGAACGTAAGCTAAGGAATTTTACCAACATTTTACAAACAGAAGCAATTTACACAAGCAATTTACAAACAGAAAAATGGATGACATCCATCACGCCTAATAAGAGTAATGATAATACGATAATAGGTTTTCAAGTGTGTTCATGTTTTGGAAATGGATTCTTCTGCCTTTAACTTTTTCTTCAATACAGTTGTCTTTAGTAATGAGATTACTGGAAGGAGCTGAAAGCATCTCCTCTCCTCTCCTCTCCTCTCCTCTCCTCTCCTCTCCTCTCCTCTCTGGAATATGAGGAAAAGATCTTTGGAGAATGCATTTCCCAAGAGTAGAACATAAAAAACAAGACAAGGGATGGATCCTAAACCAACTTCCATTATTATTACATAACTAAGTGAATGCACCTTACTTAAAAAGAAAAAAAAAAAAAAAAACCAACCCAGAAATATAGAAGGGAATACCAGTGATACCTGTCCTTACAAATTCCTCTTCTGACCACTAAAGCATGTCAGTGTACATTCTGTGTTCATAAACACTTTTCCCATAGGTGTTTTTTGGTGTGGTTCCGCAGAGATGGTTTACAATGTCAGGACATGCATACCTGTCCTGCACATGCCTTGTACACATATCTGTCATGAAAAAGTATCCTTGCCACCTAGAATGATGGGAAGTGTCCTTGGCTCCCATGAAACTAATTTCCCAACAAGCTAATTACTGGAGTAAGAATTTCTCAAGACAGTTATTATATCAATGCACTTGCAGGAATAAGAGTTTTGTTGGAGAGAGTAAAATAAAGAAAAAAGGAAGCTGAAGAAAGCAAAAGGAAGCATGTAAATAGAAAAAATTCTTTCACCTATGGATTATTCTTACTTTTTTCTTCATGTAGCATCACATCAGGTGCTAACCAACACTGCAAAAAATACTACACATTCCTGATCTCCTACTAAGATTAGATATTCCTAGTTTCAAAAAAAGCTAAACAAAACTGAATAAAGGGCTGCATTTCAGTTGCAGCTCTCCAATAATGAGTATCTGGTGTTACCTACTCAGCTGTACAGCTTGTCCAGCCTAAAAGTTCTGTAGTGTGATTTATGCACATGCCAAAATACTGAGCAAGCTTAACAGGTATGCTCTGGTTACGTTGCAGCACAAAGAAGCATAATACTTGCTTACTCTGTAGTTTTGCCAATCCCTTTCTAAATACTTTGCTTTATCAGATCAGGGTAGATGTAAATTTAATTGAAAAGGAGGAGCTGAGTAGCTGCTACCACCTAATGGGCCAGTGAAGTGTGCAGACAGAGTCCTTGCATTTCTGACTGCAAAAGTAGGTGGAGATAAAGGTCCTAAGGATCATACACATTGGTTCTGCTGAGCAGGTATAAGCTTTGACTGTTGTTCTTCAGCATCTCTGGTATATCAGCATGCTTTATTGCAGGACCACAAAGAACCTGAGACATGCTGGGGAATGTCAGTGTCTATGTTTCTCTACAGAAATGTGCATGTACGATAATCCAGGGGCTCAGGGGGGCTAGCCTCGACCAATTGGTTCTATGCCTCCGACTGGACTGTTAAATTCCTAGAAATCATAGAGGAAAGCAGTGAATTGGGAGCAATATTGTGGGCAGAGCAAAGCCGCAGGACACTAAGCAAAAGCTGTGTTCATTTCTAGTCTATAATTTATCTTGCTTATTTCCATGTGATATCAAAGGTGATATTCAGATAGTTTTAACAGATAATTAAGGAAATGGCCTAAGTGTACCAGAACCTACTGTATCGTCAAGCAAATTGCCTTACTAGTCATTATTTTTGCATCCTTTGCTATCTTCTTCCATGCAGTGCTGGAACATTTATTTCCACTGAGAAATGCAATTTTACTATAATCAAAATAATGTACTTGTCCACTTTGGTGCTCAAAGCAATTGGGAAGAAAGCCTAAAACTTCATTATTTCCTTGATTCATTTGAATAAAGTCAAAAAGCATTATTTTAATGAAGTGGAAATATGCTTTCTGACTTGGATTTTGGTTTGAATATTGTAGGGAACTGTGTGGCTTAAGTAGGTATGCTGGATCAAATGCTAAGTGCATTACCATATTTTACATAAGGATAAGGATTTAGCAAGTTGCTTGAAAAACTTGATAGGACGATTTTCTAATGTTTAAGGCATTCAAAATCAAAATGCTTCCCAAAGAAGCAGTCTTGATGCCACCAAGAATTCTTTTCAGAAAATTTACAATGATGTTGTAATGTTTCATTTTTATATATCTGCATTGAGGCATTTGACAGTTTTCATTTACAAATCGTGCATCTGATTCTTATTGTTTTTGTATCCTTAATAATACAGCAGCATTTCTTAAACTGTGTTAAAAATAAAACATCCAAAGTGAGTGAGCATTTTGTTTAGTTATGAGTTTTTTCAGGTTCTGTTCAGCATTAAAAAAACACTCATATTAGCACCTTTTTTATATATTTTTACCCTGTTCTGTTCTATTTTCTGTCTCACTGAATAAAAATAGCAGATATTATTGAAATGAAAATAATTCATCATTCCTAAATTAAGGTTTTTAATAAAAATAAATGTGCAATTTCAATTTTCAGAAAGTCTTTCTCTTTGCAAGAAGGGTTTTTTTGGTCTTTTATGGGCTTTCTTTTATATCTGTGATAATAACATCTTTTTTAGTTTCTATGGCCATATTTTCTGTGAAAAGAGAATTCAATTTTTTGACCAGCATAGTAACTGCTTGTAGTATATGCTGGACATATGCTTTGCAGATACATAAAAATAGCATTTTTCATTTGTTACCATTTTATTGTTTTGTCCCAAATAACATGTTGCCATGTCAACATCCTGTCAGGTCCAATGGCTACAACTGGGTGCAGCATAACACACAATACATGAGGACAAGGTGTAGAAGAAGCGATTAAAATCTGCGTTATTCTGTTTTGAGGCAGCTACCCACACACTGTTATTTCTGGTAACAAATGTCAGAAGCGCTTACCGCCCAGCCAGCTCAGAGATTGGTGGGTGCTCCTTGTTCTCTGTGACTGAAACTAATTTGGGATCATTGTCTGTTTTCACAGTCCTCTTTTCATTTCAGAGGGACAACAAAAAATACCTGCATGCAGTGGCTGCCTCCTTCTCCTGAGTGCAGGTGGTGGAACCAGGCTGGGCTAGGGGAGCTGCCCATACGCCCTCCCACGAGGAAGTCTGCCAGGGCTGCACAAAGCACCTTGTGAGTGACTTGGGAAAGAAATCTTTCTGGAATAACTTTAAACACTGCTTGTCTTCCTTCATTTTGTACAGAAAGCTCACAATTCCTTGGATACCTTTCCTAGCACTGAAAACTAAAGCAAACCTGCTTTGCAATTTAAAACATTCTAACCTCTCAAGCCACAGCTAAAGTCATAAATTTTCTGCATTCTCTCACCTGGTTTATGGCAATATTCCATGGTTTGTCTTGCTTTTGGGGGTGCATTTAAATAATTGCCTAGTCAGAGTAACCTATTCTAATCTTGTATCAGTATTATTTTGGCCCATATAATTCATTCAAAGGAAAGGAGCTCCCTCATCCTTAGTTCCTAGGAAACCTTTTCGGGTAATTCATATTGACAGCAGTGAGTTGTGACATTTATCGGTGAGGTGAAGCTGACCAGCTGCAGGGCTCCTGACTGATTTACTCAGCCAAAAAGCTGCTCATGATTCCAGCCAAGTATTGACTTTTCTTTCTCTTCCCTCCCCTCTAGTTAGAAAGAAAATACAGCAGCATTTTTTATCACTACATTTTTTTTACCAGTCATATTGAAAGAGAAAATATGGACCACCTACTATATCTTCCCTCTAAAATTTAATTTCTTAATGCAAAAGGATTTTAATATGTTTCAAGGAAAGAAAATTAGCATTGAATCTAAAGAATTTGAAATATAAAATAAACAAGCAGATTTGATCTAACGTTATTGGAATCACTTACTTCAATAGCAATGAGCTTCAGTCTCATAAACAACCTGCCTGCAATCAAATGACCTTTGTAATGAAAAAGCTAAAAATTCAAACTTAGCTCATTTTCACTCTTCAAAAGCAAAAGCAAAATCTTCTACAAGTATTCTAGGATTTTGTATTTTTAAGGCTTAGATACCAATAGAAATCAAAGATAGAGAATTTTCTGTATTTCTCTCACTTATCAGTCTCTTCTTTTTGGACTAACGTGCCTGAGCCACAATCGAACTTAAGGAAAGCATGCGTATTTCTAGAACTGACATTTTCAAGCACCAGTGAATTACTGAATCACTCATTCTTGGCACTGATACATTATATCCATAATTGTTCTGCTTGAGGAGGTGACATTTCCAGAAATGGCAGTTCAGCGTGACAAAGGACAAAACACTGCTGGGAAGATAAGTGAAAGGTGACAAGACCGTGCATCTGCCAAGGAACAGGAGCTCTTTGGTACATCAGCACTAGATGCAACCAAGTTCAAGTGTTGTAATCTTGATGGAGATGCAAGTCAACCTCCATTGCTAATGCTCTCATCTGATTTCTGTGATATGGACTGCGTGGAGTTAACACAAAAGCTGTTACTGAAGCCTTTAAACCTGATGAAAAGCGTCCAGAGCGATTGCTGAGAACAGCATAGGGAACAAGTGGGTAAAACAGGTGAGAAAAAGGGGAGGGCAAAGTGGCTCAGAAAAGAACAGTCAGAAGGGGGCTGCTGATGGATCAGGAAAAAAGTTGTCACCATTATGAAAAGAACTGTGGGACAGATCAAGTTGCCACTGGCACAAATGCTCTCATTTTGTGATGACTGCAATTGAAATATAATTTACTGAAACTTCAATGTCTGTGCTAGATCTATTAAACCAGCTATTGCATTAGAGATCACTACACTCAAAGTAATCCTAAAAGTTAATCCATTGTTATTAAGCATGTGCAACTCCGTATGTTGCACATACCAGCCTGATATATAAACCCGTAGAAACTAAAAGACATATGTACTTACACCCAGCCATTCTTCCTGTGTAAAGACATTATGTATTATGATGCTCATATATAAAATGCAGCTATGTTTGAAGAAAGTGTGTATTTCTACAGATGCACTTGGGAAAAGAGCACATTTTCAATCTGTCCTTAGAGCAAGTCCTTTAACAAGAAAATATATTAAGTTGCCTTTTTGAAGTGCTGCGGCTTCTTCAAATGTAGCTGTGAAAAACGCCTTTTGTCATTCCTCCCCAGAGCATTATGTTGTGACAAGACAGTCATGTTACATAACGTGATGGGGCTGATACCCAATAGCATGTGAAAGGTTTGATCTCTTCCCCATTTAGTACGACTACCCTGAGCTGTGAGTGGCTGGACTTTGGAGGGTCTTTTTTCCTCTTTAAAGAGAAGGAACAAAGGAACACTCTGTTTGAAAGTCCTTTCATAAGAGCTGCCATCAGAAATTTTGCTAATATTTTCCTTACATCTATTAGCTGAAAACCATCTTCATCTTTAAAATATGCACATTGTTTCTGGCTCCGTCTTTCCACTATCTTATCAAGAGCAGATTTTTATTAGGGCCTATAAAACAGGCTTTGAGAAACTTAAGCATGTAATCCTGTATGGCTCATGGCAACACATGGTGAGGTGCATTCTGCACTGTCAGTGACCTACTGGCTTGACCCATTTACTTCTCAGTGCTGACAGCAGCAGGAGAGAAGGAGGAAGGAGGGCACTGAGAAGTCACTAGGAGAGGGAGGGACCAGCAGGGACGTAGGAGGCTGAAAAGCAGGAGTTCTTTCCATCTACCACCATGTATTTTTGAGACTGTTGCCGTTTTAGACTCCCTGAATCCAGTGTGTTGAGAAAGTTGCATCTTTTCAGAAGTATACTGAGGAATTATTTCCCCTGCTACAAATTAGTCCGCCACAATGTAATCCAAAAACAGTCTAATCCAACTGCTCTTAATAGAGTTATCCCAGAGATAGCACTGGCCCATCAGTGTAATTGATGTGGGTTAGGTGGCCTCAGAAACCATGTTAACTGGCGATTTACTGTGTAGCAAACAGTTTTTAGCAAAGAAGAGTTTGAAAAATTAAAGAGACTAGTCTTTCAGCTGAAGACTTTCAACAAATAAACCCAACCCCTCTGTCTTTCTGAAAAGTAAACCTTTACTGCATTTTACTGACCTACTTGAAACTGTTTTCATACTCAGAGGTCAGCAGAAGCAGCTGGGACAATACTGTAAAAGAAGAAAGAAAACAGTGGAAATGAAAAAATATAAGGCAAATACTCATGAAACTTTACAGTCATATAATATTTATATTTAATAACTGTATAAACAATGTTATTTTGATGAATGATATTGTACAGTATAGTGATAGTACTTGCAAAACTCTCCCTGGAACTTAAGCAACCAACCAACCCTGGAACTTAACCAATCCAAACCAAGACAATGCCTTTGATTACAAGTTATACCATCAGTGACACACATTTTCAGTCACAGACTTCAACATGAGCAAATAGCAAACACAGCTTTTAAAAAGTAATCATCAGAGGGAAAATGAAATAACTCCAAACATTCAACTTAATGTCAAATATGTCAGTATGTCAACTTCCTAACACGATTGTTTCTAAAATGAGAGATTGTGAACTGACAAGTTAATAGATAGGTGCTTTCATTATTACATTTTCCACAACTCCAGAAAGTGAGGTCATGTTTACTTTTACTATCACCAAAACTCAGGAGACCGGCTACAGGATGATATCAGGGCCCTAAAATACACTGTTGTAGGAAGACTAGGATTATTTTCCTGGATCAATCCAAGATCTCTTCTAGAGCTATGTCCTGCTCCTGATAAAACTCAAGAGTTTATGAATCACAAGACTGACAAGAGACATCATGGTCTACATTTCCAAGTGTTTCAGTGAGACAACATTTATAAATTCTATTGTTCTAGGGAAGGGATCTTTATAACACACTGTTAAAATTCGATTTTACAATTATTAGAAAAATGCTTTTGCCTGAATTAAGGGGCAAACAAGACTATATGCTGAAGTCAATAGTATAGATTTTATTTAACAATTAATGTGAGGTAGAGAGAGATAGAAAGAAATAGAAAAAAGAGAGCAGGGAAAGAAATAGATTGTCAGAGAGTAAGATTAAGAGGAAAAAATCCACCACCCTTGGATCCAGATGGCATCCTGTTGGTCCTCTTCTGGTCTTCTCAGTGGCAGGGATCCCAAGGTCACTCAAAACTCACCATTTATACATTTTAGCAAACAAAGGAATCAATGCTCAACAGCTAACACTTCTCTTTATCCTACCATTTAAATGATTCCCTCGCTTCCAATGCTAATCAGTCCCATGCTCAGTCTTCCTCCTCTTTTGAGTTGGGCCTCACATCTTGAGTCAGTGGGCTAATTTTCAGCACAGCTGCTAAGCTGTCTTTCCTTGTGGGTACATTCTTCTCCTCCAGTCTTGTTTAATTGTCCTAAAAGCTAAGATAATTGGACAATAGTACCACCTTTATCTTATCTCAAGTCAGGTGGCTTAGCTCATATCCAAATTCTCAGAATCCAGGAGGTATGTTCAGGCAGGGGGTAGGTACAGGGAGCAGATCAGCTGTTGCTTCTTTGCACTGTTTACGGCAGTGAGCAAAGTCCTTTGATCTTAACAGCGTTTGGGGCGAGTAAATCTCTCACACATGTGCTAACAATTCTTCAGATTTTCCACAGTGTATTTGCATAGTGGAACATCTCATTTGTTGCTCAGCTGTGATACCCCCACTGTACTCCTTCAGCAGTCCTGCCTATACCTCACTCCTACCTCAGTTTACTGGTGATTCAAATAATGATGAATGCATATGTCTGCCTTAAAGACAGGCTATCCAAAAAATGTAAGCCTCTACTCCCTTTTAGTATTCTGGGAATAGCACACTTAGCCCTCTGGTACAAGCCTCATCAAAATGTGTTCAACATTATGTAAGTCTTACTCCCAGACTGAAGACTAGGAGCCAGTACTGGTCCTGTCTCCATGGCTTTCTGGTCTTTTGAGGATTTAGTCTATTTGTCAAGGCTGTAGAGATCCATTAGTCATTCATTATCCAAGTAATAAAAAGTACCTGAACACTGAAATCAAACTGAGAATTAATGGTAATCATGACATATAAGCATTGTCTACATAGCCCAGAAACAGGGAGAATGCAGGTTTATAAATTGTGTTTGTTAAGTATGTAAATGTTGTAAAATCATGCATATTCTCTGTGTGTGTTGGGTCATTCAGTAAACAGGAAAAATTCCCCTTTTGGACAGTGACAAATGAAAAGCTGCTTCTTGTGAAGAGAAACTGGAAAGCACCAAAATTGTTTGTAGATTCAAATGGTCTACAGGTTCAAACAGGCTTGAGTCCCTAATCTCTTTCGTTGAAGATTAACTAAAGGCCAATTGTGTACCTATTTGGAAGCTGTGTATTTATTCAGAATATTAACTGAGTCTTAAGACAGGAAGAATAAAGAGTGCCTTCATTCAAAGATAATAAACCTCAGCTGTTCAATATTCATATCACTTAACAAAATTAGAATTATATAGCAGAGCCTTGACTGATTGTGAAGTGAATGAATTACATGGCCAAAATGGAGTTCCAAAGCAGGACGCTGGAGAGGGTGACTGAGTTAGAGTGTAAATATTACAAAGAGAAACAATTACATGGTCGTGTCTCCCAGACATTATAATTTATGACTTTGATTCAATTAAAATAATTTCAAAGCATTCTAAGTGCAAAGGAGAGCACTCAAAGCCAGTAAAGCTATAAAAATTGGCTTTACAGATGGCTGGTTTGTTCTATAAGAAAGCAGCAGGTCCACAGAAAACTTTCACAATATCCTCCTGGTAAGTTAAAATTTGCAGAGTTGATAACAAGGTGAAGAGGACAATCATACAAATTAGTTCTAGGAAGATGGCTTGGGAAAACAGTCACCTCATTAATACCTTTTTTTCTTCTCAGAGACTCAAAAAATTAGTTCTTCTGCAGAAAACACTCACATTTTGAAGTTACGTTTTCTAGGGATAGAGTCATCCATGGCTTCCTACCCAATATATCACATTTAAGATACTGAAGACCAGATTCTGGCCACGTGTTTATGCAGATAACAAAGTAAATAAAGATGAGGCCTCTGAGATTACAACCTATTTTGGAGACAGAACAAATACTCTGCTGAAAATTTTGTAGAGGTAAACTCACATCATAATGTGAGTTTCTTCTATTCACCCTTTCTTCCCAGTTTATTACATTTCTTTTTGCTTACCTTCTCATTTATAAAAGATTTGCACTTGAATTGCCATCTTACTTTTTGTTGTTTTTTGGGACTTTCCAGGATGATTATCGGTAACCAAAGGCAAACTATAATTGCAAGGTTTGTACCATCAATGCTTAAACATTCAGCTTGCATAAAGAAAAGATTCTTATGTCTGTAAGTGTATTGTTTGCATTGCTACAGAAGACATCCCAAATACCACACTTACCTGCCATGATGCCAGAAGAGAACTGTGTCACTCTGTTGCTCACACCTCACTTTAACTATTGAATCAGGTGCAAGGCAGGTTGCCATTTATAGTGTTTAATATGTTTCCTGTAAACGTGCAGGAAATATTTGTTTGAAGTTCTGAAGGAAGCAGTACTGATGTTCACAGAGATGCAACAAACTACTTGATGAAAGAAATCATTTTCAAGAAAGAGTCCTATGGGAGAAACAGAGCCTGTTTATTTACACAAAGATCAAAGCAACTTTCATATGAATTGATGCTAAATATTTAGTACTTGAATGACTAGTAAAGAACCCTCTAAACTTCTAAAGGAAAGAATAAAAATGGGAGACATATCATGATATATAAATATATACATAGGTTCTCTGTTGGCAAAATCTTTTTTTATTATTTGCATTACAGTACTGTCTAGGGTCCAGCTTGAGATCAGACCTACTCTGTCATACTGTATGTAAATACTTAGCAAAATACAGTCTTTTTTCTGACAAGCTTACCATGAAAACAGGTGAAGTTCAGGAAGGATGACAAATTCTGATTCAATTTGTGTGAATTTCCCTTATGACTTCAAAAATATGTATATCAAATAAAATTAAATAAAATTATCATTAAATTACTCCAAACAATGGAAATTGATTAGTGTGCATGTCAGGAAAACAAAATACCCACAAAAGACCCCATATACTAACTGCTCCTGATGAAAACTTTCCTTAGGTTTTCTATCTATATTCTCATTTTCTTCATCTTCCAAATCAAGTTTAATTACAAAAATCATAATCAGAGCTGAGCTTTCCTTACACAACTACAGAGGATATTCAGACACAGACTGCTCAAGCACAAAAAATTAAATGAAAAACAAGTAGTGCAGGAATAGACACCCATGTACCAAAGAAAAACATCTCTATGGATTGCCAGCAGCCTCAACCTCAACCAAAATAGCTGTCTCTAGCTGGCAGAAACCTCAGTCTCCCTCCTTAAAGGTGAATCCTGAGGTTTCAGGAGGAGCTGTGCCAAAACTGATTAATATATCTCAGCACCAGAATTTCTGCAGCTGGGCAGGGAGCAGGCTACAAAATAGGTCAGTGGCATATATTTCTCATAGCTCACCACCTTCTTTCCAGCCTCTAGCTGCAGATCTCTAACCCTGCAAGACCTTCCTCTAGAAATCAGCGCAGTACTAACGCACATCTGTGACTCTGGGACCATGGTTAATCTGGAGCTAGGCTAAATTCACACTTCCTCAAATCAGAAAAGCTTTGTCCTCCTATGTGTATGTACTACTTTCCACTGCATGGTCCTGAATAGTCCTCATTTCTGCAATACTTTTCCTAATAGCACAATAAGTGTGCTATCTATCATGTGGTTTGTTCTCTCTCATGTTCTTACTACTTTCAATATAAAATAACATATAAAGAATAGGAAGAGTAGGGCTGTTGGCTGCAAGGAGCAAATAAAGTGAAAAATTGACAACAACCTGTAACAGACATTCATGAAAAATCTTTTTTGTTTTCTATTCTTTCACATATTCAAAGTAGATTCTTCAAGTTACAGTCACTGGTATGGTGCTCATTACTCTTTCTCCTCAACGAAGAATTATGGCTTTTTAAACTTAAACAGTGAAGATTTTTCTCTCAGTGTAAAGGTTTATAATAAACATGCTATAATACAAATTAGACTACCTCAAACAAACAAACAAAAAAAAAGGACCATTGCTTTAAATTCCTAACAATGGGAAAACAGTAAAAAAATTAAAATAAAATCTACTGGGTACTAAGCCTTCTGGACAATTTCAGGCACTGAACTATATTGAGTTCAGGAGAATTGACTCCCTTCTTTTCAGTGTCTAATGGAGGTCATGTGCTCCTTGGCTCTAGCTGCTACAGACGTGTGAAGTGTCTGCACTAATTCTCTGTGTGACCTCAGACAGGCTCATTTGCCTGTCGTGGCACAGCTGGTCCCTGTTGGATACTTGACCACTTAAGTCTAAAAATGTCTGGGCCCTGAAGTTCTAGTCCACTCTCCTTGCCATGGGCAGAAACACAAAGAATTTTCCATATCTTCCCGTGAGAGCTCAGAGCCATTGATATTAATGTCAGCCATTGATGTTATTGTCAGGAAGACTTCCTTGAAATTAATCCATTTTTCCTCTTTTCAATTTTGTCTTATTTTGTGGGATAACATTGCACTTTCTCTAATCAAGTGTAAAGTTTATTTAATCAGAAGTCCAGTTACAAATATTAGAGCTGCTTGGAACCTTTCAAAATTGACCTTTTTCTGTTTGTTTGTGTTTTTAGTAGCGGTTTATTGATACCAAAATGTTTCACAAAATTGTATGGATTTCAAAATCAGTTTTGACAGCATGCTTTTCAAGGTCATGGATGAAATCTGTGGTAACCCTAAAAGACATATATAGACAGAAAGAAATATTAGAAAACTAATCTTTTCACTACACAAATGCATGTACCTTTTTGGAAGAATATTTATTATCCATGTTTAGACCCAAATAGCTATAAAATTTTTAATTGATACAATAAAACCATATTGTCAGTTCTCGGTCAACCATTATATGCATATGTTAGGACGGTGTAATTATGTCTTCAATTTGTTTTTCATCAGAAATACATGAGGATGCATTCTAATGGTCTGTCTCCTCTGGGTTTAAAACAATTCAATATTTTCGTTAATGATCTAAAAGGAACAGAGAGCAGGCTTATTAAGTTAACAGATACCATTTCCTGGGAGGAACCAAAAGAATGTTAGAGGACAAGGACAGAATTCAAGATGATCTTAAAAAATCAGAGATGGACAGAAAATATTACAAGATCTAGTAGGGGTAAAAGCATGATCCTGTACTTAGTCACGATTAATTCACTACATAAATGCAGGATGAGGAATAACAGTCTATAGACAGTTCTGTAGAAAAATAAATGAAGGATTGTAAAGGGTCACAAAGTGAACATGAGTCAACAGTGTAATGCTGTTGTGAAAAGGCAAATGCCTCAGAATCTGTACAGCAGGATGTATGACAAAGACTGTGACTGGAAGGAAATGTGAAGTAATCCCTCTGCTTTGTTCAATGTTTTATTCAATGCTATGGCCTTAGATAGAATATTGTGTCTAGTCCTGGGCAGTATACTTCAATAAACTCATAGATCAATGAAGAGAGTCTGGAAAAAAAAAAAGAAAAAGATCAGAGGTTTAAAAATATGGCCTATGGGCAAAGACTAAAGGAAATGAGTAGTTTAATTCAGAGCAGAGAAGAGCAAAGAATGGCATTTGCTTTAAATAAAAGTAAAACAAACAAAAGGATGAGATGTTTTCTTGAAGTTCTTTTCTTGTCCTAGGATTTCATGACTCCTGGCTGTCGAAGTAAATAAGACTATAGTTCTGCGGAGCAGAGACACCAGCCAGAAATACATAATACCTCCAAAATAAAAACAGAGGTATCTTTAAATTTCTCAAACTCTTATTATAGGAACTTGGAGAGAGGAAAGATAGTAGCTGTGTCAGAAAAATACATCATCATTAAGTAGCAGCAAAGAGTCTGTGTAATTCACTGGATAAGAAATTAAAGTCTACTTGTACCCTGCCATCTGTAACTTACTCCTACTCCAAAATTCATAGAATTAATCATAGAATTGTTTGGGTTGGAAAGGACCTTAAATACCATTGTGTTCCACCTCCCTGCCATGGACAGGGACACCTTTCACTACTTCAAGTTGTCCAGAGCTCCATCCAACCAGGCATTGAACACTTCAAGAGATGGGATATGCACCACTTCCCCACCATTGCAAAAATTTCTTGGGACTTTTAATAATCATTTTGCAACCAAACTAAAAGTAATTCAAGGTATAGCTTCTATTCAAGTATAATAGTCAAAGAGATATATTAGATAGTACAGGAATTTAAATATCTGTGTCTATAAAATAACCACTTTGGGGTTGTTTTTGTAAGCATAAAATCAGAAGCAAATATTAGATCCTCTAAAAAAAGTCTTGAGTGACCATGTGTTGTATTTCTTAACGCAGATATCTCCATAAAATCCTTAAATCAGCTCTTTTTTATACTCTCCAAATGGAAAAAGTGAATTGGTAAGGAAGTTTCAGAATTAAGTACTGGGAAATGTGGCAGTAAAAACCACTGCAAAATGAGCAGCTTACACAATATAGGTCCTAAATACATTTAATTCTTACTTCTACAGTGAATACAGCTTCTGTGAATCCCAAAGGAAACAATATTCATCTTATTTCATCCTGTAGGAAGGAGCTGCCGAAAGGAAGACTGCTGAAAACACAAAGCACTGACACAACATTTGAGATATTCTATAGAAGCAACATACAGAGACTACACCATTCATCAAGCTGCACATACTGTTCCTTTGCAAACAGTTTTTTTCCCCCATTTTTTTTTCCCCCAGCTGCCAAAGGGGTGAGGAAAATAATTTAGTTCAAGTTATATGAGTCCCCTGTTAAGGTACGGGACTGGACAGTACTTGCTAAGACTTCCAGACAAAAGTGGACAATACAGACAACTCAGAACATCAGGGAGAGCATAAAACTCGAAAATCTTGGAAGTCGTGGTTGTTTGTCTTCTCACTCAAGTAGCTACAATGAACTGAAAATGTTGTACCCAGAAAATTCTCTGAAATCTTTCTCGTCCCCAACTTCATTCCTGAAGTATGCACACTCAGGACCAATGTTCCTCTTTCTACTTTGTTGGTGGGACAAGGAGAGAATAACCCAGGCTTGTGTGTCACTAATGGCACAGGTGCCATTGAGACCAAACTAAAAAGGTGTGGGGCTGTCTAAATAGGAAAACAGTTCTCCAGTTCAGAAAAAAAAAAAAGGTCCTGGACACCAAAAACTTTGTGACTTGATAAATAGAACATGACACCAGGTAGCAATAACAAGAAAAGAATTTTCACTTTAGGAAAAAAAAATCTTATCAGCCACCCACCATGTGCTATAATTTAAAAGCTTTTGAGCAAAAAAGCACTGCTTTACTGCTAAAAGGCTTAAAATGCTGCAGTATGTAGACCAAAAAGTCTTGATTAGCTGTGGCAGATGAGTCAGCAGAGAAACAGTTCACAATGTAGTGCAGCCCTTACATTTTGACATGTATTGTTAAGGGCTCCCCAAAGTCATTCCAAAGAGGCAAAGAAAGAAGGAAAAAAGAAAAAAAAAAAAAGAAAAAAGGAAAAAAAAAAAGGAAATGGTGGCATAATGAATTCAACCTTGAAAATAACAGAAGGGAAAGGATATGAAAATGGAGGGCATCGCATTCTTCATCGTCATAGATTTTGTGGAGATTTTGGAATTAGCATAAAAAATTTAGTCTTTCCTGCCACAGGGGACTCCTCAAGATGTCTGTGTATTGGATTGTCCTGATGCACTCCAGGCAGAAACTTACTTTTGCAGCCAGGGAAGTAGTGTTTTAATATCATGTGCTACAACACAAGCCCTTTTCTATTTTTGAGAGAAAGAAAATGTTGCATAAATACAGTAACAGATGTGCAGTAGTGCTGGATGACTACACACTGTGCATCTATCTGTGAGTATACCATCATAAATTTAAAGAAACAAAAATAATTTGATTGAAGGGCTGGATAACACATATCCCAGAAACATGCTGGCTCTGCAACACTCATGTACAGCTAGCTGTTTCTTTCAGAACATGATGAAGTTGAGCTCCCAGAGCAGAAGTCAAGAAGGGAAAAAGGAAGGCATAAAAAAGAGGTTCTGACAGTTACAGATCCAAAGATATTTCTAGCAAGGGTCAAAATTCTGTCATTAATATTCCAGGTTTCTACAGGACTGAATTCTGTGAGCATTCCAGACAATCATATGAGATTACAGTCTGGTTTAGAAGTGAGATGGTTTGCTTTAATCTCTCAAACTCTGAAGAGTTCCTGTTAAATGTGAGAATGCAGAAGTTCTCTTGCATTATTTAGCATGACTGCATGATGGGAAACATTTTACAGTGTCCTCTGGTTGGAATTGCTACACTTCCCAGTGCAACAACCAGCTATAGAAGTGACTTGGATCAGGATATTGCAAGAAAGGGCTGCAGAACAAAAGCAGCAACTCACTGCAGAGAAAAAGTTAAATTACAAGTCCTCCCTCCGATGGGGCCTATAAAGTCAAGGGCTGAGGTAACAGTCCCACTTTCTCCTTAGACAGGGATTCTTAATGTACCCACAGCTGCAGCAACATAGGGAAAAAAATATATGACAGCAAAGCTTTTCTCCCTACCTAGATAATACCAACAACAGCTTCTGTGTCTCCACACTGAGCTGTATATGCTTAAATTTTGAAAGATTACCGTTTTCCTTTGTATCCTGAGCCTGAACTGAACAAATAAGTTATAAATAATTAACACTCAAGCCTATTTAAATTTCAAAGGTAGTGGAAGTCTTCCTCTCTAATTTTCTAGATTGGTACACACTGTTTTGATTCCAAAATGTTTGTTAAATCAGTAGATGTGGAGTTTTTTCCCTGTATTTTTGGAATGTGATCAAAGTCTAAGAAGGTATTAGGATGAGGAAGCAGTTTCCAGAAGCATCATTTTAACCACTGTGGGTTAAGTCATGCTCTTTTTCTAGTATAAGAATCCTCTCTTTCAGTTGTTACTAATATAGTTCAAAACTGACTTAAGAATATAAATAGAAATACTGATGGATTTCACAGTTTACTGTTAAATTCCTATCATACTTTCACATCATGAGAGGTTTCTAACCACACTGTTAAATTTTATACAGTTCTTTACACATTATTATTTTCACTAGGCTTATATTTTACTGTCTTATAACTATACTGCATCTAAACACAGAACCATAGGGAGACAAGTAGATAAAAAGTGCAGATGGTGCTAAGAAAAATCTTTCAGCAGATCTTAAGCCAGACAGAACTCTGTGTGCTTTATATTGCAGCTGTGTGCAGTAACTGTAGACCATCATACTGCACAGATGGAAGTGCAAGTTTGAGGGCTATTGAGCATGTGGATTTTCCCAGTGTGTCACAATTACAGAAACATCTGTGCTAAATAACTTCAAGCTGATCCACAGCAAAAATTGGCAATGTTCAATAACTCTCAATATCCTCTTTTTCCCCTGTGGTGAGATGGCCTAGTGATTGCAAGTTGGACTATAGTATAAAACATGTAGCTTCATTATTTCAGGGCCTATTTAGAGATTTCTCCCATGGTATATTACCTAAAAAATCCATATGTTTTTCTTTACTTAGCTCTATAGAGCCTGAGTTTCGGAGATGCCACATGCCTGCAGCTATCATTGACTTCCATTAGAGGTGTGGATATGTAGGTTCTCTGAAAATTGAGTCCTGTGGGGATATTTTTAATTGATTTTGATTTGCACAGGGAAAGGGAACAGTCTGGGTAGCATGATCATAAGAGAACAGAAGAGAAACAGAGGCAGTTTGCCTGTAGGAAGGGATTAAAATCTATGAACACATCTGATATTTATATTGTGCCATAAAACGTAGAAAACATTCATCACTTTCTTTCTTCTAGTGGAGACAGTGGAGACAGTATTCCCCTGAAAAATTGTTACAGAACAAAGAACCTTCCCAAATACCCTAAATGATATAATTACACGATCTTCAATATATTTAGACCACAATGAATTTTAGTAAACTTCACTGTTCCTTATCTATGACTGAATTAGGACACTGTTTCTCTCCCTAGATTCTCTTGCAGCATTGGAACCCTGAGGATTTTTGGATGTAAGTGCATCACTCAAATATGACACATTACCAATTCCTCATGCACTGCCACAGAATGACTTTTCAATCCTTGTTTCGTTAATTTCATCTAGAAAATCACCCCAAAGCAGTTACCAGATTTTTCTCACTTCCTCCCAGTAAAAGAAATAGAAGGATTTATATATTTTTCAGCTGCAATACAATACAAAAACGTCTGCCTAATGTACATTTTTCCATGCATTGCCCAATGTCATTTGGGACTTTCCAAGTGTATAATATTGTTTCTCAGAAACTGTGATCACTCTTTAATGTAACAGACTCAGCAGTAGGATTCCTTTCCTTGTATCTAGTGTGGTTTTTTATTTTCCTCAGTTCCATACCAATTTCTTCCAAGAATACTATTATTCAACTAAATATTTCCTTGGCTGCTTTGATGTTCAGACTCTTGAAATATTAGCGAACTAGTGACATGCATCTTATCTGACATTCAGCCAACTTAAACAGTGCTAGTTCTTTCATCTTTATAAACCAGCCTCCAGTTTTCGATAATTACTGCTACCTGGTTTTAAATTCTTCCGAGTTAATCTCTGACTCTCTGTGTACTGCAGCTACTATAATATTCTAACTACCATCACATCTGAACTACAGAGGAACTATAATCTTCTTGGTTTATGATATGACTCCTCAGAGGGAACAGCCAAAATCATATTGGCTTTTTATGCAGCCTTATCTCTTTGCCAGCTCTTGCATAATTTTTTTGCACTTCAATATATATCCATTCTAGGGTGAATGCATAGCTAGGTGATGTCTGAATATGAGTCTTCTCTTGTTCCTTTTTCAAAGATTTTAAGCTTCTAAGTAGGAACACTGTAAAAAGCAAAACCAAAAACAAACAAACAAAAGAGTTCAAAAAAATAAGGAAAACAGACAAAAAAAAACCACTCCAACATAAAGGAGAGATTGAAGGATTGGAAGAATTTCTCAGTCATTTTTCCTCCTAGCTACCCATCCGTCCCCAGTGCACACCCACCTGAAATCATCCAACAGCCCCTCTCCCAGAGTTCTCTCTGCCAACTCTAACTGCCAAGTTGTCAAATGATTCTGTTATTGTGTCCCCATAGCAACAAGCTTTCTGGCCTGAGTGACAGTATTTCCATATTTTCAACTGGAAAATGTCCCAAATAACTCTAGGAGCACCTGGAGTTTTCCTGCTATACATATATCTTTTTCTTTTCTCCTCCCAATGCTTCATATATTAAAAGGAAGTTATTTATACTCATTGCAACGGATGGTATGATGACAGCTGAGCTTTTGAAATTTGCTTTAAAATTCTGTAAATCTGTCCTTTCTGTGGAATTTATGTTCCTTTTGAAATATAATTTGTGAATTTTAATGCCATATTTAAAATAGAATTTAAAAAATAGCAGTAAGTAACATACCAAGATCTTGATAACTGAACAGAGAAAATATATAATGTATTATGTGACACATTCTTCAAGCTTTTAAAGTCAATGAGAAGTATAAGAGAAATGCAAAAGAACTGATGAAAATGTTTTCGTCAAGGAGGAACACATTTCTAACCTATGTATCTCTAATACTTTACTCCACTGTATGCTTTGACTAATCTTCCAGAGCAACAGTGTTTTGATCATCCAGACTGATTATGCATATATTAAAAGGCAAGCAAGGTGAGGAATAAAAGCACAATAAATCCCACCAGTCTAAGTGAATGGGGTGAAATTTACACCCCTGAAGATATGGCAATTATGTCAGCCATCTCAAATTTTAGCAGCATTTTTCAGTTAGATTATTTAATCTCACGGATTTTTGAAGATGACTCCCAGTTCATTTATTATGGCCAGCTAAGGTCTTAAGTGAAAGAGTTAGTGGGTGTTCTTGAAGCATGTGGAAACTACATTTATCAGCACCATTATAACATTCACATAATATCATTCCAAGCTGGCATGTGAGTAAAAGAGAATAGGAGCCAGTTTACTGCCTTTTGGACAACGTGTGGATCTACACAGCAAATGGTGAAGTCATCCCCAGCATCCTTGTCAAGTCCAGGTTTTGTGCCTAACTCTATCACCTAGGTTACCACCATAGTGCCAACAATTTAACACCATCATATCCTTTTCTTTGGCTGCTTTGCTACGTATTAAGCTTTCAATTATGAGTGACAGCTCATCCTATTAATTGCACATTGCTAATTTTGTGGGCTTAAGTCTATTATGGTGCTTAATTAGCAACTGTTTGCAATGTTCTTTAAGAGGCTTTATTGAATAAAGGATCGTATATCCAAAATATACCAACGTAAATAGCAAAAATTCACAAATTAAAAGCTTAATCTAAAAATTATGATCCCATATATGAAGGTTAGCTATATGATAAGGAGAGAAGCAAAAATACTTGATGATTTCATGGAAGCAATTAATCATTTATGAAATAGTCAGCATTCTTTTAATCTGAGAATAATGGAGGAAAAAAATTAATAAAGTCTACTTCAAGGAGAGAGATCCATTTCATTGAAAATATTAATTTAAAAATATAGTCATTTTATGGGGTAAACCTTGTAGACCCTATATAATAAACTAAAATGCGCTTCATTCATAGATTATGTCCTAACAGTTCCAGCTAGTTATGCCTATATTACAGAGAATCATTTAAGGGAAATCCTTACCAGAGGTCTGCAAAAGCACTGGATCAAGGGAGTCTTTGGGTTCCACAAATGACACACTTTGGGTTCCACAAATGAGACACTTCCTTAAGCATTGTTTCTGTCTGGGTAAGTATGAAATACAGTTAATATCTAAACATCTGAGTCAGTTAGGTTATGAGCACAAGCTGAGAGCAGAACTTGCCTACATGACAGCAAAAGAGGGGTGGGTACCCGACAATCTGGCAATTGGAGAAGGTCTAGAGAGTACAGCAGCACAATGCTGGTGACATGACATGATGGTGACATGGACCACCCCTGTCCTGTCCTCACAGGCAAGCCTGTCCTCACCCTCACACAAGTGTACAGCAGCAGACTGTGAATCACCAAAGATTCACAACACCCTACCCCTAAATATAGAATGCAGAAGCCCAAAGCCTGCAAAATCTATGCTTGTCACAAGAAGAACGAAAGAAGAATGAACATCAAATATTCCACAACGTCAAACAAGTATTCAGAGAACTTGATAATCCCAGCACCACTCAGGTTGGAAAGGACCTCTAAGTCCATTGGGTCCAAGCATTAACTCAACATTGTCAAGTCTACCTCTAAACAATGTCCTTAAGCGCCACAAGTTCATAGCATTCCATGCAAAGATCTCATGCCTGGGCTTTGTTGTTTCTGCTCCACAACTGGGTTTTTTCTCTTCGTGTTTAGAATGCCATCAGTTTTAAATTCATGAAGGTAGTTGCTTCAAGAGGCATATGGGCTTTTGCTATACATAATAATGTGATTTCTGAGCTGACTCCTCTGATATTATCTTTTTCCTATATAACTGGGCTCAGATCAGCTCATGCCCCTGCCTCCTGTGTGGCTGCTGCATTTAAGCTACATAAGGGTTACTGTACTTAAGTGTAATATAGCAAATGAGTGCACCACAATCCCACTGAGGCAGCATGTAGCCTGCGGGTACTAATGGTTCATCAAGAAGACCTTGAAGCCTATTTAATGCCAAAGACTAAAGATCTTTATATTTCTTTCTGCCATTTTGCAATTCATTGCAGAGTTGAAGTCAAAGAGCGACCGTTTTTTCCTCATGTAGCAAATTAAAAAATGAACAACTGGGTATTATGTGTTTCTTTATAACACAATATGATTCATGCCTCACCCTTTGTGCAAGCCAATAGTTCTTTGATTTAGATCCTGGATAGCTATAAACCATTATTACAAAGTAATCTGGTTCAGACGAATTTATAGGACAAATCCCTTAAGTAAGGGTTCATGACTCTTCAGCCCAAACATCCTACATCTATCTATTTAATCTAGTTAATTCATCTATCTCTATATTTATAAAGCATCCAGTCACTAGTAGCCAGATGCCACCAGTGTAAATGTAGTTTACTGGCAAATTGGGGGGGGAGATGCTGACAGATACAGTTTTGTCATTAAGAAAATAAGTGTTTTAAGACATGAAATCACTGTGTTTATATATTTTATAGGATTTTATGTTCTTTCACATTCTGGCCAATTATAGTATTTTTATTTGGACCAAAACATTTATCTTTGCAAGTAATAGCTGGGGTGGGGTGGGATGGGGAGCACAGGGACGGGTAGTACAGATGAAGAGTCCCAGATCCTTGCCTAAGTAGCAGTGTCTGCTATCACACAAGGAACTCCTTTACATGTTATACATTTTAGAAATGTCAGTTAAGTAATCAAAATGTTGATTTGGGAAAAATCAGTGCAGTTTCCTCTTTTTGTTCCCTGTTGTTCATAGTGACTACATAAAACATTTCCAAATTGGGAATATTTTCTCTGGAACTATATGTCTCATTACTTGTGAGGAATGATTATGCTCATTATAGGTCTAGGTTGGCATACACACAGTTGAGAATGGCATCCATAGAAAAGAAATATCCACATTTAAGCTCACACATAAAGAGCTGTTGTTTCACAAGAACAATTCCCGTTGCTGTTCCTGATAGTGAAGGTCCTGCTGTGCTGCTTTTGTTTCTGCTATGATGGGACAAACTCTTGCCTGCAGGCGAGACTGAACTTCCAAAATGATCATGTTATTCTCTGTGTCTAGTGAGCAATGTGGAAAACATGGGGGTTTGATTTGAGGATATAGGAGAGCTACAAGGATTTAATGTCTGGAATTAATCACACTGCTAGGGTTCACTCTGCCACTGGTCAGTCATCCTTTCTGTGCTCACATATCGTTGCAAATCATTGCATGCTGGTACATTAAAGGAATATTTCTGTATTTGTTGTATCAATGAAAATGTTATAATGGCAGGAGTTTGTTGGTTTTTTATTGTTTCAGTGAACAACAAGGATATGAATCTGTAGCAAACAAATTCTTGGTCAGACCATAGAGCTTCAAACTTGAGCTGACACATTGTGGTAATGTATATGTAATACAGGTACTTTCCATTTTCTGCCAGAAACTAGGCCATCTAACTGCATCCGCTGGAGCAGGGTGAGTCCCAGGCTACCTATTCCATGCTTCTTCCCAAAAGCTTCAGAGCAGACAGTCCCTTCATTCTGTCGTCCAGCTGTGCCTCATTTAATCCAGATTTTGAAGTAGAAAAGAAACTGATTGCTGAATAGCGACATGAAGAAGATAAATTGAGATTTTTACTCTTTTATCTATGGCCAGTAATGACACCTTTCCTGGGAGTAACAGTACCGCTCCCAATAGCACTTAATGGCCAAATCTCTGGTATTATGCTATAGAGACTAATATCTTTGTAGATGACTGCCCTTGTTCTGGAGTACTTTTAAGATAACGATGTAAGGACACATAATTTTTCAGACTTCTAATATAAGACAGTCACAATCCAGGCCCTTCACTGTCCAGTGCTTGCAAGTCAATTTTATATCAGATGGCTACATTTTTTTCTTTTTTCTCAGACGCTGCAGTTATTTGGATCTTTAACATTTAACTGCTTATATTTTTGCTTTACTGTTTCATTATTATTTTTCTCCTCACTTACTGTGTACTAAAGCATCTGCTCAGTCAACCTGAAAAAAATGTAATGAAAGGTGCAACCTGGAGTCAGATTTTGGTTGCCCAAAATAATTTCAAATAAAACCCATGGTAGAGTTGTCCACAATGTTCCATGATACATGGAGGTGCCAAGGTCAGTTAGGCACCTCCAAAAAATCAGGTGTGGGTTAGAGATCCTGGAACTCATGGTAGTGCATGATACTTGAGAAGAGATTTGCTGTAGGTGGAGCCATTAGGATTCAGCAATACTGTGGAAAATCTTATTGATGCTGTGCATCCAGCAGAACCAGTATTTATACACAAAAATCCAGATCATTTGATCCAAATCCCTGTATTTGCTGTTTCCAGTACAATGAAAAAATAATATCTTAGGACTGAGCATGAGTCCCTATGTATGAGTATTTCTCAAAAACCAATGCTCATATTAGTCAGCACACATTTTACGTTTTACTCAGCTGCCTGTGCCCTCAATGTTTTTTTTCCCTGTGTTACCATGACCTCTAAAAGGTAGTTTTGTTATTCCATGCTTCCTAATAAGCAGATAAAGCTAAAGCAAAACAAAAAATTACTGTCTTCCTCTGATCTCTTTTCTGGCTTCTGCACCTAACAATGCAACCTCTATTTCTCTCTGTTCCCCAGCTCATTCCCTTCTAAGCACACCTGACACACATAAGGTTTAATAATTTACAGGTAGAGGGCCTAGTTTGCCAGGCTAGAGACATATTCCAATTTCTTCCCACAACTCTAATGAGACAAAGCAGTCAGAAGCTTATTGCTAGCGCCACATAAAATCAGATTTATTGATGCTTTTTGTCAGAAAGTGGTGCAAAGCAGTTTGAGTGTTCCACTGAATTTCTCCATTCATCTTCCAGAGTAAACTTCTCCTGCCTGTTAATGGAAGAACCACTATTATGAGTATATTTTTTTCCTAATTAAGAAGCTAGATAATATTGCCCCAGTCCAAGACACACTGTGCAATTCTACACAAAACTACTGGCTTATATCTAGTGGTTATGATTCCCAGAAGGCTGTACCTGTAGGGAGAGAGCTTTGTGTACTATAGCTCATCCCTGGGTGACATATTAGGGAAGGGTGATACGGAACCATTGATCCTCTAAATGATTTGCCACTGCTAGCAGAGCTCCAGAAAGTCCTCCTTACAAGGCAAAGGTTATTCTGTACTCTCTGACAATGACAGCAGAGCATACTGTGTATCCCCTTCTTTCCCAGCTAACCAGGAGATGCCCATTGATTTTTGTTTGTTTGCTTTTCTCTGTTTCTGATGTGAATTATTCATTGCTTCTGTTTAAACAGTCTGGGGTTTTGGATCATCTGAAGATGCTGCCTCAGCATTATAATTTCAGAAGATGTAGTACAAAGGCAAAAGTGACTCACATTCTATATGGTGGCAGCACATCTAGCTCTAGAAATGGCCAGATCTGAGATATTATATTCTGAACCAGATGGTGCTGTCAGACAGCACAGAATGACAACGTTTAGATGATACAGAAAGGGTAATGTGCCCAAGAAGTGAAGGAACTCTATCTCCACTTGCTGCATTTTTTTAACTTCAGTTACAGATGGCGCAGCAAGGATCATCTCAGAAGGAAAAGTAAGATTTCCTCTTAGCTGAACTTAATGTGAAATTATCTGTTGCAACATTTAAAAATTAGGCAGGCAGATCCTTTTCCCTAGTGACTGCCTTTGCCTCCCTCATAATATAAGGAATAGAGGATAATACAAGGAATTGGGAATTGTTGTTTTTTGCTGTTTATTTTAATCTGAAAAGTTACAGAATACTACTCATTCCAATCAAGCAACATTTCAAATGCAAAATATATATTAAAATATGACATGTTGTTTTCCTCTTCATAAACTGTTTCCATTTCAGGTCAAATTATTTTTCAGTTCAAAATATAACTTATGGTAGAAACAGTGAAATATTTCTGGGGAATCAAATTGAAACAGGTTGAAATTGTCAAAACTACATCCTATCATTGACTCAAGCTATCACACGCTACTTCACAAGTCAGAATTTTCGTTTTGTACACAATTCTTTTAAAATTATTTTTCATCATAATTTGTTGTCCGCAATTTCTCCCCATCTTGAAAATACTCATGAGAAAATACAGTATTTCTCACCTAGTGCCGATTCAAATATGAGTTTTAGCAGTAGTAGACCAATTATCCAAAATGCAGACTTTCTTTCCCAAATATCTCAGGGGTATAGATTCTGCATTTGCCCCATTTAGAGCCATAATGCTACTAAATTACTGGACTTATATAAAAATGAAGCAAAACTTTTGTCTTCTCCTAAACTTAAAGTAACTTAGCTTTGAGCTAGACAGGCCACATGCCAAACTGTCTTCTTTCATATGAACCAATGAAAATTAGCACATCAGTCTATAAAGTGTACACTAACACTGTGACAAAAAAAAAAAAGCAACAATACCTGGGGCATTTATTTTGCTTGTGGCAGATAAACTCAAGGAAGATGAGTTTAAATTCAGAAAACTAACCACTTAATTGATAATGAGGAAAAAAAATGTTGCAAAGATAAAACTCCTACTTCATGCAACATGCTACTTCTCTTCCTGTAGAAATGCATTAAAAACACACAAATAAAAGAGGTTTAATTTTGCTGATCTCAGCTCTCTACAGCCATCACAAATTGGCTGGCTGACAAATTTCTAATGACAAATAGGTGGAACTTTTATCTCTAATGGGAAAACATAAATAAGATATTATTTTAGAAATTTAGGACTAAAATACAGTCTTTAATCATTTAATGGAGATGCAGAGGACAGCCAGAAAAATTAGGACATTTTTACCTGTTGCAAGCAGATCAACTCCTTGCCATGTTTGTTTTGAGCTGCATGGCATGTAGGTCTCTTTGTAAATGATACAAATTTACTTTTGGGTGGGGCTGTAAGGATAAAAAATGAGAATCTTTCCAAATAAATGTATAGATAGATGCAGGAAAAATGAGCATGGTGTAGATGAATCAACACAGAAGCAGGAGTGAGGAAGGAGCAGAGGAATGAAGATACTTATCTTTCAGGGGAACATTTATTAGGACTGACTGCTTAATGAAAACAGATATTTTAAATTATGTAGTGTAAAAATCCCGTATAAATTCAAAATACTTTATTATTGGAAACTTGTTTAGGCCTAAATTTTCTCAGTCACATAAGGAAAAGAATTTTATTGAACCTCTTCTCCTGAAGCATTATAGTTTTGCAGGATTAGAATGGATGGGAGTATTGCTTTCTGTTCCAGAGTGAAAACACATTCATATGCTTTTTTGGAAGATTTCTTTCAAAAGTTCATCTACATTCTTCTAGCTCTAGCAAAAAATATGGCATCCACCAATAGCTAGTTTTCACTTGTTTGTTTTTTCAAAAAATATGGCTTTCAAATATGATAAGCAAAGCCAGCAAAAAAACAAATTTACATTGGCAAAGCTGCATCTCGTAATGGTTTTGCTGCTGTAATGTTGCCAGCCTGGGGAAGAGATATTCACAATACTAGCAGCAATGTTGAGAAAGTTAAGCCAAGCAACATTTTTAACTGGGGTATATAAATACCTTGTGGGTTTTTTGTAATTTCTTTTCTCATGGTAACAAAAAGTATAAATCATCATGTAATCTACACCAATGCGTGCAGCAACAAACAAGAGGAGCTAGAAGTCACTGTGCAGCAATTGAATTGTGACACAGTTGCCTTCCCAGAAACGTGGCATGACTTGCACAACTGAGTGCTGCAGTGGATGGCTAAAGACACCAGAGAAGGGGAGGCAAAGAAGGAGAAGCAGTGGGGTAGTCCGGTATTGTTGAATTAGAGAGCTGACAGAAGTGCTCACCAAGCCACTTTCCATCATTTGCAGCAGTCCTAGATAACCAGAGAAGTCCAAGCTGGCTTGAGTCTAACCATTGTGATAACTACAAGAAGGACTGGGAAGAGGATCTGGGGAACTGCAGACCCCCCAGACTGACCAGTGGAGGTCATGGAGCTGATCATCTTGCCTGGCATGTACAGGACAACAAGGGGCTCAGGCCCTGACAAAATGGCCTCATGGCAGGCAGGTCCTGCATGACAAACCTCCTTGTACTGACAGTATGACCCACTCAGTGGAGAAGGGAAAGGCTGTGGATGTTGCCTATCTAGACTTCAGTAAAAAAATCTGACACAATTTCCCACAGCATCCTCCCAGAGAAACAGCTCATGGATTGGATGAGCCTACTCTTCACGAGCAGCAGATGATAGGACAAGAGGAGATGGCCTACAGCTGGGCCATGAGAGGTTTAGATTGAATGTTCAGAGGAAGTGTTTTCAAGGACTGGAATAGGCTGCCCAGGATGTTGAGTCACCATCCCTGAAGAGATTTATGAGACACGTAGATGCATCACTTAGTGACATGGTTTAGGGCTGGATTTGGCAGTGCTGGGTTAAAGGCTGGACTTAACTGTCTTGAAGGCATTTTCCAACCTAAATTATTCTCTGATTCTATTCCATGAAGCAGACTTGGTAATGGAGGCAACTACACCTGCTAAGTTCCAGATCTGATATGCTTTTTTTTTTTTTTTACATGAAGAGGTACAGTGTAGAGAGAGTTCTCCTGCTGATGGATGAAAGACTTAACCCATAAATAGGCAAAATTCTTATGACAGTTGCATCTGTCATAGAATAATTGGAGACAGCTGCAAAAACATATCTTAAGTAGGGATCAATGATTAGGTTTATTGTTCTACATAGTTCTTAAAAGTATGTATAGGAATCTAGCCCCTGAACAACTTGCCCTTCATTGTTTTCTCTAATGACTGAACAAGTTTCTTAGAAGCAGTCACTGACTCCAGACACTGTTCTGTCAGTCGATGAATGTCTACAAGCTCTGCTGCAAAGTCCTCTGCCATTTTAGCTGTGAGTTACTGAATTTCTAAGAGCTTCTTCAAATCCAGTCTGGCAGTTTGGAACCCACCATTATAACCCACAGGCAGCTGAAGGCAATTTCAAAGACTGCAACAATGGAAAAAGAGCCTGCATTGAGATATGCATTTTGGACTGTGTATTGGAGCATTGTAGGGAAAGGTACTGCCTTGTAATGAAAAGTGGGGCTAATAGAAAAGTGGAAACCTACTGCTGACCAGAAAATCATTTCAAAGTTCCATATTTCCCTCCAGGTATTTTCTCAAAATAACTTGCTTGTTTTTCTTTCTCCCCCCAACATCTTTCCTTGAAGATTTGCTGGTTTTTTTTTTTTTCCTTTTTGGTAGAAATAACTTCAATGTAATGTACAGTATAGGATGTCTATACTTCAACCTTTTGATATTGCATCAGTTCCCATTTCCTCCTGTAAAAGATAAAACTCAAATTATCATATATAGAAACAGCCCTCTATTCTAAGCACTTCTTCCAGGTACTGGTCTTTCTACAGAGACTCAGGGCCCTCTTCAATAAAGTTACTCCTCAGCTACCTTACTCTATCAAAGACTTCACATCACAGCATTCTCACCCAGACAGGATTGCCTCAAAAGATCTCAACAGACCAGAATTCACCACTTATATTGGTAAGGATTTATGAATTTGTCTATCTGAGGGTCACTAAGTTTCCCCAGACCAAAGTCTATGTTCACAGTTTACAAGAGCAGGAGTGACATGGCCACTGACAAGTACCAGCAGCATTATTAGCTCTAGCAGACATGCTGTCCAATCCAATTTTAGGCTCTGCAGACCTGCCCATAACTGCAGTTCATGAAAGGTCAGAACTGTCATTTGTGATCACCACACAAAAAAACAGATTAATGTCTCTGTTCCCATTTTGCTGGATAAGTGTGGCTTCATCCACTTGCTCTTTCCCCCGGAGTGTTAGAACAATCTTCATTAGAGTCATCCAGAAAGCTGGGATAGACAAATAGCTTATATGGGATTTCTATCTCCTCCCCTGCCTTGCACATTCACCTTTTCCATAAGGTCATATTTGGAGGATGAGCAGGGGAACTGCCCTGAGCCTGGAAGCACTAGCAATACATTTCATTATTCCTATTTGATGTGGTCAAAATCTGCATCAGTTCTGTCAGTCACCAATGAGCAAGAGCCAGTCTCATTCTGTGTTATGGCCTGTGGCCACAGAAGCTCTGAAAAAGTTTCTTGTGATCTTTCTGAGCCTCTTGGGATGATTCCTTGACTTCTTGCTGCACCTTCTAATTGTTAAAGTCCAGGTTTTAACAGGCACCCCTGGGCAAACTCACCATGACAAATCTAACTTTTGTGGCACCAAGCTCTCGGTTTTGCTCTAAGTCCTTTGAAACATCTCTACTTTGAGGCCTTATTTAGGGTTAGTACTTCAAATGGCTCTAGGTAATGTAGACACAAGTACTTGCAGAAAGAGTAATTCTCTCTGAGCTCCTCACTACACATATTTTTCTGAGACCCTTAGATATTTTTCCAAAAGAGCTTATCACTGCCTCATTTGTTCTGACTTCAACCAGTAGTCAGACAGCGTCATGCAGGTATGCCTGTGGTTAGTTTTATCTGACATATGACATCAGTGTGGACTGTCCCTCTGCATGATTTATTCAATTTTATCCCCTTAAGTCCACCATTTCTTTATTTCTTCCCCATAATTTTGTTCCTTTCTGATCCCCTAGTTTTATAAATATTTTCCTTTTCCCTTTGGTTTGCCTTGTAAAAATAGATCACTAAATTAAAGTATTGCAGAGTGGATAGTTAGTTGTACTGAATTGACAGCCTTATCTGTTTGTGTGCTATCATTACTATTGTTATGCTTGGATAGGACATAATTTCTTTCATCTTTTGAAACCCTCAGGAGCAATTAGGAGAACTTGTATTACCAATGCAGGCTTGTATAGAAGAAGGAGAAAGAAAAATCTGTTTATCTGCTACATTGTGGTTTTGGCCACAGCCCACAGCAAAAGGCAATGCAAAGCTGCACCATCCTTTGGAGGAAACTGGAGAACATCTGGACCTGACACCAAGATGCCTTGGAAGTATAATGCCTTCAAAAGTCCTGGGCACATTAATCATATTTGACTAGTCTGAGGAGAAATCTATTACTTCCTTTCCACTCTGCTTCAGATGTTGTCCAAAGGAAACACCACCAAAACTGCCATTAGCCCCATCTAGAACCTCTGTGAAGGAAGAGCATAGATAATTTTAATTTCCAGCTACCAGGAGGCAAGTCAGTGTGGAAAAGACCTTCATCCTTCCTCACGGCTGGTCTTTAAAACTCCTACAAGCTTTTGGGAACCTTCAATATTATCCAGCCATCAGATCTGTTTAATCATGTAGAAAGCTGAACTCTGAGCATGCCCTCTCCCAACAGCCAGAAAAAGTATGCCTTTCTGACAATTGAGAGATTATCATTCAATTCTGGCTAGGCAAAGGCACAAAACTGTGGAAGGGTATAACCTCCCATGGCAAGGGGGCTGGAATTAGATGACCCTTAAGGTCCCTTCCAACCAAACCATTCTATGATTCTATAATTCTATACTTGTGAACTAAAGATTTTCACTTGTTTTTTTCAACTTTAAGACCTTATCCTGCATGCAATATTGTGGCCACCACAAAAAGGCTCTTTGCCTGGTGACCTGGGGACTCCTTAGAATCCAGAAAGGCTGTCAGTGTTTGTCCCTTTGAGTGTTTTTAGAAAGCTGAGGCTTAGTAACTAGCTCTGCCATGCTTGCAGAGCATTGCTGTGAACGCAAAGTCGTAGCGTGTTTCAGACCACAAAGCGCAGGAACACGCATCCTGCTTATCGAACTTAAAATCCTTCCTCGTTTATAAAAGACAGAGCAACAAACAGGAAGGGTTGAGCTGGAGTCTATATATAATGGATCTAAGAGATACCCTTCTGTCATGCTGATTACAGCCTAAGTGCTGTCAGAAGGGCCATATGTTCCATTCACAGCATGGCTTAGCCCTCTGCGGGCTCAGCAGGAGTGGGCAGCAGCTTGGCAATTTGTCCAAGGCAAGTCATGAATTGACTAGGATAAAGAGATTAGGGCCCTGATCCTCGAGTACCTTCATCCTCGTGGAGTGACTTGTATGAGTGTGAAGTGGATATGAATGGGTACTGCTTGGCCTTGATAATGATTTAGCACCACTTTGTGCTCATTTTGAAAAGGTGAAAATGACTGTAGAAACAGAAGATAATCACTGACCTTAATTCCTGCCCTGCATTTCCTTTATGCTTGTGTGTTTCTTCAACGATTTGTCTGCTTCTAACTGCTACATTTGAAACAAATTGGAGTGGGGAAAGGCAAAGGTGACTGAGTTCCTTCATTGCATTTGAATCTGCGGTTAAACACCGAGCATCTGTGGTCACTAAAATCAAGAACTAACGGGAAAAGCTAAAGTTTGCTTTTAAACAAAGTAAGATAAATAATATAACTTAAAAAAAAAGTGAGCTAAAAAATTAATGTTCTCTTCCTCTACCAGTCTTCTGACATTATTTACTACTCTGTTCTCCACTTCCAGTCTCTTTCTGTAATGGTGTTTTCTGCAATGCCTTAGAAAATTACTTGTAGGCTCACAAGTCAGTGGTACAGCAGTATTTCATGCACTATTTCAGGAATGGGGATCATGTCCAGAGCCCTAATTTTCATGCAAATTACTGACTCTGTTTAGAAAGGTCAGTACTGCAAAATGCTAACAAAATGCAACAGCAGGCAAACCTAGTGCAGTTAAAGGTTTGCTCGTGATTTTTTTTTCACAGAGCCCTGTAAAAAATAACCCTGTCTCTGTCACAAAGAGCACAACATTATGATCTGAAATAAGAATTCTATGAGTCAGTTGAGAGGTGGATAATGTACTAATTTACTTCCATCTAAAAGAGAGGGGGAATAAAACGTCAATCTCTCCTTGATTTTTTGCTCTCAAAGAAACGGAACATAAGTATCGTCCCCTGAATCACAGGTATGAATCAGAATTTCACACATTTTTTGTGGTAATTGGCACCACACTCCTTTCTTCAAAAGGACTCTTCAATTAATGCAGATAGGACAAAAGGAAGAACACTGACATGGTATTGTAACATTAAGCTCCATCTGTACTAAAGGGTCAACTTAATGCTAGCAGGTATAAAATTCCATCTTTTGTCATATGAGGGGACATTCAGTCTTTGAGTTCTTTTAACACCAGACAGAGCCTGGTATTACATCAGTACTGGAGTTTTCTGAGTATTTTTTTTCTTGGTTTAAGAAAGGGAAAAAGAACCCAAAATTTTTATTGTTTTGTTTTGAACTAAATAAAATGCGTAACTCAACTATTCCAGTTTTTAACATTTAAGAAATGGCAGTTATTCTTTTAATCATCACTTCACTTATTTTAAATGGCTAACTTTTCAAAACTAATGCCAGTATTTTTCCCATTTGGACTGAAATGTACCGGGTTTATTTCCCTGAAGTTGTCACTTTCAATTAATAGGTTCCCTGAATGTGGTAACTGTGCGCACAGACTAGCCAGTTTATATGAAAAAAGAAAAAGAACAGAATGGAGGAAGCTTATTTTCTGAGTGGTGGGGGTAGTCTGGTGATGGTCCATGACTATCCATCATCCCTATGATCTGAAGCAATGGAGGATTTAACATTTAGTTCTGACTAACCAAATGTACAGGGTTGATGATAGCATTCTGCTTCCTGGACTCTCACCTTAAGGTTTGTTTGGCTTAGCTGTCTAAAAACACTGTAAAGCATTTGGTGCAGTCCAGCTTTGCCATTGGAAAGTATCAAAAAATTCCTGAAGTCCAGGGAGATGCCTGTAAAAGTGGGAGAGGGAGGCTTGTGTTCAGACGAGGTCCTGAGCTCCTCTTGTTTTGCATGGTGGGATGGTGAAGGCTAGTACGCTGCAAGATCAGCTTCAGAGGATGGTTCATTCCACTTGAACCAGTGCTAGCAGGACTGGAACTTCACTGCTTAGCAAGGGAAAAGCATTGTTACAATGTGCCATGTTGGGAAGAGTTTGCCTTTTCTGCTATTTAAAACCTCTCTGAAGTAGAAAAAATGGCAAAAGTTTATACCCTTTTCAATGCACGTTCTTAGACTGGACTTTATTCCTTTTTTGCTGCACAAATTTGTGTGTTGTGTACAGCAATAAACACCAACCTCTGACAATCCATTTCCGAATGATTCACAAACAGAAGGGAAATTCATCACATACAAACCTACGTACACTAATTTGGTCACCTCTAGCATTAATAGCTTGAACACTCTCCTTCCTACTGACTGTTCTGTTATGCCCTGTGGTAGTTCAGCTGCTCTCTTCTACTTCCCATGGGAGCTCTGCAGTATATTTGGAATAAACCCTCTGGCCTCCAATTTCCTCCATTGCTGCTCCCTGCTAGTAGGCCTCTGTGATTTTCAAAGGTGATCTGGGAAGGAATTACTTCGGGGTTTGATTTCATTTTTATTTAGTGCACAGAAATGACAAGCAAGCCACAACAGTGCCCCTCTGCTTTGGAAAAGTGCCAGGTTCAAAGACCATAGAGCCTTTTATAAAGTTGCATTACCAGGAAAGGTTTCAGTCCTACACCATTCAAGCCCATTAGACGTGTGCTCAAACAGATACTTTCCCCATCCCTAACACAGTAGGGTACAAGGTGAGACAGATCAGGATCAGCAGAGAGGTATTACCACTGCATTCTCAAATTAGAGTGAAATTGGTTTTGTCGATTCTGTCATTGTACTCCCATGGAGAAAGCTTGTCCTCGGTAAATGTTTGGTTTTTTTTTAATCAAGTGCCTCAAGTGAAACTTCAGAAGTACTGGAGGTGTGACTTTAAAAAAGCCTGTATTCTTTTAAAAAGTTTTATAAATATGCACATTTAAATAGGATCCAAAACCAGGAAAGTAGTATCAGAATTCAGTACCCACACATGTGTTTATCTTTATAGCTATTAATCTATAGCTAAGCTATAAATCTATTAGGAAGGGCTTTGAATATTGACTTTCATCTGCACTTTTCCTCTTCCTAAAATAGATCTCACTCGATAACCTTCCTATTCTTGGATAAGAGGTTCAATATCCATTGGTATCCTTTTTCTTGTCAGACATGAGGTTATTACTGAATAATGATGACAATTAAAAGTACTCTTACTGATGTGACTAATAAAACAAATTTACATCAGTGATGAAGGGCAAATCTCAACACATTGGGTGTGGTTTAGATAAGCAGCCAAAAGATTGATTATCCAAATGTTATCCAAAAGCTTTGTGCTAAAATAGGAGCAGCAAAAATTCAGAAATTCAGATGAAAATTTTATAATAGCAGCTGCTTCATGGTAAGTTCCTTCCTGCAGCTGGAAAAAGAAGTTCTCTAGTTTATAACCGAAGGCAATATAACCATTGATCGAAATTGGCTGATATATGATGATTTCCGAGCACTTCTCAAAACCATAATCACAGATACTGACACTTTTTGGATATTGATGAATAGTTCTCAATGAGGTGGGGGGAACTTGTAGATTTCTGATTTGACCATGGAATATAAATAAGCTTTGTTCTGGAATTTTATAAGAAATATTAATTTTTTTTTCAATTAAAATATATATATCAAAGATATTTTAATGGTATATTTATATTTGCATTTGTAATAAAGATTATAAATTTATAACATTACTTATAATATATTGTCATGTATAGCACATTCAGCTTTCAGCTCTATATTTTCCTTGCTTATGAACACTGTTCTCTCCAAAAGGAAATGCACCACCCTCTCAGCTCCAAGTATATACTAGCCCTTTTTGCTTCTCTGTCAACATAAATGCAAGCATTCCTTTTACTTCAGCCATGTTAGCCTTTGTCTACTAGCTCAACTCTTTTCTGCTTCAAACCTTTGAGCAAATCTCTCCTCAAATCCTATCTTGCAAAAAATATGTCCAAGAAATCAGCCAATTTTCAGGAAACCGAGTGAAAAGACAGATAGAAAAGAAAATAGATGAAAACAATAAAGTGGAAATGCTTATTTCCATGGAAGACTGTAATTATTCAGCTGTGTGGTTCCTCTCTCCTCCTTTAGCACTGGCTGAGTCCACTGTGCAGCAGTGTAAGCACAACCCAGATGCAATCCCTGAGGTGTGCAGGCAGGCATGAGAGTATCCACCTTATCAGTCAATGGAGCAGCTAAAATTCCCTTCTACTCTTCTGCCTACAGAGAGTACTCTGCCTAATGATTTTCGGTGCCTTCATGTTCTTGCTGACAAAAATAAACATTAAGTAGATGAAGAAAACTGTTGTGGAATAAAGGCTAAAACATCTTGATGTAAAATGCTTTTTTGGTTTCTGTTTTTTTTCTTTTTTTCACACAAACTTGAACACCCCAATTAATAGGAAAAAATCTCAGACTGTGAAAAAATTTCACATATAAAATCTGAATAAAATAAACTAAATAAAGTATTTACCATGAATAGATTGCCTTGTTTTAGTCCTTGTTCAAAGGAACCATAACTCACATCCATAGCTCACAGCTCTGTCTAGAAATCCTGGGATTTGGCCTTTAGTTTTTGGATTCAAAGTATACTATTTTGCTCAGAATTAGTGAATGATGTCAATGTTACATTATTCCAAACACATGATGACTAATGAGGGCTATATAAAATCAGTTATCTTCCCTTTTTGTCTTCAATTTCTTTTAATAGTAAAAATGGAAAAACACAATAGAATTCCTTAAAAATAAAATTAAAAAAAGAAAAAAGAAGAAACAAAAGAAATTCCTTGAATTTCCTATGAAGAAGCCTTTCACACTGAGTGCATTAAAAACACCCCCACAACATAAATACATTCATATAAGACCAATTTCCTTAGATAGCAGCATTCTTTATTCGTCTTGCTATTATTAAAGATGCTGGTGTTTGAATAGCTTTCTCCCTCACAAAACAGCTTTTCCTTCAGCTGAGGGAAGTCATAACCCTGTGTTTATGACATCTCATGCTGTTTCTCAAAAAAAATAATTGTTGTGCCACCAGTGCAGAAAAGATCACAGACCTGATGAACTTTTTATATATTAAACACTTGGATTTGAAAAGCTATATTTTCAAATTAGATGCATCCTGCCTTTCAATTTTGAATGATCAGAATAAGGTACCTGTGTGCCCAGAGGGCACAAATTGGAGTACCTGTGATATTGAGCTCTTAAAGTGGACACAAACAAGGGTGCAAAACACAAAGGTTCTGGTATGTAAAGAAAAGCATTTCTAAGGTTTTGAGTATATATCAACTCCATCAGCTTCTGTTGAACTAAAGAAGAAATGAAGATGCAGAACATTCTAAGATATCCACAGATGCCCTTTTAGTCTTGACCTTAATGATCTCTCTTTCAAAATACCACTTTACCTCATGAGAATGTTGTGGGTTTTTTCACTGTAAGGGTGACAAAGCACTCAAGCATGTTGCCCAAGGACATTTTAGAGTCTCCACCACTGGAGAGACTAAACATGTATCTGGGTTCAGTACTGGGTAATTGAGTCTAGCTGGCCCTGCTTGAGGTGGAGGGCTTGGAGCAGAGGACTTTTGAAGGTCACTTCAGGGTGCTGTCATTTGAGATCCACAGTTTGCTGTCAGAAACTGCTCTTACTTGCTATAATGTAAACTAAATGAGGCTACCAAGATGAACTACTAGCAAAACATTTACTTTTAATAGGAAGCAAAATTAGTTAGGTAAATGATGGAACATAAATGTGTTTTCTTCTGTTGAATGGTGGACATTATTTTTACATTTTCCTTACCATACTGATGTCTCTTTTAAAATGTGAAACAGTTTCTATGGTAATTTTCTAATTTTAAAAAAGTGAGTGAAATAGCGCTTCATAAAATTTATAGAAAAACATGATTAAGGTAAAATATATTGTTAACAATTTTCTGTAGGAGAAATATGTCCATAAAAAGAAAAATGAGGAAGGAAAAAACTTAAGCAAAACAACAACTTTAATTCACCTGAAACACTATTTATTCTTCTGATGCATTATATTAGTCAGATGAATCCTGTAGGAAAAGGAAAATAACTTTCCTTTTAAAGAATTCTTTATGCACTCCAGAGTAATTGAACTCTTGGTTAGGGTATGTGTGGTTGAAAACCAGTGCATAGATAACCATTTATTAGTCAGCCTAGAGCCATATTTACCAGTAAATCTGACTTAGGGAAAAAAAATTTGAACATTACTTTCAGCTCTTCAAACAACTCCCCATACTTTGGATTTTTAGAGCACTGCCTGGTGGCTTCCTGCTCCCCGTATTGAGGACAAGGAGGATAGTTTCATACCCAGCTGTTCCTCCAGTGTGCCATCCAACCCTGGCATGGCCTCTTAGTCAGAAGGAAGCATTGCCAGATGAGAGCTGTATGGAAGACCTCATAGGATATAGAACCTCCACCTTTTAGAAAAAAATAGCAGCAGTCTTTTCTCACAACATTCTCCTTACGTTTTGGCCCACAGGTACAAATTATGGAGGCTTTGGAAGGTGGGGATTATATATCTAAATCCCCTGCTGACATGGAGAGTTCTGACTCATAGGCTAAAGGTTAAGGCTGAAAGTCTTTGAGATAGAGACTGGAAGCAAGTACATCCTATAGTCAAGTCACACTTATGGACTGACATTTAGTACCCTTTAGATTTGATAATATTGGCCTTCTACACTGCCACAGTACCAAACCAAAGCTAAGTATGGGCACATAAGTCCCAACCATTTTTCAACTTCTTACAGTGACACTAGAGAGATTGTACTTTCGCTTCGTTATTTTTTCAGTTTGCAGGTTTCTTTCAAGTCGCGATTACCATTTGGTTTAACATTAAATAAAACAAAAAAAAAAACCAAACAAACAAACAAAAAAAAAAACCTCCCTTATTTATCTTACAAATTAGAGCCACCAAGAAGGTTGCTTTCAAAATTAGCTAGAAAACTAATAAGAGTATCCACTGAAACTAAAAGTTACTATAGCCTCTCCTGTCCAGGCAGGTTTGCATGGCTATGGGAGCTACCCAATTACGCTTGGAGCATTATTAATTCAAGTGATCCAGAAACAAATTAGGCACACAGAACACCTGTGAAACACAGCAAATGTGACACCGAGAATGCTTTGCACCATGTCATCAAGGATCTCCTGCAATAAGTATCTGCAATAAGTATCTTCAATAATCTCCTCAATTTTAAAGAGAAGCACGCTGCTCCTCCCTCCTCCAATGGTTTCTTTTCCACATCTCATCCTGCTAATTTCTAACTGTTGGGAGTGGGAGGGATCAAGATATGGGCAAGGCAAACTGGGATATTGTCAGAGAATGAAGTGGCTCTGGAGGAGAATGTTGATTAATTACGTGACAGGTTTGACACCAAGGATTACTCAGCAGTATCTAGTTTGCTTGTTATGATTTCTCTTGAACAGTTTTATCCTGAAACTTCTTTAGGAAAATAATGGAGATTCTGGCTTCATTGAGGACCTAATTTGTTACACTCTTCCTTCAGGTCATGTTGACCTCACCAACCAACAACTCAAACTTCTGAGTTATTTTGTTGTTGTTTTGCTGCTTGATTGTTTGTTTATTGGGGCTTTTTTCTTGATTAAAGAGTCTTTCACATTTTTGGAAATAAGCTATTGTGCATGTAAATTTTAGAAGCAAGAAGTGATGACTAATTAGATCTAATGTGATCACTAAGCTGTAATAAGCCTTGTGGGAAAAAAAAAACAAAAACAAAACAAACGGATTTTTGATAACAAATCAAGATTGGCATCAGTATTAATATCATTTTTGCTGAGACCAAACCCTGAAATTAGTTAAAAAAAGATACAGGTCTGATTTTATCTGTATTACCCATAGATCATAGAAGCTGCATGAATGTCTCTAAAGCCACTCAAAAATACTTATTGCCTTCCTTGTTAATGAAGAGCTCTTACAATAAATCAGTTTTCACATGTTCAAATGCATTTCACCAGTTTTTCATCAGTTTTAGCTGCTAAATTCCCAAGATAAATATGTAGGGGAAGAAAGTGGAAATTTTTCCACCCAAAATTAAAGATTTTTTAAATAATTTGCTATTCTATTTTTCCTCTTAAACATTAAGAAATATTGGGGGGAAAAAATTAAGTGCAACAGCAACTTCAATTTCAAATTGCTTTAAGAATATCCAGATCAATATTGAAAAAGAAATAATGTTAAAATTAACAACACTATGAATGCAAATTCAGAAAAAAAGTCAGATGAAATTTTCAGATTAAAAAATTATTTGTAATGTCACTAGAATATCAGTATGTGAAAATCTAATACATTTAAAAGGTACATGAAATATGATTAAGATTTAGAAAATAAAGCTTATATGCTAGATTCCAGATAGGTCTATCTCATTTTTCCATATCTCCCACTATTTTTTTTTTACATATTGGAGTTCCTTGCCTTGTTTTTGCTTTTCTAATATGTGTGGTCAATTTCAAATAATGCTAATTAACCTCATGTTAAGCCAATTGACTCATTCAGATTTGAAAACTGTATTAATATAACATGAAAATGAAAGTTAAAAACTTTGTAGCTTTTCATTAGGTTACATGGATCTTTCCCATTGAAATCTCTCTCTCTCTTCCCTTTCTCTTTCATAAAAAAATTTAAAAAGAGCTCTCTGAAAGAACACCTAGGAACAAAAACAGTGCCTTCAAAAAAAAAAAGTTGAACTGTCTTGGCTCTCAGCAAGTATCAGTGCCAGTTTCATCATTGATGCACCTCCAGATCTTTCCTCCGCAGTTTTGCAAAACGCGACTAACATAGTTCAGCTCTTTCTGTGTTGCTTCTCTGTGAAAATTCCAATTCTGTAATAATAAAGCTTAAAACCAATAAGGTTAACTGTCGTGTTCCAGATTTTGTATAATATTGTTTGATCAAGTAAACACAATTAGCCAATTAAAAACAAAGAAACACATGAAGGTCATGCTGAAGCAAGTCACTATGTCTACCATCAGATTAGGATCAGATTAAGTGAGACTGAACTGACATTTGCTGTTCCTATTAGATTTAATTCTGGCCAGTCATGAGGAATTATTTTAGGAAGTAATAGGATTAACTAAGCAAAACCCAAGATGCAGCGTTCACTTTCTTTACTAAAATAGACATGATCTTAAAAAGCTTATCAGCCTTTTATAATTCATTCATACTTATGACTGGTTCTATTAAGAGATGTTTGTGTCAAGAATATAAAAATCATAGAAAAAACAAGGCAGAACACAACTTGCATATCTCTATTTGAAAATGTTCTTACCTAACTGTGTCTGACCAATAAAACACACCTGAGTTAACAGGAGATGAAAGATTTCTCAGCTACTTATGTCAACTTTCCAGCCTGTAAGTATTTTTGTGTCTTTTATGTTTTTTATTGGGTTTATGGCTTTATTTCTTGTTTAAACATTTTCAGAAACAAGAGACTTAGATGGAATTTTCTGTGTGTGTATGCATATTCACAGTAGTCATGGTAGGGAGAAGAAAATCCTTAGTATGTGATCTGTTCATCTATTCATCTAGCACAAAGATGAGAAAAGAAGTACCAGTATTCTATCTTTGAGCATTGAATATACATGTACACACACATATTAAAATTAGGTAAAAAGAGGTCAGAAACTGGCTGCAAAGGTCAAGCAAAGAACTCTTCTTCAAAGAGAAATAGATTGGGAGGAGAAATGGATTTTCTGACAAAGGAATGCTTTCAAATACACAGGAAAATCTCAATTTATTTTTCTTATTTCATTTGCAAACCAAACATCTCTCCATCTCCCAAAATAAAAAGCTCTGTTTTGTTCTTGTAGGAGTTGTCAACTTCTAGTTTGAATGAACAGCATACTGCAGAAAAGAAGCAAAGGAAGAAGATTCACAAATTCCATTTAAAATGTCAGAGTAGGGCACAAAGTAAACGTGAGCCTTTCACATATGAAAGGTCTTTTTCAAAACATCCTGGTTTAAAGCATCAGTCTGGTGGGGTAAATGGCATAAGTAGGATTTTGGAAAATTCCAGTGCAATTGCACTCATGAACCAGCAACTCAGTTGGGCCTGCACCAGCTGCTTTTTTGCAGTGCTTTGTAGCCTGCCTGTGCTGCAGGAGGGGGATCTTGCTGCAATATAATTGGGCAGGAAGAACCAGAGCTCCATCATTGCACTGAAATAAAGAGACATATTTTAGTGAGCACAGTAATTGCTGTAAGTATTGCCAAGACAAGGGCTACAGATTAACTAGCTGTAGATGGTTCCCTAATGCTCCACCTATATCTTCTATAAGGAGCAGAGAGAGATCATCATATGCAGTAATTGCTCCCTTTGTGTTTGAGTGTGTGATATGGCCAAGTCTGTGGAACGTTTGATTGCAGATACAGAGCTTTTTCAGCAAGAAGGCTCTTGTAATTTTAAAAACATAGAACACTTAACTGATTCCTGCCAAATGAAATTACTTTAGTGCTAAGGTGTAGCTGAGATTGGTAGATGAATCTTGAAACACTTGTGAAATCACTAACATTTCAAATCCCTACTGTGCATTGATTTTTAGGATACTTTTACTAACCATTGATAGTACTGATTTCTATTGGTTAGAAGGTTTCTCTGTGCGTGCATAATTCTGTGAAGGCATTTCTGTCATAAAACAAAAGAGCCCCAGAGCTTGAAATGATTTGGGCTATTTGAAAACTACTTAGTAAATGGTTAATTTTCAATAATTAGCAGCTAAAAAATCTGAACATAATGCAAATTAGGGATTTTGTCAATAATCAATATTTAGGGAGAGGTAAAAAGTATGGGAGATAAAAGAAGGGAGTAAATTTAAAAATTAAGAAGGGGGTCAATTTCTGAATATATTTATATTTTCTTGTTTGCATTTACAAATCTAACAAAATGCTCTTGAAACCTTATATTTCAGTACTTTTTAAGTCAGACTATCTGCATGAAGCTATGAAGCTGCATTAAGTTAAGCTATCTGCATGATCCAGTTATTTCACAGGCAGCTCCAGGTTAAAGAACATCAAATATTCCCACTTGCTCCATTCCCCACAAAAATCTCACCAAACCCAAACAAAAAACCCCACTAAACCTTTGTATAAATTAAACTCCTCCTTTTCCAAGCAGTTACTCCAGTTACTGTTGGTAATTCCTTTACAAATATTTTAATCAATTTGGAAATCTCGCTTATGTAACAAAAAAAATCATTTATTATTTGTTCACAGACTTTAAAGCTAAATAAATTGAGATCTCATATGTTTAATACAAAAAAAATTAAGTTCCACACATCTCAGTATTCTACTGTTTTAAGGATATGAAGGAAAAAATTCTAATATTTTCATTTCCAGAGAAAATTCCTGAGTTTTTGTGGTCTGATAAATATCCCAGACATTTTCTAACTTCACTTGCTGAGACAATCAGGGAAAATACCAGACTCCACACACAGTGGTTTCAGTGATGAAGAATTCCAGAAATATGCAGAAAGCAGGAGTTCTGGTGCTCTGGATGGCAGATGCTGAGCACACCACAACACACATTTACTAGTCCGTTTGGAAGGAGTGTCTGACCATAGATGTACATCCATCTCCTAAGGAGTTACCTCAGACTTTCTGACATCAGTGGCTTCTTTTTCATGAATCAAAGCACAGATCAGGGAAGAAAATACCACTCCATTTTTGCAGTTTCCGAGAAACATTTTGTGACATTGTACCAGAGTTGTGTTGGCTTTTAGATGGGCCAGGTAAAGAGAACAAGAGGGAAAAGTTATTTTACCTTGCTGACAAGTGTAATATCTATACAAGCAAAGAACATTGACCACAGTTTTCCAGCCAGAATTCTTTAAGTGATTCTGGAGGCCAAGAGGGTCTGATACAAATGAAGACAGCCCCACTCCTGTAAATCAGTAGACATCTGTGTTAATGTACAATGCATGAAGATCTAATAAATTATTCTACTAACAAGTGGAATTTTTAGCATCAGAATTTTTAGCATTTTTGCAGCTTAGTTATTTTTACTTACTAAAAACTATGGATGAGTGAATTCAGGTTTTTTCCCTCCAAAGGACTCAAATATTATACACTTAAAACTTCACATTGCTTGCATTCTACTTAAAAACAAGTAATAAAAAAAGAAAAGAGAGGGGCAGACAGAGGGGAAAAAAAGTAATTCCTAAATTGTCTGAGTCAGATGCTGTCTATTTAGAATATGTTTATTCAAAACCTAGCACAATGGGGTTCTGTTCACATGACTGGCCTCCTCTATGTTACTGTGATACTAATAATAAATTGTTATAACCACACAAAATAAAAATTTTTATGCATCCAAATGACAAGGAAACTTTGACCCCATTTTCAAAAGCACCTAAATTGCCTTCAGAGTCTGAATACCATTTACTTCCTTACGTACAATGGCATTTTTTAAAATATTATCTAAGATGCAAAAATGGATCAGTAACTGAGCCAAAACTGAGATACTTTGAATAAAGAAACTCAAAGAAAGCAAGAGGAAAATCCAATTTAAATGTATAATACCTACATACAACACGTGTACTTGCAAACATGCATACACACATATGTCAATTGAATTTACTGTGCTTAAACAGCATAACATTCTCTTTACCTAGGAAGATTTTGCATTAGCTCAAACATCTTTCCAAGTGGCAATTAAGCTTACACTATAAGAAAAACAGTACTTCTGGGCGCTCACTGCCTTTATGAACTTTATGAACTCATAAACTACTTTGTGAGGTGTGCAAAACTTCAAACCACAGAAGTAACAAAGTAATCCAGGAAAAAAAATAGTCTAGAGTGCTTTTTTTGCAAGCCTTTTCACTTTAACTGCTGTCTTGCTTTTAGTTTCTCTGCTCTGACAGCTATATATGATATACCACACATACTGCTAAGTCTTTGCTGAGCTAATTCAAAGCTGCCATAGGGTAAACCAGGCAAGTCATATATATTATTTAAGGTGGTCCAGATGGCTATGGGAGACTTCTTAAATTTCTTCCCTAAAATTTTAAGCAAGTTTTAAAATGTAAAAACAAGGGAAATTGCTCAATCTTTGCTAGCAGCATGTAAACATTTGTAATATTGGAAAATACAGTATATGCAGTAGAAGATTTTCACAAACTTGCTCATAATTTTGGTTTCTAATGAGAACTTCCCAGATTTGAAAAATGGGATGGCCCAAATTTTTCTGTATCACATCAAAACTCAACCAAGTAAATGTTTGATCAGGCAGAAAATATTAATAAGCTTCTCAGTGAACAGGAACTTCAAACCAGTCAAGTTTTGCACTGCCAGATCCTGTCAGACTTGAATAGGATTACTCAGGGGCTGGGCAGCTTCTTGCTGCCGGGATTTTCCCAGAATTACATCAGGAAATTTTTTATTCCAACAATGGTCATAAGGCTCTCTGGAACCCCCCACTTCCAACACACAGTCAAGAACAATGGATAAGCTTAGCCAAGCCATGATAAAGGTGATGATATCACCACTGTCATGAGGGCAGTTCTGAATTCCTCTTCCAGAAGGTCTTTGTCTTAATATCTTCCTGAAATGGAGACTTGGATAAAAACAGTCTGGATGAGTCAAGATCAAGGTAAGACAGAAATAAACTAGTTTACTAGATACATTTTTAAAGACCTTGGCAGAGAGTAATTTGAGAAATAAGGTTTGCAGTATAATTTATTTAAATTTATAATGATATTCTTGATTGCTCTCTATTCCTAAGAGGTTTTCATGCCTTGTAGTGTTTTTCCTTCACAATTTTATGCTCAACAGAACTGTTTCAACAATATCTTTTAGGTGGGAATCTGATCTTAGTTACTGGTACCCCTGTGACCTACAAAACAGAAGAGTAAAATGCACCTCCATAATTTTGCCTCCAAGGAAGAAGCTTGGTCTAGAGGGGACTATCACGGACAGTCAGCTTCATTACACTGACCACTGGGACCTCATTAGGCCTTAAAATCCACTTTCAGGAGCTGTTCAAGGACCAAAGCCATTCTTTAAATCCCCCAGTTCTGCTGACTACTGTGTACCCAGGAGGCTACATCCTTCCCTATGGCAGTCCAGTCCAGCTGTTGCACACTTGCCAACAGAGTCTGCAGAAACTCAACAATGACAAACTCTGCTTTTCAGACAGCCTTAGCTCTTCCTCTTTTCAGCTACTTGATGCTGAAAAAGCAGGCCATCAAAGAAGATTGCAGGACCCAGCCATACTCATAGGCTTCTGCCCACTGACCTTCCTTTCAAGCTTCCAACTACAAAGTAGTCCTATTTTCTTTTGAAATAAACTTGGGGGAATATACTTTTTTTTCAAAATGACTCCTAGTGGGACTAGACCACAATTACCTTGCAACTATACTCTTTCATGTTGAATATATCTCCTTGTGAATATGTTATTGCAAATATTTTCCAAGGGGATAAATATCCAGTTCATTAACTGTTTGAACTGCTTGTATTAATTAACAGCCTTTTTTATATTGGTAGATTGGATTAGGATTAATAGATTATGAAGACCACTCAGACCTGTCATTCCCTAAGGCATAGGCAGAAAATCCAGCTGGGTCCTGGCTGACAAGTATGGAAGGTCATCCAAATTACACTAAGAAATAAAGTGAATATAGGTCATTGCTAGTTAATGGTTCTTTTGAACCAAAATAGAGTTTCACTGTTCATGCATGTTATTTTTATGATGTATTCAGGGACAACAAGGCCTGTCTGCTGTCCTTATTGACTTCAATTTATAATACAGCTATTTCACCGTCCCACTCTGTCTTTAATTCAGTCACAAAAGGCCATGCACTGGAAAGTTATTATTATTTATATACACCATGCCACTGCCTCGGCACGTAATCAAGGATCGATTGTACTGGGTAGTGTACAGACATATAACAAAGAAAACAGTCCCTGCCTCAGGCACTCACAGTCCATGCAGCCAGTACAGCAGGTAAACACAAGTGATAAGTAGCACAGGGCTGGATAAGTGAAAAATAAAATGCATAACATTCATCAGAAAACAGATGTCCCAACTTCCTACCTAGGTTTTATATTTGTCTTGTCTTTGCCATCCCACTCTAGCAGTTTGTTTCAGTATGAAAGTTACTACTTTATGCTCACAGGCACATAAATTCCATGAATAAAAATATCATAATTATTTTACATATGCTCAGAAACCATATGTATATGCATTACACAAAAATTTAAAAATTAGTGAGGAAGACTAATGGCAATCACAAAGCTTTGCATGTATATCAGAATGCATGTAATTATGAGTGCATGTAGGTGTTTTTACTGCATACCTCAGTTCATTGCATGTGTAGAGCTAATACATATTGATATACTACAACATCATTTTTCTGTTTTATACTTGTAAGGATAGGAAAGTCACTGGAGAAAAAGCTGGATAAATGGGTTGCAAAAAAGTAGCTTAGACAGCTTTTAGAAGTTAAAATGAGTGACAAAGTCACAGCCTTGGATCACTGTCCATATATGTACTCACTAGAAAACTCTCCTTAATGTTCTTCATAATTGTTGTTTATGGTGTACATTTCATCAGTCTACTTACACTGATTCCAGAGAGAGATAATTGATGAATGACATTAGGCAAACATGTGTAGCCTGACATTCAGGTCTAGCAATCACAGAAGGCCCAGTAGCAAAATGAGTCAGTGAAAAATTCAACTATCCTACTGTAAAATGCTCTAGAATTTCAACCAGATTTGTCTCACTGAATCAATTGAGCTGACCCTTCAAATCAGGCTGTGCACATCTGAGATAAACAAGATCTGTGGTCTCTGCAAACGGAGGACTGCTCACCAATTTTCATATGCTGCGCTGTTACCTTTCTCAGTCCATTCTCATTTTAGCAAGCAGAAGGACAACACCTACTTCATGTATTTGATTAGTTACTGATATCTAATTCCTATTTTTTACACATGGAGAAACATACATGAGCAGACCCAAAACAGAAATGGAAACAGAATGAAGGCTTGCTGACCCTCCATCTGCTGCTGCACTAGAGACACTTAGGCAGAGATGAAATCTGTTTCCAGATGTTGATTCTTTTGTAGACTGATCTCTGGGCAGAGCCCACAATACAGAGAGTAAGTGAGGAATGAATATCCTACTACATAAAATAAGGCCAGGGCAGAGTCAGAAGTACAGTAAAGTACTGTACCGGGATTGTTTCATTATTTTTATCACATAATAATAAAACATTGTTTTGGCACAAGCCAGATGATGCCTGGACGTGGTTTGTGGGACAGCACTTGTCAGGAGCTGTTTCCATTAGCCAGCCTGAACACTGTGACAGTGCCTTCTAAGAGGAGCAGACAAAAAATCCAGATCAGTAAATTCTCTTGGTCAAAAATAATTTGTGTTAGGAAAATATTGGTCACAAGGATCCCATTCATACTGCACCTACTGTAAGCATCTTCTCCTGGACACTACTGATAGGAGAATCCTCAAATAGACCTGACTAGGTCACTAAATTAGGTTTTAAGATATATTGTATTTGTACTTGTGTGTAAACACACACAGACATAGACAGACACATACATACCCCCAAAAATGCAAAGGAACACTGAGTAGGTGTTCTAAGATCATAAATTTGGAAGATCAACAATTAACAGTAAAATTTTCTAGAGGTTAAAAATATTCCATCCAGAGTTAAAACAAAAAAATTGAAACAGAAGGTCAATGACTACAAACTAATAGCCTTGAGAAAACTAAGTCCTCGTTCCTGATCTATTATTGGCCAGAAGAAAAGAGTAAACCAATGCATTCATATTATATGCCTTTTTTATCCCAGTCCCCCACTGAGTAAATGATAGTTAAGCACACATAAACATAGTATCTGAAAAGAAAATGAGCATTTTTTGCTGGTTAATTTGAAGTGTAGCTTTCTGATTAATTTTAATGCAGTTATTCCCTTAGAAACTAGTTTATTAGGAGAGGCTGTAAGTGGTACACTTCTTCCCTAGATGTTGTCTTTTATACACTTTCAGATATTTTCCATTGATGTTTTTCAGAAAAGGAATAAAGCACTCTTATCATCAAATCTATGTACTTTGGGATCTGCACCTCAGAGATTTTTCATGAACTTGAAAAAAAAATTAATTTTACAGAGCTGAACCAGGAAAACAGAGACACAAGGTACTGATATTAAATAACATTGAAAAATACATAAATAATTTTTACCTCTCTTCTTATACTGAATATTTTTATGTTTCAACACAGACTGTGTGGTTTTTTTTGTAGAAGGGGTCTCATAGCTAGAATTCTGAGCACAGGATGAGGATATTCAGAGGTAAAATGCTTTATCTTTCTGTGTAGCAAGAGAGCAGCCATTCTTTCTTAGTTAAATCTAAATGTCAGTGATCACGACTGATTGTGCCCAGATTTTCTGTCATCCCTGTTAACTGTGAACAGAGGGATCAGCATTTGGCACCCAAATTAGCAGATATGGCCAGCAACATTTTGTGAGGATGTCAGGAACTCTTTAGGTGACTGTTCTTGCTGCTCTTTAATGACAGTAAACAGGAAAGTAAAGCAGCCATGGAATTCACAGATTCCAGCCACAAGTTTCAAAACCTGCCAAGATTTCTTCCTCCAATGACCACTTTTATTTTTTTTAATTTCATTTTGTTGTTGTTGTTGTTGTTGTCCATCTCCTCCCACCTCCCCCTTACAAAAAACTAGAGAGATTCTTCGACTGTTCTTCTGAAAACCTGACACTTCTTTGTCTGCTCTTCCAAGGGGAGGGCTCTTTTACTCTGTATTCATCTTCAAGCTGGGACTGCCAATTATAGCTCCACCTGGCTTCAGGAATAAAAGATGTCAGACTGCAGCTTTTGTCCTTTTTTGACTGCTTTATACTGCTATTACATTGATTGCTCTTTGTTTCCCTGCAAATGGGGTTTTACAATTGCAGTCCACCTCCTTCCCTCCTTCCCTCCTTCTACCACACTTCCTACTCCCTCTTACAAGCCTTTTCCCAACTTCTACTGTTAATTTTTGGTAGATGTTGAGTTTTGCTAAGAATCATTCACCTAGTTCTTAACCACTTCTTTATGAGATTTTAAACCACACTTAGAGACAAGCAAAGGTAAGTCAGAAGAGGGATCAACACAGACATTACCCAGGAATAATTCAGCATCCTATGTTTCATTTACATCTTGTGATTATGACTGGTTTTAATATGATTTTTCTCTCCAGTTTAGAGACCTGGTGTGTATTCTCATGAATTAAAAGTGGATCCCTGCCTTTTTGTGGTTTGTTCACATCTGTCCAAAGAGCAGAGCAGGAAAGCTTTCGCCAACAATGCCAATACAACACTATAAAGATTAATAGGGTACCTGAAAAGCAACAAGGACTTTGAGTGATTTCAAGGATTCCAAAGACTCAAGAAATCAATTTCACTGAAAATGTCCTTGCTAATTTAGTACCTGATAGTATTTGACACCTCTGTGCTCCAGTAAGAACACTGAGCAATATAAGGATTTCTGGGCATGCCTTTTGCAATCAGGATTGTAAATGAAAATTAATGTTAGCTAAATCCATACGGACAGAAAGGTAAAGAATACCCTTCTAATACCTATCTATTTAAAGTAAAAGTTAACTCTATTATCTTCACATCTAGCAAAAAGAAATAAATCAGTAAAGGAAAATAAACTATGGACACTGGCTAAGTACGAGTGGAACATTGTTGAAACTATTAAATCTTGCATATTGTGTCAGAACTGCTGCAGCATTGCCTTAGCACTGAGGAGCCATTTGAGGCTGCTGGGGGAAAAGCCCACAGCTCCTCCTGACATGAGACAATTCAGGTGCTTTTTGACTTGATCTTGTCATTGTTTCATAGCACATTAACAAAAACACCAGCTCATGCTAGATGCTCAAAATAGGATAAAAGCAATTCATAAAATAAAATCTCTCTCTGATGATGTCGTAGGTATTAAAATTCTGTTTATAGTGAAGGTTTTTATATGTCCTAATTACATGCTGGAACAAACTATTGTCAGTTCTGCCATGCTGAAAGAGCCTTAATGATGACATTATAGTTTGAATAGAATTTTTAAGCAGATCTAACGTAAAAAGAGATGTAATTAATCAAATTTAAAGTTTACTTTATCTAGCAATAAAGGATTTCTATATCGTTCCCTAAGACTATTGCAATCTTTTTGATGCAAACAAGGTCTAGATCTATGAACTTACAAAAACAAAATAGGAAAGTAAATTACAGACAGAGGGCTGCAGAAGGGACAAAACACATAATAAGGGACAAATTCCTTCTTCCAATATCTATAGAAGATGTTATGCCCCCTTATTTTTCTAGGAAATACATTTCATCATCTCTAGCAGAATCATTATCCACATCCCACTTCTGGCATGCCAAACAATTTGCACATAGAGGAATAACACAAAAGCAAGCAGATGAAGAGGGTTGAAGGGAGAGTGATGTGATACACACTATTGGATGTTGGATGACATAAACCAAATGTGTGAAGGTTTTTTGTCAACCAGTTGCATCCTTCACATAAAATTATTTCATCTGGGGAAAAAAGGTATCATACTGGACTTCTCTTTTTTTGATTTCAGGTTAGAAATTGAGAGTAAAGATAAGTATTTCACAGAGCTTCACAGAAATCTGTTGCACTTTGTATGGATTGTGGGCACACACATTTTTTGTATAAGTACCTATATTCTCCTTACACATACACATATATACACCACAGACTATACATACAGAAGTATGCGTAAAGATGTATGTACAGGCACAGTGACCAACAGCACTCACCAGTTTAAAATGTAGCAAACAACATCCCTCTGCAAGGAAAGAGAGAACTGCTGACCCTCAAAGCTTATAAACATTGTGATCCTTAGCTGCACGCCTAAATAAATGTTTTATGTTTTAAGGCTAGCTGTGCATAGCTCAAGTTAAAGCTTTAGGTTTTATGTTTGGATCGTACCTACCATCCAGCTTTCTCCGTGTGTCTAGTCTTGTGTGAATAATGCAGGTTAATCACCGAGGCACATAACAGTGCGAGGACAAGGCAAAGCAGAGAGCAACCCCAGCTCCCCTCTCTCATCACTGCTGGCTGTGCTCTTCACCTGTATGCATTGCCTGGCTTGGCACAATGGCAAGCTGCACCCATGTTTAAATAAAATGTGTCTAATGAGTGATTCTCACAGATCTATTTTATATTTTTTATGTTCACTGACCTCATCATGCTGATAAAAGCTTGTGAAAAGCTTGTTAAAGGGAAGAGAAAAGGAAAATCAAGGCAGTCAGAATTAATATCTGCTGTGCTACTATGAATGGTGCCAGAAGCAGCCCTTAAAATACAATTACAAGCTAAAACTCAGAAAGAAAATTTTCAAGCAGATACAACACAGGTAGTGGGAAGTCATTTGTGCTATTCAAATAACCATCACACGAAAATGTTACTGCCAGAAAAGTGGCATTTGCAACAAAAACATCTGCTTCCTATGAGTTGTCTGAGTAACATCCGGGGAGCACACCAAGAAAATGTATTTGAAGCAGGGGTGTGGGAGTTAAAATCTCTGTGTTCATTTTTGAATTTTCCACCATGTTCATACAGGACCCTGAACACATTGCTAAATGTTGCTAAGCTAATGAGTCTTACTCAGCTAAATAAACAGACTAAAAGGTAGTAGAGTTAAAATAGACTTGATCTCACTGAATACATCAGGAACCTGTTCTGGATTAGAAATATCAACCCACCTTCTGCCAGCTAATTTATAGGCATTAGTGCTCATGATGTATTTCACAGTTCTTAGATAAATAGGCAGACATGGAAAAAGGGCCACTCAAAGAGCATGTTTTACTGTGCTTTGTGCTGATGACTCATTATTTTTCTGGGAAAGGAGGTCACTGCCTCTTGAATCATCAGCAAAATGGCAGTAAATTCTGATTTCAGACTTTGTGCGGTGCCTGGGGGGAGAAAGGAGAGAAAGTAGAGAGCGTTTTATGGATGATTCCTGAGAATTTTTTCCATCAGACTTTTGTCCACATTTTTATTGAGCACAGGCAGGAGGAGAACCTGTTCTGTCTGTGAAAAAGGCCAAAGACATAGCCCTTGTACCTTCTCACTTAAAGTTTATTGGAAGAGATCTTCTAGAGGCCATAAGTTTCTCTCCAGAAAACCTCAGTTTCAGCACTTCTTTCCAGGTGTCCATGTGGTTTCTGTAGCTCCATGCTAGTCTCTGTTACTGCTTCCCCCAGTTATCTGAGGTGTGTAAGGCTGGGAAGACCAACTCTCCATGAAGGAACCATACTAGGTTCCTTACTAGAACCACTAGGGCTTTGTAAACAGGAGAAGCTGTGAAAAGTAACTGAGACTAAGGTCTTCAATATCACTACACTCTGTAGGTAAACTAGGTATAAAAAAAAAAGTCACAACCTACTCTAGGTCTTATGCATGGCCATAAAAAATTGGCCTGTTCTGTGATTTCATTTATTTTTATTTTTCCATTTTAGTGGAATTTTTTATCATCAAAGTTTGCTTTAAAAAGTATGAAATATTCCAAGAAAAGCAGTTGCATCAAACCAGAACCCACAGTTGCTAAAAAAAAATACATTTTGATTTCTATTATGTTATTATTCCACAATCTTCAGAAATATCACATTTTAAAGTTCCCTGCATCAAAGTATCAAGAGTTGTAGTTATCTACAGGTTGAAAAAAGTTCAGAAACCTGTATTTCTTCCATTTGGAAACCCTCTTGAAAAAAAAAAAAGCTTTTTCACCTGCTGGTTTCAGTTTCCCTAAACTAAATTCTTCATGTACCCAAAGCAGGAATTGTTCACTTCACTGAGAGCTTTGTCTGAAGAAAGAGTTGTTGTTGGCACTCTTTAGTGCTTAGTTGTCATTAGCTCTTACAATTTGTTTTTGGACTTCGAGCCTCAGCAGTCAAACTAGTCTTTTAAGTCCAGTAGATTCACAATGCTGAGCCAGAATCTGACCAAATGATTCCTCCCTCAAGTATTTGCTAAGCAGTGGCTAAGTTTAATACAGTCTTCTATTTTCTGTGTATTTTTGCAGGCAGATGCCTCTGGAATTAGACCAACGCATTCATCCAGAAAACAAACTAATGTCAGGCCAGCATAAATTATTAGACAGTAGTTCCCAATTTATTACAAAGGGCAGTTACGTCAGAAAAAAAGTTTAGGTTTGCTTTTTTGTTTTTTTTTTTTATTTAGAGGGTAGGCTACTAATTTCACTTCACCTCCTGCTTAGCAACTGTGAAAACAAAATATGTCATAAAATAGCATACTTAGCTTCAACGTTGCTAAATTGTAAACTGAACATAAGTGGTACATTCATCATGTTTTTGAAAGCATTTACTGCTCTCCCTTACCCTGTGTTTTCCCACCTACCAGCACTCCTCAGGGCAGAGGCCAGACCCCTGTGAAAGATAAGAGTGGGAAACAAACACTGTGGAGATGGAGCCCTGAGAAGGAAGATGACAGACTGCATAGCACAGCCACAATAGTAAGGTCAGGATGGGAAGGTGGAGGCACATGTCAAGCCCACAGCTTTTTATCCACTCTTGTATGAATTAGAATAGTGCTGAAAGCTCTGCCTGATTTGTGTTCTTTTGCCTGTAAGCTCTGATTGGAGTTTACATGCAAACTGTGTTCTGTTCTTAGCTAAGGTTTTTGGTAGCAACAGCAACAAGTCAAAAGTTTATACCTTTGCACAAGAAGTCTGCTAGATTAAAGGCAAACTTATTAAAAATTCAATCCAAAATATCTAAAAGGATAGGTTTACACAAAAGCTGTCTGTTTTTCCTGTGCTGGTGAAGTTCAGACCTACCAATTGAAAGAATTTTGTATGGAGGGGCTTTCCAATTATTTATCTTCTATGTATGTAAGTATCTTATGATACAGAAGTAGGAATTAGTTTAATTCCTGTTCAGTATTGTCATTTCAAACTCTTTCATATAAAGCAGGGTTGGGGAACTACTGACCAGAGCTTGATTAAACCAATAACACTCTTGGCTGATAATCAGACTGAAAATGCAAACCAGAGAGGAGGTAAAATTTTGCTTTCTAGAAGGAAAGTAAGTTCCACAAACTTTAGTGTATCATCACCAGAGACTGGACACCATCCAAAACAAACAGGAGAGCAGGACCACAATACCTGGCTTCAAGGCAGTGTCAGGTCAGGTCTGCGTGCTCATGAAAGAAGCAGACCAACTGTTGCACATCTGTCTGCCACAAAGGTGTCTTCAACATCAACACCATCATGGTTTTCTTCAAATCCAGTACCAGAAGGGTTTATTATAAGTTTTTAAGAATTTAGGGAGGTTGTATAAAGACTGATTGAGAAGAAATGTACATCTGTTTTAAATGAACAATGAAAAGGATCAGTTTTGTGGAAGGGAAAGGCAGGGGAACATGGAAGAAAGGCACATAAAAGATAAAATGAGAGTATGGAGGGCCATTTTAGGGCTTGCACTTTACCCTGGAAGTCTGGAGAGGACCATATCTTGTGCAGTCTTGTCGACACTGCCTGTTGGGGACGATATAACCATGGCCTGAACCATGTCTGATTTTTCTACTGGAAGATGCTGACTAAGAGGGAATATGCTGGCTATTAGGAATCTAGACAATTAGCAATCTGTGCTTGAGCTCATTCTCTGGTTTGGTTTTACATAGCATTATGATTTATAATTTATAATGTTGCAAAACACACAGCCCAGAGTAAGGCTTATTCCTCCTAGAGATTTCCCTTCCAACTTTAAAAGGGCACAGTGCACCTGAGACACTGATACTGTGCTTTGTTTCTTTCATAGTCTGGCAATGCTTTAATAATAAATAATATTAGATATGGTAGTAAGTCAAGAAAACCTGGAGATAATACAATGCTCTTTTTACATTCTCATATGGTTTTTTCCTATGTCAAAAAATGTTTCTATTCATTCAAGTGTAAGGTTTCTCTGAGTGAAGATTCTGTTCAAATCAAGGCTTGATGCTGGTCCACTGGTGTTCCCTATGCAAATCTGACAAAATGTAAAGGAATGAGGCAATAGCCTTAGTAAAAAACTCGAGTGGGCAGAATCTACTCCCAACACCAGGATTTGACCCACAGGAATGTTGGAAAGAATCTCACTTCTTACTCATCTCAAAAGATCTCAGCTAAGAATTCCAAAGTTGTGTGTGCAAACTGTGTACATGGACATGTGAGCCTCTACTTATCTATTTTCAAATAATCTGTCAGAATCTGATGCTGCAAAAATTATTTTAAATTATTTTTCTATATGGAAAGAGATGAAAAATGTTCATGGCTGTCCTTTTCTTGGACACCATTCAAGATGCTACCCCTAAAACACTCTCCTTTTATGAACTGAAACCAAAGTGGGTCATTTGGCTTGTAAGAGAAGTCATTATCTTGAGCTGTGTGCTAATTAGTTCACTTTCACTGATTATCATTAATACCTGTGGCTGTAGGATTCGCATAGGCCAATAATATGCACATAAAACCAAGAGAATGCAGATAAAAAACTTAGAGTGACTTAAAAAAGATTAAACACAGGCTGCAAATACGGAAACATAAGAGACCTGAAATGAAAAACCAACATATTAAACATCAAATTTAAATCTGCTTTACAGAGGGATTAAATGCTCACTGCGGACTGTGAGAGAATCCATTTCTAATGGTGAATTTGTATCAGTCCACAGGGAACCCTATCAAGGCACAGCTGACTAATGACTATCATTTTCACTTGATTTCATTAGTATTTAAGTTATAGCATGAAGTACATTCCCTTCGGTGCCCTGAAAGTTAGTGATTTACATACATTTGCTGTGAAGCTTTTGCTTTGACTAATATAAAAATGACTTGCTGGTAGAGAATGTATGCTTTCTCATGCCTACCCAAGTCCACTCATTCAAAAACAAATGTTAACTTTTCAAATGGTTAGTCACAACACATTTCAGGAGCATGTTATAATAAAAATAAAATAATGCTGTCAGCCTGAAATCATTCTGTCTTTCTGAATATGATGTAACACTCTTTGTTAGTCAGCCTACAGTTGTTTGCTACCAGATTTTTCTTTACAGTGTGCGCATGCAATATGTCTTTTTCCTCTATAGCGTACAAATCCATAGTTTGAGCAAAATACCATAGACAAGCTTCAGTTTATAGACAACTGATGATGTCTGTCTTTGTGACAATGCCTGTAAAAGAATTTCTGAATATTTGGTCAAGATGGGTACCTTTTCGAAAAAAGATAGAAGAAAATGCTGGAAGTAAATGACTGCCTGAGTGTCCCTTGCTGACACCTTACTCCTGGATTCCTCATCCAATTAAAAATAAAACCACTCATCTTCAGCTCCAGCTTTTCCCACCTATTCTCTTCGCCTCCCATTACTCAGCCAATTCAACCTACCAAACTAGCTGCTCCTCACATATTTTTCCAGACTTTTCCACCTTTTTAGCTGTACTCATACCCCTTTTTCCTGCTGCTTTTCATCTCCAGCTGCATTTTCAACTTCCTCCCATAAAATGACAAATAAAACAGGTACAAGCAGCATTGCTTCAGTATTTTGAGAATAGCTCCATTCACACCAGCTTTCTTCAGAATATCCTTTTCTTCTGAGCCTTTGTCCAAACTATGCACAGATACAGCACACAGTCACTGTTAAGTAAAAAATATTCTGTATTATTCTTAATAGCAAATCCCAAACAAACTCTATACATGACACTAGCCTAATTGTATGTTGTTCCTTTTTTAAAATTTTCATTTAATGAGGCTACTGGAAAGCTCAAAATATTATGCTTAGTTAAGGAAACATATCTGTAAAACATCAGTTTTAGATGCATAAAAAGTCCAGAAAACCCTGAGCCTGTAGTTATGTTCAGAGGCAAAAAGGGATTAAATCAAAATACAGTTAAAATGGGAGGCTTAAAAGTGCATGGTAAAGTGGTTCAGCAAATGAAGAGAAACAGGAAACAAAAGTTGTGGGGAGAGGGAGAGAGGTGGTAACACACTGTGTTTGCCATGTATAATCACTTGTAAATCCTGGCCACACAGGAAAGGTCCATGCAAAAGACTTCTGATTTGTGTTAGTGCCATCAATTAGCCCCATCAAAACTGGAATGCCATCAAAACTGGAATGTTGTAAACAGACACTGAGGTGAGCCCATGTGTCAGACAACTGACAGGCTAAATAGACAGGATGGAAGAGGGAAACAGGAAGGATTGCTATTCCTGTGTTGTACCTGGACCACTAAAATACTGAAATCTTATATAATTTATTCAAATCAATGAAATGTAAGATAGAAACAAGCTGCAAACCCACATCTGTTCCATATCGTTTTGCCCCAACTCACCACTCACCAGATTTCTTGGATCTCCTCCTGTATTTTGCTTTTATGTTTTTTGGGTTTGGTTGATAGAAACAAGCTGCAAACCCACATCTGCTCCATATCCTTTTGCTCCAACTCACCAGATTTTTCCATCACCTTCTTTGATTTCCTCCTGTATTTTGATTTTATCCTTTTTGGGTTTTTGGGGGGGTTTTTTTGTTTGTTTGTTTGTTTTTTTTTAATTAGTGGAACTACTCCAGGTTCAATTATTCCAGTAATGGAGCATGCATGTATCAAGATTATGGTGGATGAAAGTCTTCCTTATTTTTTTTGGGGGGGGATGAATGCATCAATTTGAAATGGCCCTTTTTCCAGATCAGCTACTGCTTCTCTCCACTCTATATAACACTCCTCTGCTTCAATGCTCTTGACAGAATATTGCTGCTTCAGCAAAAAGCTTTGAAGGTGAAAAAGTTTGTTCCAAGAATGTGGTGTGAATGATCATGTAGCCTCTAAGAGGAGATGTAATGCTGAATTGGGGAGCTCTTATGACTGGTCTTCTCTCCCTACCAGTAGAGTCATAATCTCCTGTTAACCCCTCTAAGCTTATAGAAACCATGAGGCAGATTTATTTCGGTTTATGAAGGAGATAGATCACAAGAAAATAATCAAAACAGGTTTTCAACACTAGAAAAGCAAAAATTTAGTGAAAATTTTCAGTATATGGATAGCATACATTCCAGGAAAATTATGCTAGACCTCCCAAAGTCCATGAGGAAAGCATGGTTTTGCCTACTTGATACTGGCTTCTGAGAATACCGGGAGCCCAGCAGCTCCTTGTTTTCTTAAACATTCAAATCTTAATACACTATTTCAGTAGAAGATCTTTAATTTCTAAACCCCAGTACAGACAAGATTTTATTGTGCTGCAGAGTTCACCTGAGGCAGTAGTTCTGTTCATGTTTCTGTCTGCTAGCAAATGCCCTTTAGCAAATGGTACTGCTTTCAAACACTGCATTTCCCTTTGAATTATTTGCAACACCCCTGAGTGGCCTGCAGCTTGTTCTCCACCCCAGCAAAACAGTTTCAAAACTAAAGTGCAATATTTTAGATTAAAAAGGAAGTCCCTGAAAATTAAGACTGCCAACAGCAGGCATGCTAAATCCTTTTGTAAATTCTGACCTTAAAAAAAGTATTATTAGTTAAGCACAGAGAAATTTATTATTTTAGCCTACTGTTATTTTGCTAACCCTCAAAAATAGATTTAAATGAACTGAAATCAAAGGAATATGTGAAAAAGATAATTGTTTTAGTGACTCTGTTCACAGCAGCTGTTGACTGCTCTTTGGATTTCAACTTCATCCATTGATAAGATAATTTGTGAGAAATATATAAACTGTCCTTGAGGGTGAAAATGTTGGTAGAGGGGAATACTGGCAGGACTTTATGAAAATGTGGCTGAAGATTACCTGAAAGAATTTCTCTTATTTCAATATCCATGATTAGCTGAATCTTTTACATCTCCATTACATTTAATCAGTTCACTTTCTGCCTGTATGAAAGACCAGATTCAGGTTGAAACTTGAAATAGAAAATATTTTCCCCATTATCTGAAAATCAGAACATTATTGAAAGCGGCAATGTATAAGAATAAGCACTGCCTTGGATTGCCACTAGGGAGGATGATAAACTAGCAAACAGAAAGGCTCTTTACACCTTAGAATTCAAAACAAAGATTGAGATTTTTCAGTGCCTGGTTTTGTTTGTTTGTTTTGTTTTTCTGTGCAGAATCACAGGAAGAATTTCATTCATTTGTAAAGGATGTTGAACAGCACAGCATGCTCTAAATGGTTGAAAACGCTACCTATTTGTTTGAACTGTGATTAACACTCTGCAGAACTCAGGCTATCCAAATCCTGATGATTAATTGAACCTCAAGTAATTTGCTTATTGTATTTGCAGTAAACCAGACTCTAAAATCTTACTGTAAAGTACTTAATCATTCTTACTGATATCTCAGTAAGTCTGTGGTTCTTTGTAAGGTGAGGCTCTAGCTAAAATCTTGTAGTTCATCTAGGCCAGGCTCAGAGCGGAAAGCATCCCTGGCTCAGAATGTTTAGAAAATTTTTCAGAATTTGAAAGTCTGATTTCTTCATGAGATCTGGAGTCCACTTTGCTACTGGTATGACATATAGACAGATTCTGTTAGATTTCCTGGGGTTCATTTGAGTGGACCTCCCTGAAAACAGATCAAACTTTTAAATATTCTGCTGTTCCCCACTGCTTAGGAACTTTATACCACATTGGTTCTCGAATTCATAGCCGTTGTATTGTAGGGTGGTTTAGAGTCAATTATTGGGTAAGAGTTCACCACTGTCAGTGGGAAAGTGACATACAATTATTTGGAGCTTTGGGCACCCATGGACACCATTCCTGTCAATTTAAAACAGAGTCACAATGACATTTGAAAACCATGGCAGATTTAGCCTTACCTGAGAGGTACTTTGGATAAACTGATTCCTCTAAGAGTATAGCCAAGAGTATGGCTTCCTCCTTAGAGATAGCAATTTCCTATTCTCAGATAACCACACTTTCAAAAAGTTTGGTGTGTTGCCACTGATAGTGCTCATGTGAATGACATCCATGGACCTTTGGCTGCTGTGACAATGGCACGAAGTATACAAAATCAAGTAGTGCTTTATTCTACCAGACAGTAATAAGCATGTAATTATATTGTAATTAAAAAGCAATTATTTACTGGCAACTATTGAAGACGTCTTTAATGGTAATTCTGAGTGTGACTACCATGTAATTTGTTGAGAGAAATAAGTGTGCAATTACCCTGTTAGTAACACAGTAATTACCAATACATCCATGCATCTTTCTGTTTTCTGACATGGAGTTACCAACACCTGCAAAGCATAAATTACATGGCAACTACATATGCAGCTGCCAGGTGATGTACAGTAGGATGAAAAGATGGCAGACATCATTTCAGAATTAGAATTTGATTCATTAATGTAAAACTGATGTGACACATTACAAAACAATGATCTAATCCAAAATAAAACCAAGCCACTGTAATCCACAGAGCTTGAGAGAGTTATAAATGTGCTGCAAATCAACCCTAAATCTTTGTGCAGAATTATGGGTAAAATAAAATATACTGTCACAAGTCTAGAATTAGTAGCTTATCCCTTTCATGTGAACTGATTCTGTCTTATGCAGAAGAAAGAGTTTCTGTTGTTTCTATCACGGGCTCCTATCACAGATGAGTGACAGAGTCTTGTGTACATGGAGCCTCATATGTTGTCTTCTCACCTCCGTCTTATGTCATTATTTAGTGACATTTACAAATAATGGGTTTGACAGAAGGTGGGCCCTGAGCAGAGGAACTTACCAAGTGAGAGGAAAAGCAGAAGGAAAAACCCCAAGGCAAGATATGTCAAAAACATTTCATAGAAACACTAAATACATTATTTTGAAGCAAATGATGTGTCATTTTTGACTGGTGTAGTCTACATTCATTCTTGTGACATTGGACCTCCATTCTAACAAAGTCCTTGTTTATTCCAGACAAATACAGCCTTAGTCTTAGGCAAGAGACTTGAAAATAGATTGACTACTTAGGTGTTCAAAGCTAAAGATACATTTATCTACACTAGCACACACATCATCTCAGTCTTTAAACACATGCATCTAAATCACACCCCGAACACCAAAAGATTCCTGTCAAACATTACACTAAAGTACATGCAGAGATTAATTTTAAAAAGTATTGGCAACTAGAAACAAGTATGAGCCCTAAGTGGTCAGAATGTTTGAATGTCAGTCCAATTTTATACAACAGCCTACAATAAAGACCTGTGTTTGAGGTTTATTTATAAGTAATTTATCTAAAATGAAAATAGTCTTTGTTTTCCTTAAAGAAATCATGAAGAATAGAAAAACACAGGACTGCAAAACACTTCTGAATCACAAATTCTAAACCCTAGAGGAGAAAGAAATTTATTGCATCTAATCCAGTGTGATACGAGACAACACACTGACATGCTGGAAAGATTTCTCTCTAGCTGTACTCCAGTCCCTTTTCTTGGTCTGGAAAACTAAGGTTCAGCAGCAAAACTAAGTATGGCTATTATTTACTTAGCCCTCCGATTTCATTTATTACTATCACATTACTTAGACTTTGCCATCTCATTTTATATGCTTGCTGAATTTCTTCAGCAGTGCCAGAATACAGCCACTTAATATTTACAGCAATTCATTTGATGTTCTGTCATCCATCAAGATTTATAGCAATACTGTCCCAAGATGCCTGAATCCTATATAATAAAACACAAAGCAGTTGATTACAAAATAGGATGATGAAAGGGGGGCTGAAGTGTCTTTCTAGAAAGTTGTAGAGGAAAATGTGAGTCATCTTAGGGCACTTATTTTTAAGAGAAGCAGGATAAGCCTTTCCTTTCACATCCCTGATAATTTAGAATGATATAGATAATTAAAGTTTTCTCCAACAGCTCTACTGTGGGAATGCTGTAATCCTTCTTTGTCCACACTGGGTGTTTCAGGGTGATTAATCGTTAATTGACAAATGTCAATATACCCTGGAGCATATTTTACTGAAAACATACAGCCAATGATGGCCATTAATTTTTTCTTCTTCTTGTTTGCAAAATCTCACTGAGAGGCATTCATGTCTTATAATTTATCCAAAGGTTTCTAGGGAACAATAACTTGCATTCTAGATGCTGGCACTCTATTAAAACCTTGAAATAGGTACAAAGAAGAGTGAGTGTTTTGTCTGAAAGACTGGATTCCACTTTATATGTAGGCACTAAGACAGTGCCTACATATAAATAGATGACTATTCATTTGTTCAGTTAGACATGTGCCTAAATGCAATGGAACTGAGACCAGAGAGTGATCTCGTCACAAAGCACTCTGGGTCTGCTGCTAGTGTAAATCAAAATAACAGGAAAGAGAAAGAAGAAATAAAAAATAAAGAAAAACCTTAAAAAACCAAAAACAAACAAAGAAAAACCAGCCTTGCTTGCTTATTGAGATGACTTCCTGCCGTTTTGTTACCAAAACAGCTAGAAAGACTATTAAGCCATGGTGTGGGCTTTTAGTGACAATACAGCTATTGCCCAGTTCCTGTTGCTTTGTTGTACCATTGTTACAGTCCAGTAGTTGTAGTTAGCTGCAGTGCTTCTGGAGTTGGTATGGAGGTTGCTGTTTCTGCAAACATCTACAAAAAAGAAAACCTCTTTTGCCACAAATGGATATTGCTGTAGCAGTGTAAATGGAGAGGTCAAAGCCTGTGAACATGAAAACATGGTAGTACAAAAAACAAAAGACGATAATATTCTTTTTAGTTTTACATTACTATTCTATGAGGGGTCATTCTTTTTTTAAAAAATTAGTCAAAACAGCCGTGAATATACATAACTAGGTTTGCAGGCAGGGTATGTTTAGCATTTGTGATTATTTGGACTGACAGTGTCTGTATGGTTTCTTTAGGCTGTTGAATAAAGGTCAAAATACGTTACTGTGCTCCCAGTCCTACAAGTTTCCTCCCAGAACTGTGCTGAGGAAACTCACTCCTCAGTTGTCTGCTTTTTTGCCTGTTACAGAGATAAACAGAAACCTTCATTCTCTGGAGCTGTCATTCTCATATCTTTCATGTGTCCTAAACTCACTCAAAAAAATATTTCAGAGGAAAACAATAGCAGTTCTTCATAACTCTTACACAGTAATTGGTGTCCTGATGAAATCTGGGGCCTCATCTTGAATTCATAGCACATCTTACACTTGCCAGGACATCTCACAAGGAATGTGGCACAATCATTTGTTGCTGATATAACTTTCAATCCAGATGTAGAGTCTTCTTATTGTTTACTCTCAAAACATTTATAGATATGTTTAAATATATATACAATTTTGAAAATTTCAGTCGAGACATGTAATGAATAAAGAGTTTCTGAATCTTTTGAGGCTATTTTTTCCATTCTTTTTAGTTAAGAGGCCTTATTTTTTTCTATTTTAAGTGAAAAGATCTTCTACAAAACCTTAAATGGCATTATTTAATCTTAAAATAGTCTGTATCTTTTAATAGATATATGAAATAATAGGTATAGAAAAGTTATTATGATTATTATTATGATTATTATTAATAATATTATTATTTTATTTTAACATTATTTTAATATTTTAAGAGTTTAAAACTCCTAAAAACCATGATGGACATCTACCATATGGGCGTTTGGTATTTCTCCTACATGAAACAAAAAAATCAGCACTTTTTTGGCTACACACTGCACCTTACTGTGTTACCAAAAGGCACAGCAGAAATTCCAGAGGTGGCCCAAATTGTGATTGTGCTTGGAAAATTATTCCTGTAGGAGATATCTGTATAATATTTACCATGAAAAGAACCAAAAGGTACCAAGTTCAGGAAAGTTGCATGTACTCATCTTGGAATCCAGAAATCCTCCCTATGGCATGATTTTTGGATACAGGTTCCTTGCATTCCTGTGGCAGCCAGAAGGTGATGAAGAGGGTGTAAAGTGGGTTTGGAAGGTGCCCACAGAACACACAGAGGGAATCCTGTATCCATAGTTTAGAGGTGACAGAAAACTGGAACACAGCAATCTTCCACTTGAGTTGTATATGTTCTGCTCTGTGGCTTTCCTGCAGGGAACTCACTTTGTGTCCAAATACTAGATTTTGTCACTGGCAGAAAAAATGAAAAAGAAAAATGGCCATTTCAGAGTTCTCAGTTGCTCTGGTAGAAACAAGCAGTTATTCGCATAGTCTAAAAATGTCTCTGTGGATGGAGAAGGGAAAAACATCAACCAAAACAGAGCTCCTTTTCCATTCCTCAATCAGCCCAAAATTTAATTCAAGACTCACCAAGCCTAACTCAAGCTTCTCCTTAAGCACCTGCAGTCTTATGACTCTGAGGTCAACTATATTAGGAAGCCCAGTCACCAATTCAACCTCAAAGATGACGTTTTTCTTCTAAAAACTCCATTAGTTCTGGAAGTCAAACCTTGTTCTTCCCAAGAGTGCTGATCCTCAGGCAGGAAGATATACCACAAAGAAGTCCTCACAGACTAAAGGAAGCTTGGAGGGAGATGGGGTGTGAGGCCTCCAGAGCATTGAATAGCTCCAGGGAAATGGCTATAATGAGAACAAAAGCCCATTGTTCTTAGGATCAGAGATCCGTCATTGAACTTCAAATGAATAAAATTAATAATAATATTAATGATGATGATTATGTGTTGTTGTTGTTATTATTATCATATTTGTTATTAAATGAATAGGTTAATCAGGTCTGCTAAAATAAGAGCAGACCTGAATTCCCACTGAGCTTTTTTTTGAGTTTAAAAAAAAGTTAACATTTTCATTCACACTTTTTTCCTCCATCCTTCCAACATTCTAGTCAGGAATTGTCTGTTATGCTACCACACATTAGTGTTGCTGGAACACAGAGAAAACACCTGTGTCCCTACACTTCCTAAAGGAAAGATAAGCTATATCACACATTACATTACTCAGCTGTGTATTTTTCTGAATGTTTGTGTATAAATTTAACCACAAATGAGAAGCGTGTGACCATATTTTGTCTGAAATGTATCCACATATAGTTCACTATGCTTTTTCAAATCTGTATGTGCCATTTCATTATTTCTAGGCTATTCAGACTCAATTTCTTATCCTTTCCATTATCTCCCTGGAAAAAATGGATGAAATTGGGTCACTATTGTGCTCATGACATCCCCTGGGCTGCTGGACACCTGGGTTTTTAGGACACTGTAATATGACAAATTTAGCAAACTTTTATTGCTTTTTATGTCCAAATTCAATATCTTCAAGATATTTCCCAATATGACATCCACACTCAGATGAAGTGAGAGGTATTTAGAGCTCTTTTTCAGTTGATACTTCCCAGCTGCTTCTGTGGAACAGCAATTTGATGCCTTCCAACTGCTCAAAGAGAGCTACAGGGTCACATCTAAGCCCACTGCACAGACAATAATATTCGTCCTTGTCTCTACATTTTAACAAAACTGGTGCAATCATAAATCTCACATAACACAACAATTCCACATCCCATTGCATCATAATAGAAGGGAAGAATTTGCTTGGATTTGGTTTGATTTGTTTTTCTTCCTTTTTAGCTTGCTTTTAAGTGTGAACTGGCTTTAGGAACAGTTTACCTCTTCAGAGGCGTGGTTTCATGTCAGCTTTTTAAATTTATCAACATGCAAAGAAAATTCATGCATCCTTCAATATTTTTCTAAACAATTTTCAGGATTATTTAAGCCTTCCTTGCCTATATTTGGAAATATTTTTAAATAAAATTCAGTCTATTCCTAATATTAATCAAATTCACCAAACTTTCAGTGACTTTTAAACTAAAGAATGTTATTGTATTACAAAACAAACCAAATTAATTTTAGTGAAGTCTTTGCTTCACAGACATTTGGATTTGCACAAACCCATGTTGGGCCCTGGTTTGCTGGAGTTTACATTTATATACAAAAGTACTTGAAATAAGTGAGACAAGACAACTGATAGGTGTGTTTTCTTTTGCTTGTGCACTTACATATAGCATGCTCTTGTTTTGAAGGTTTATAACTGGTGGAAGATGATATATTTCATTTACAGCTAGAGCACCTGAATAAGTGACATTCAGAAATGTTACCTCCCTTCCTGTCACAGTCCCATTTCATTTCAGGTTAAATTATATCAATGCTTCAGTTCTAGAAACTTTTAAGTCAACAAAAGTAGGAACAGTAGGCATTAATTTACTTTATAATGTTTATTCAGTGATACAGGCACTTCTGCATAAACCAATATATATTATTTGAATAACTTATAACAGACAGTTTGAATTTCCCTGAAATAAAAAAAAAAAAAACCAATAAGAATAAGCCTGCAAATTCAAACATTATGAGCAGATTTGCTAAAAAGGAAAATCATGTTATCCTCAAGACCCAAGCTTTCAGAAAGCTGGAAAACCTGCAATCAGGAGGCCACATAGTCCTGTCATGCCCTGCCTGCTACAGAGCCAAAATGACCTCTGTTGCAATTAGGGAAACACAGTGCTCAGGCTCGACCAGGCACTGGTGACCTCTGTCATTGTCACCAGCGCACAGTGCCCAGATGATGTTAGCAGGAGCAGACAACGCTCATCCGAAGCACCGGTGGTTTATAGGCAGCACGGAGCCAACACCCAGGCCACCACCAGCTCTGCACCAGCACTTCCACCCCCCCATTCCAACTGGTTCAGCTCCACTGATAATATAACTGATAATACACTGATAACACAACAGGAAGTACTTGGGAAAAAAAAAAACAACCACACACTGCTGTTGGAGCTGAAAAAGAAAATCCTCTCCTCTCAGCCATGAGGTTAATGCCTAAAATTAGAATGCAAAAACTATGTTTTTGCACAGAATGGCTTGAAAGGCCCCTGCACAAGAGAGTGATATCCCTGTCATTATTTAAATATGACTCCAAATTGATGAGTAGATTTCATGTGGGTTTTTTGCTCTGTGTAATAATACAGTGAGAGGTAGCCAGTGAATCAGACTCTGATATTACCAATTACTATGGTCACTTACAGCTAAGCTTGAAATCACTAAAGGCTAAAAGACACATGGTTTAAGTTTGAATGGAACAGTGGCAGAGCATAAATGACACATTTTATCAACAGACTACAAAATAAAGCAGTGTATTTACATGAACACACACAAGATTAGGCAAGAAGGAATAATTTATGCCTTATCTGAGAGAGGTAGGGTGTTAGTGAAATTTAGAAAGAAGAAACTTGTGCTGTGACAGATAATGTCTAAATATTAGGGAAAATTAAGAAGCTGTTAATTCATTTAATGATATCTTCACCATATAAGTTTTCAAAAAGTAGTTTTCCTTTTACCTTTCTTTTATACACTTGGTAGAATAAAAGCTTTTTGGCTGTAACTGAAACATCTGAAAGCTGATTGCTTTGGGAAAACAATGAGATTTGTGGTTTTATCAAACAGGAAAGGAGGAATGGAGAAAGTGAACAGGTATTTTTCAAGGAGAAAACAGTGTTAATACAACTTGCATAGGATGAATCTGCATCTTATCAAGTAATAGAAACACATTCCTCCACATAAACCTAAGCGCTATAGTTTAATTTCGTGACAGCATTCGTTTGCTGTAATAGCTTGTCAGCCTCCAGCTGCTCTACTGGGATATTGAGATTTCAGCTTTGGTAAGAATGGCAAGACACACGAAAAAAACAACAAAGTTAAATGTCTGTCAAAGCAGGTCACAGAGATGCATCTGTCCTCTTTAAGGTAGGCGGGGAAGTAAGGAAGTGTGGGAAATGAGCTCAAATTGGATAGTTAGAAAGCTGACATTGATGTGGTCACCGCAGGGATTCCTAAGATTTTCTTGCTCTTGTCATGCAGTGGTCCAATTCAATGTAAGGCCTGAAAAATAGAGGAAGTAGTCCTGAGATTGCAATGTTCTGCCAATTCAGTGCACAGCAGAAAATAAGCTACACATGAGGTATTTTCCGAAATTGTGGCTCAACAAACCACTTACAAAACTTTCCAATCCCATTGCTAAAACTTGACAACCCTAGATCTCCTAGGACAGAGATGAAATGACCCAAATCCAAGGACTGTTGGTTTCTTCCCAAATAAGATGTAAGATTTCTTCCAGCCTGGCTTTCACTTGAAATCTTTTTAACAACTCTTACCCTGTATTGATCACCCATGCCTTTACAGTTCAATTAAAGCACTGTATATGGACATTGTTCTCAAAGAATAGTGTCCACAACTGCTATTCACAGGCTTTTAATCACAGGGACAACATTCATCAACAGCTTTCTTTTTTTTCTCAGTTCTTGTCATTGGTAAGATAAATGAAGCCTCTCTACTCTTCAGCCTTCCTTCAATTGAAAGCAGGCTACTTAAAAAGAAAATATTAAGCTTTATGTGAAAAGTCTTCTGATTCAGATTAAAGAAGCACTTAGTAGCTTACGTTGCCTATAGCAAACACCTACAGAGGAAAGGAAGAAAAGACAAAGGAAAAGAAAGACAAAAACTAGTTTTTATTGGCTTTTAAGCTGCTGAAAGTAACAAGGCGCTTTAGCACTTTCATCAGCTATCAACATCTTGGCTCTGGGGTAACAGACCTTTGATAAAGAAAGAATTCTCCCCAGCCAACTAATATCAGAAAAAAATATGACGGCAAGTTCACTTCAAAGATAATCTGCTGGTGCTGGATTTTAAGGAAACTGTCTTGTAACTTGTCACTGTTTCACAGAGCTTGTACTCATCATGGTAGAGGGGTTGATAGATAATCCATCAGTGACTTCACAACAGCTTGCGGGCCATGTTTGATTTCAGCATTTCAGAAACATATGCTAAGATACTAGTAGAGGCTCTAGTTACATTTTGATGGCATCTCAGTCCACTGTACTATGACATCTACACTTGTGAAAGACAGTGTGATAAATCGCGACTATTCTCTTTTCCTAATGGGACAGTATGGTGGTAGGCTGTCTTTCCTAAAGCTACAGAGCTAGATTTATGATTAATTTACTTTAGTATTGCAGTTTTATGTTTCCCTGAATATATACAGAAGCATAATATATGTATAAAAAAGTTTGCATAATTAACAACTAAGATGAATATAAACAAAAGCCAAAACAACATTAACTTCTCACAAATTAATGATACAAAATACAAGACTCCAATTCATAGATCAACTCTAATCCACATCAGTAATACCCAAAAGCCATCACCAGCTGATAGCTCTTTACTGTTTCTCTGACAGCTATATCCCCAGGACAGGCTGAACGTCACTGTTTCCATCTGGTGGAAGCAGCACTGGATGAACAAACGCTAATTTAGTTCTCACACTCACTGACACTAGCGTGAACTAGGACGAAAACTACATTTTAAAAATTTAGCAAATCAAAGGCAAGATCAAAAATGCATTGCTAGCCTCCAGGGCTACCACTAGAAGTACTCATTAATTCTGTGTGTTTCCAGAATTAGACTTCAGTGGGACTCCCTGCTTATACCTAGCAAAAAAGGAGGTGTGTAACCCAAATCAATGGTGGAACTTATATGCTTCAATCTTGTATTTAACAAACCACTGATGCAGAGTCATGGCTTAAGAATTCATATTAATTCATTTTTTCTGACATCCTTCCAAATAAGAACCTCCTTCTCTTCTAAATCCAGCCCTCTTTGTTAAGAGAGATTCTGAGCTGAAAAGTACCTCTATTTATCTTTTTTTGTCTGTAAATAGATACGGTGACTCACCACCATAATTTGACAGGAATCTATTGTAAAATCACCCTTGTCAAACATTCTTTCACTTGACCCATCACCCAAAGAACAAAAAAAAAAAAAAAAAACTTCCAAGAGGGAAATGGGAAATATCCATTCCCTCTTCTTGAAGTTGCCCAAGGGCTTATAGCTTAGGCCGAAGTTCATGGTATTTATGGGTACATTCTGAGCCCTTTTCTCTAATTGGATCCCCATTTCAACCAGTTCCAAATTGTGTGCTGAGACACCAAGGCGAGTAGCAGCTCTTCAGCTCTCTCTGGATATGCACACACACAGTCCAGCTTATAAATAAAGAAACAGAAAGATAAGGTGCCCTTAAATGGCATATAAATCAATGCATTTTGTGTCAAACCTCTCTGGGTTGCATATTTGCATAATGTAGTATTAGCTATATAATCAGCCTATTTTAATTATTTATTTCACCCTCCCCTAGAGAGCCAAAGGGATTCTTTCTCACAGCAAGCCTTATTAAATGCACAGAGATTCCCAAAGCTATGCCACAAAGTGATTTCTGCATACAAAGCAATACTTTGTTTTTCTATAACACACTATAACATCAAAGAAGAAAATGGTTTCACAATAAACATACATATCATTCCACATGCTTGTACTCTCTAGAGACTTAAAGCATACAACAGGCATGCCTTCTCTTTTACATGTATCTAAATTCTGCCTACTAATCCTATCTCAATATTTTAAAATTGCACTTTTGTCCAAATCTATCTCTGCTATGGATAGTGGTAAAAAAAGGCAACCTTCTGTGCTCCCTCGACAGTTTAAATGGATATAGAAACCATCCTGTATTTTTGGGGGACTACCTCATGGCTTCCACTTTTAGGACAAAGTAGAAGTACCCTGACTGCACAGCTTTGAATTCCTAGTCTTCCTATTCCTCATAGGAGCATGAGAACATTTGCTGCCAGCTGTAAAAATCAGATGACTGCTGATTGCTCTCAGCTGTAATTAGCACTGAGTACACCAGATTGCCATGATTACTCTGAGGCTGACAATGTCCATGTTACTCAATTCATCTTGTTTGAGGGATATTCCCCAGCTAGGTCATTATTAAAGGGGTTAAAAAGCTACAAAATGGGACAATGCTCCTTTTAGTTTGTTTGGGGGTTTCTTTCACACCTTCCAATGTCTTTGAAGTTTCTCCGATTTAACAGGTGACGAAGTTTCCACTTGAACATTGAACACAAATGTTGTGCTAAACATGGAGCCTTAGTAAATTTTATATTGGTAATCAGATCAGGAAACGTGTAGATCTATATCTAGTATCTTCTAGAAATCATCATAGATTCAATCAATAATAAAAGCTCTTTGTCAAAGTGCCTTTTTTCTTTGTAATGCATTCTCAGGCTTGGCAAACATAATGTGCTTATACCATTTCAGTGTCCACAAAATCTCAGAGAAGGGAATTAGCCTTTCATAAAAAATAAAAGAATGCTCCCTCCTTACCACAGGTAAAACCTACTGTATTTTCCACCTTTCTGTGTCTGTGTAGTGTGGAAAAAAAGGTACACCTCACTAAGTTATGACACCAAGCTATCAAAACAGAAATCATCTCTTGCCCGTTAACGCAGTATGTTGTACCATCACTGCCACGCTATTCTCTTTTGCAGTATGCTTTTCTTTCTCTCTACATCCAATATTCTATTGTGTCAAGACTGAAGAGAGAAAAAAGAATTAACCATATGAATATGCACTATTGTATAATATCCTGTTAATTTTGCTTAGCAAAAACCTCTGGTGGAAGTTTTGCTGGGGAAAGGAATGCAAAACTCAGCCCTCAGCAATGACACTTCCTACTGAAATGAAGTGTTGAAGTCAGCAGATGATCTTCAGAACATGATTAACAGCTTGACATGTCTTGGCAATTCCAGGAAACTGAAAGTGTATGAATCTGACTGCACAGCCTAATGTATTTGTTTTTCATAAGAAGTATGTGTCCCAAGAGATTAAGTTTCTATTTCAGTATTTTACTGTATTACTCAAGTGAATACACCTCTCTTAAGAAGTACCTTCAGCTGTCTCACTGTCCTTTGGAAGTCAGACACATTTCCCACATTAATGAGTCAGTACTTACCTTAGAGATGCCTGTAAAGGAAAAGAAAGTTTTATTTCTGACTGATGTGGTAGCTCAGGACATAGTGTTTTAAGATCTGAAAGCAGGAAGATGGAATGTATTTTTATTTTCAGTTGAAAGTGACCTTTTAAGGTACCACTTTTTTCTTCAGGTAGCTTCAAGATGGGACTTCTCTATTGTGTAAGTTCTCTTCAATAATCCACCGATTCTCAATGGTTCTTCTTTGGAGGCAGGAGGGAAATAAAATTCTTGGAAAACATCAAATAAAAATGAAAATAAGCTCTCGTGCCAAAATATATTTTAAATTTATGAAATACACTTCAACAGTAATACACTTCAACTATTTCTAAACCATATCAATATGCTTGGCTATGTACTGAAAACCAAAACACAAGCCATCAGATTATGATAATGACATTGTTGCTTTTTAAAAAATTCAGTGTGGCATAGGCAAAGCTGAGTTCTTGTATGTATGAACTCTTCCAAACCCAGTGTTTAAATAAGACAGAGAGTAGAGCAATTATTTCATCTGCAAAAATAAACAGATAGCTATTAAATAGAGCAAATATTTGGTTTTTAAAAAGAAAATGTTTTAAAATATTGCGTTTATTTGCAAATGTTGTACCAATTTACTTATCCTTGTTTATCTACATTATGACCAAATTTAAGATTGCCCACATTCAATTTAATTTCTTGTTTTGAATTCAGATAAGCAACATTGAATTTTTCTAATTTGTTTACTTCTGCTGCTTTGCTTAACTGACAAAATATAGTAACTGGCTCATAACAATCTCTGCACCGCAAAGGTATTAATGAGCTGAAGATGCCAGCGAAAATCTGGATGAACTGTGTATCTTATTTTCTTTGCCTTCAAGTTTTGTTATAATCAGGAAGGTCAAGCAGTTCCTTTTTCTTGCCCCACACACTGATTTTTCCTGAATTTTTTTCTCAGTGTTATATTGCAGTTTTTAGGTTCCAGTGCAAGACTAAGCTGATAGAAATGCATCAAGGTTGGTCTATTTACAGTGGAACATTTTTTATGCTTTTTGTTAGCATATTCAGAATAGTTGGGGTTTGTTATCCCTTAGTATTTGCATTACCATAACAGCAAACCTATTTAGGGTCTTGCCAGGAAAAGAAAGAGAAAACTGTTTCTTCAAACATCCTAGCTCTTACACAGAAAGTTTGACAATGAGTGGAGAAGAGAAAAGAACACAAAGTCTCAGAGCAAACTATTGCCCAAATAAAAACTAAAAATAGAAGAATAAAAATGCAAATGAATGTCAAAAATATTTGGTATATTGGTTGTGCCATAGTCAAGCTATAATCATAGCTGAGATGAGCAAAAGAATATTTTCTAACTCACTGAAGTTAGTCAAGTCAACAAACTGGAAGAATCAATAGCTTTGCAAGAAAAATCAAACTAAAAATACTGACATGAGGGAAATAGACTTCATTATGTACAACACCACTGATACACTTGCATTGTCCGTGGCCTCAGTCATGGACAAGTATCTGAGTTCCTTAAATCATTTGGCTTTTTTAATTCTGGTTTTTCATTCAATGTCCCAGAAATTTTTCTAAGTGGGAAGTTAAATATAATATCCAGGGGAAGTCAGGGTATGGACATGGTAAGGTAAAATCCCCCTTCCTACCCCAGAAATTTGAGCACTGAAATGGTTGCAAAGCAGGCTAAACCTGAGAAATGCAAGGAGAAGAAAAAGAGGAACAGAACTGGTTGGTAAGAGAACCCATCAAAGGGGAAAAAAAAGTAGTTTCAGGTCTGTCAAGGCACACTATAAGGCTAAACATCTTCTACAAAATAATGTTATCTTCAAATTGATCTGTTCCTCCTGTAAAGTTATCAAGACTAAATTCTTTTCTAAGATGTTCAGCAACAGATAAATTGATATCCATTCTCCTAAATCTCACATCTTATTTTTTAGGAATTCATTATTCTTTACCTGATACTGACACTTAGACTCTCAAATAACATCACATATCAATGAATATTTTTCTCCTGACTAATAACAATTAAAGGAGATATGTTTAACAGTAGCGCTTCAGTAGAAGAAGCAAGAATGTAACTTTGAGGTAGATTATAAACTAACAAAGATTTTCAGAAATATTTTGACCAGTTATTTCTCTTTGTTCGTTCAGGAACCATCACGGGAAAACAAAGCCCTAGGTTACAGGATTGTGTAGCAGATGGTGTATCTTAATATAATCAATATAATCTATAAATCCCATGTATTTATATTTTTCTTATAAGAAAGTATTGACAGTTCCTCAAATAAGTGAGCTTAAATTCTATTTAACCTTAATACAGTTCACTTTTTCTAAATACTTTATTGATTTTTTTGTTGGAGTGTTGAGGATGGGGCGGGAATTTTTCTTCCTTTTTTTTAAGGAACAGCAACCTAAAAGAACCAATCCAATATTTCTATGCTTAGTCAAAACTGATTAAGTTTCCTTGTCTGTTTCATGTCCTTTATATATTTGTGTCATAAGCTTTCAATTAGAGATCATTGGCACATTCCTTTCAAATCAAAGAGATTGAGCTAGTGCTAACCTGGACGCAAATCCATGCTCTGCCACAGATTTCCTGTTATACCTGACAACCAAATGTTTTAGTGGATCTGGATTGAATTGACTTGTCTCTACAGCTCATAAAATTTAATACACATCAAATTAATTGCAATGTGTCAGGAAACAGAAAAGGAATTGCTGGGAATAGCTCAATGGTATTCTCCTCACATCATAAGAAGCACGAGAGGACCCATAATTATTGTTGAAATTGTAACTATTAAAAGTCAAAAGAGTAAAGTTATACAAAAAGAGGGAGAAATATTTAATATATTTATATATATATAAAACATATAGATTCCACATTTACATGTACATAATGTATGAATTATTTTAACATCAGATTTACAACATTTTCTCTTCTTCCTCTAGTTTACAGAATTTAATCCTTTTCAGTACATAGCATTGTAACTAGGCAGTTTCTGAAAACAGAAAACCAGAATGCTAGCAGCCAAGAAAAAATTCCCAGAGATGCTCCCTGAAAAGCCTTATTTAAAAAGAAAATTAAAGAAAGATCATGATAAACATACTAATACAGGCTGTAGTATAGGAGAAACACTTCTAGTGTTCCTTTTTCATAAAAGGGTCTGCTAAACCAGCAATGAAGCATCCAAGGAAACTGGAAAGAGAGCATTTTTCAAAATGTTGAAAGGAAATCCTCCATGTACACAAAATTCACCTGCAAAGTCTTAGCCACAGGGGTGACAGTTCAGCACAGGACTGAGCATTACCAAGAAGACAATGAACAGCTACATTTCCAGTTAATGGAGACTACCATAACTACCTTTGTGTTTCTTATTAATCCTCAGGCTTGTAAGCACTAGTTGTGACAGGACTGGTTAGGATAAAAAAAATAAAGCTTCCCTATAAGAAGGTTACTGACCATTGAAAGTTCTTGGAGTTGTCTTAAAACACTTGGTAATGTTCAATTTGTAGTATGCAGAAATTTGAACAATTATGACATGCCCAACATTATTATCTTTAAAGTAGGATAAATATTTAATTCCAAATTACTACTTTGATTATTAAATTGTGGAATAAACTTGTGTGTTGCATTTTCAAAATCCATTTCAAAATTCTAGGTCCTTTTATTTACAGGATTTATAATATCAGGCTTCTTAATAGAAAGATTTTGTATGACATGACTTTCTTCTCTCCTAGTATTATTATATTTTCTGCTCAAATTTCCTTTTATATTTGTCTATGTGAACTAATGTGATGTTTACAAAATATATTGGAGGAGAAGTAAATGTAAGCAACTTATTTATTACATATTTATTATTTCTTACCATACACTTCTGGTCAGGACAGTTTCTATTAGTATTTTCAAGGGACAAAAAAAATAAAAATCAAAACATGTTTTTAGGATAATTTTTCCAAAAATGCAACCTTAATGAGAAAGTACTGATTTCTGTAAAAATTACTATGCAAATTCCCCATTTAACAATTGTAGTAGTGGATCTTGGGCTGACTAACATTTAACTTCTCCTAGATTAACTTTGAGCCTGATGGCAATTTCCTTCTCCTTTTACACAACTTCCTCTATTCCTCTGCTGCATGACTTCCTCTATTTTTTTCAGCTTAACCAGTATAAGTTCAACAGACACTGGCCACTAAATAGTTGCAACCTATCAGTGGCTGTGGTTACTGACAGCCTCCGGCCCAAGACATGACTGAATCTTTACCTCTAAAACCACAAAACCCATTTCTTACCAGCTGAATTAAAGAATGGTGTAAGAGATAAGAAAGTAGTAGATCACAGTTATTGTGAAAATCAAGTCACGGTCATGCAAACAAGCTCAGTGTATTTTGCATTTCCCATTATTTGGTATATTCTGAGCCTCATCCTAACATTCTCTGTGCCCTTTAAGAGCTCATGTCACTTCCTGAGACCAACTTTATTATAAATGCTATAAGCTATATTTCTTGGAAAGTGTGGGATTGTGATAGCCATTACTGGAGAATGGCGTTGTCATCTTCTGACCAATGCTTTAGCTCCTCCCTTTCATTTACTGCCTGCATTTCACTCTTGGTCCCAAGTCACAGAAAAGTTTCATTCCTCTGGAAGCCCATACTGTGGAGGAAAGATGGGGATTTATTCCCTACTGGCTATGTTTTCCTGAAAGCTGACAGCTTCATCACAGACTCCTTCATGCTTTGGAGCTTGTCCCCACAGTGGAAACTATTCCTGGCTCTGTTTTCCCCCAGACAACATGAGTTCCAAGAGATTCTTCAGGGATTGCTCTAATGGCCCTGCAATCCACAGTGAGATGGTTTTAAATGAAATAGCATTTCTTTGGCAATTCTACAGCGGAAGTGAGAAAAGAATGAAATACTGGATGAAAATAAGCTGTTCTGGATGCACACTGTGGAAAACATTGCTGGGGAATGCATACCATAGAAAACTCACCTACCAGGTGGTGAAATATTAACTTGGACATGTAGCATGCTATGAGCCAGTGCTTTTCTTAGAATCTTGTCATAGCATCATGACACTGTCTGAAGGCAAAAACCACTCACACAGTTTGCTCTAAAGATCACCTATGCTAACAGACACCTGGGGCTTTTGGAATGCTCTCAGCATTTTAGGGTTGCAAGTGGGCTAACTAAGCTAATTAATTTCTTTGGACAACATCATTCATAAAGAAAAATTACATTCCTTGTCAAACAGCTGGTTTTTTTTCAAGTCCCTCAGATTTGCAGAAAGAATACATTTCTTTTTTATGAGCCTTCTGGCTTACCCCATAATACCTTTATAATGTTCTTTGACAACTGACATTACAAGCATTACTTACATGCCCAGCTCATTGTTCTTAACTTACAAGTTTTCCAAACATTCCCCAAATAGCTGGACAAAGTGCACAGTGCAATTAATTGCATAAATCTTTCAAATTTATATAAAGAAACACGGTGAATCAAGGTCCCATAAATATTTATTGTCACCTCTCCTTAAATATCTTTGGCTTTTAGACATATCCACAATGGATAGTCCAGTTTAATGACCCTGGAAAATAGCTTTGATGTTTACAGAAATAGTTGATAGACATGCACAGTTTCCTTCCTTCCAGTTCATTTGAAATAGTAGCAAGGTGCCTGCTCAAGGTCTTCTCAGATCCTATCCCTAACATAAAATGTAGTGGATTTGCATAAATAACTTGCCAGATAAAGAAAAATGTCTTTTTGATAATGTCCTATCATGTGCCAACCCTGCCACATTGATGCCACATGCCTCTTTTCAAAGGATTATATCAGTCCATATTTAATTGCAGAAAATAGCTTACATATTTTTTGTAAACAGCATATTTTCAAACCAGAAGTGTTGTATGTAGCTGGTTAACACATAATAAGAAGAATGTTAATTCCTAAATAAACAGCATATGAGTCTTTACCCTCTGCCTCAAAACGAAACAAATAGAACTTGAAAAAACCATAGGTGCCTTAGATAAGTCTAATACAGGGTTAAAGCCTGTGTCAGTAATTGTAAACTACATCACTATCCCACAGCTTGTGGCTAACTTGCATCTTCATTTAGCTGTAGTTTTGATGCCCTATCTAAATATATTGTCATTCATGGTTGCTTTATCCATATCTGTGTCTCCTTGTGCAAGGTACATTATTCAGCCCTTTTTAATATTCTTACATGAAAAAATAAAAAATTACCAACACCTGTACTAATGAAGGAAGTGCATGTGAATGTGCATGAGAAAGGAACATTCTCTAATTAAAAAATTAAAAACAAAATAGCAGTTGCTCGCAATCTGTTCTTGGGAAGAGAATAAGAAAAACAATTTTACCTATAGCACAAACTTTTTACCCAGCTAAACGAACTGCTCGATAGTATTCAAACATTTGAAGAGATTGGAGTGATTGCAGAACTTAGGTAATGGGAATGCAGCAGGTCTCCTCCTACACCTAGAGAAAAGGAGTTGACCAGATGTATGCTGATGTATAGTCTGATGTAAAGCACTAGACAATGCCACGGGTTAGCTGCACATTATTGAAACAAACACATTCTTGAGACAGATGATGAATATCTGAATGGAAGGATGCATTATACAAAATATTCATATTCAAAATCCAAACTTCCTGCCTAAAAGGCAAAGCGTTTGAAACTGGACTTTGAGAAGAATCCTGTCTCCTTTACTGTAGCATGAGTTTTGACCGGGGTTGGGATAAAAATTGTTGTATTGAAGTCTTCAATAAATTTATGTTGGTCAGATGGAAGAAACATCAGATGCTTCCAAATAGAAAGCAGGTAGTTTTTCTGCAGGCAGCTCAGTGTTTAACCAATTCATCCAACATCACTCTAACAATATAAAATCTTTTATATCATTACAGCTGTAACTTCAAGCAGATAAAATATTTTTTTCCTGAATATTCATGTAAATGCTAACTCCTTCCTTACATCTTCAGTCTTTAGACATTCTGATTCCTTCTTTGGCAGATTCCAGAATATCCCATACAGTATCATGCAAAACATCACCTGGTGCAAAACAAAGTTCAGGTGTCTATCTGTTCTTCAGAACTCAAACTATTTGTCCAGAAGAGATTTCCCTCAAACCATTAAGTATTCTAAGAGTTAAAAATCAAATCTTTAAAAGGTGCCACTATTTTTAGATGTTACAAACTCCTATTACACAGTTTCAAAAGTATTAGCCTTATCAGCTTTTCTTTAATGGAAGCAGCACTTATACAATTATGTTCACCTTCTCCTAAAAGTTTGCAATCTATACAGCAAGGAAAATACAAAACATCCTGAAATACTTGTTTTATGTCCAACATTCTTATTTCAGTAAAACTGCATTGTATACTAGATGGCAACAATTACCTCATGCCGGTGAAAGGCCAGACGGTAACCATCATTTTTTCAGCTTGCATTAAAATTTTAGTGCAGGAACCTGAGCAAAACATAGGTTTGCAACTGTCACAGCAGGTGCACTGTATGCAGTGGTCCATTAAAGGAATAAAGATTAGTAAAGTAAGCGCAACACAGTATAATGCTGTAGGGTTGGTAAAATGTCTTTTAAAAGTATAGCACTTATGATGCTGTCAGTCTATCGACTGGTGTGACATAATAACCACTTTTCCTAAAAGCTGAAATACTCAGCTTCTCACAAGTCTCAGCCCCATCTATTGGCGAGAGAAATGACAAACATCTGGAGTCAGGAGCAAGTCTTTACTCCCTGAGCATCTGCAACTTAGTGTAAGGAGTATGGAAAATGGAGAAAGGGATGCTGGGTTTTGGTTTCCTTTACCCCACGCAGAAAGGCACACGTCAGGCATGGCTGAAAGCAAGTCATATTAAAATAATGAGCATGCTTGCTCTGCTTAAGGCTAAGGAGGAAACTCAGAAGATATATTCCTAGTGTAGAAGACAGTAGACATATTGTAAAACTTTTATCCCTACTTTCTACTGCAAATAATCTACTAGTATTATTTTCTTATATATACACACCATGCATTGCTCTTTAAAAGTGTAATGATATTTCTAAATATGAGATTAGTTAAATTATGTTGGTTTGTCTTAAAATTTGTTCAAGAGGGAGCCAATATTTTTCATGGCTATTTGTCTTACTAAGCTGTGTTTGCTTAGTAAATCGACTTCTCTAGTTCCATCATACCTGATTAGTAATCTCTCTGGAAATAGTAATTTTAAGTGATAGCCCTTCACAATTAAAGTTGTATTTTGATGCTATCAGGAGCAAGGAGCAGGTATAAACCGTCATATCTAGGAAAGATAAATCCCTAGTAAAAGGGATTGGGTGACTTCAGAGGATCCAAGCGAGAGCAGCAGCACTCATGACATGTAATTACCTGCAGCACACGCAGTAGGTTGTGAGAGATGTTCACCTTATATTCTCCCTGCTCTTTTGGAGCAACCATCCCATCAGCACCTTAAGGCCAGTAAAACAGTCAAGATAAACCAGAGGTCCTGGCTATGTCCTTTCTTATTATTACAGCTATTCAGTCTGAAACTGCAATCATGGCTAAGGAACAAGGTGTAGGAAGCCAAGTCTTATCAAGGCAAACCAGTAGAGCTTCAGAAAGCTGACAATACTCTCACTTCTGAGTTCAGTGCTGAACTGGGGCTTTTTCAAACAATCTGTGACCCATCTATCCAGTCCTCTCATTTCAAAATGCTTGCTTATGCATTTATACCAGCCTTACCACGCACCACACAGGTGTGAGACACCTGTGGGATATTCTGCCACAGTGCTGCCACCTGTTTCTCTGCTGTACAACCATATATCCCAAAACAGGTTAGACACTAAATTTCAGAGTCCTCTTTATGGTGCAAATTGAGTAACAGAAATTCCACCAGAGGAAGCACTAGAAATAATAAAAGAAAGTAAATGCAAATTAAAATTGTGTCCTGCATTAATTTAGTAGCATGCTCAGTTACCTGCTACGTATAACATGGATATAGGGACACAGTCCAAATTTCAGCAAAAAAAGCTGACATAGGGTAATATCCTAATGTTCAATCTATCATTCATGGAGCAGAACTCTGTGCATTAAAAGCACCTTTCACCATTAAGGAAAGCAATAGCAAATTGGCTGATTAGCATAAATGTACAAATGTGTTGTCTCTCAGGAGCTATTATCATGCTTTCCAAATGTAGTTGTTTCAGTTGTTAAATTTATGAATTATCCTGTTTTTTTAATATCTAAATCTTGGCACCTCTATCACACATGCTATGATTCCCAGTAGGTAGCAAAGCCCTGAGAAAATATGAAATGAACTTTTAAAAAAATATGTGAATCTGGGGGAAAAAAAATACAGCAATTCGTAAAGGCAATTAACGTTAGTAACAGTCTCAAATAAACTTTGGATTGGAAAATTTACAGAGTTTAGTCCAGTGAGATTTTGTTAAGCCTTGATATAAACTGCATAAAGCAAATAATAAATTAGTCTCTTCAATCTTTCACTTCTAAAATAAAATAGTGTCCCACTTCTGGTATAGAATGACACACACGCACAAAAGAAAAAAAAAAGTATGTTGATATTCATAAGACTATTCCCCTTCTGGGGGAAAAAAAAAATAATCAGACCATTATCCCTGAAATCCAAATGTGCTAATCAGCTGAATTCAAGAGGTTCTTTCCCATGAAAAGGCAAAGAAACCCTGGCACTACTCTTTCCATTGACTTAAATAGAACCACTTGAATAAGTGAGAATCTCCCAACTGGGCCAGAGCTTTCTTAGCACTACATTGTAAATTATAAAAAGATATACTGTACTGTATCTCTTCCATTAGGCATAGTTCAGCTGTCGAAAATTGTACTGTTGGTGCCTTTTTTATCCTCTAGTGAGAATATATCTGAGATAATGAAATCGTACATTACCCTTTGAGATTTACAAATCTGACACCACATGTAATGTCTGCTCTCCTTCTTTAAATTAATATATAGGGAGACATCTCTTTGTATGTGGAAAATCATTTCTTTCAGTTCTCCATAATTCTAGAGGTCATTTAATGAGGAGAATGAAGTTTTGACCGAATCTTTCTCTCATTGTAACTAACCTAATAAGTACCTAACATTTTAGGTAGTACTGTGCTATATGTATTTCTGCACAATGAGGCTGCCACTTGTTCCAAAGACAAAAACCAGACTGGCAGGGAAGCAGCAGTTTGGCTTAACTTCACATACTCGCTTGTCAGAGAATTTCAAATCACTCTTCATATCTTTAGTGAGCTCATTCGTTCAGGAGAAACAGCTTGGGCTTGGCAACTGATTTTGGAAGTACATATTTCTCTGATGTTCTAAGGAGTACTAATTTGTGCCTTATAATTTATACAAAGTACCTATCAAGCAGTAAATAGGTAAATGGAAGCGAAGGTCAGCAGTGTTTGAATGAATCTGCTACTGAAGATTTGTCCTCTGATATTTTAATTGCTCCCCTCTGATGCATTCAAAAGGCATGATTAACTTTAAATAATGATGAAAATATAGACCCTTTTAAATTCCCTCTGCTTGATCAACCAAATCAAGCTCAAATTTTATGTATTCACCTATAAGGCACCTCGTAGCTCTGTCTGCAGTACCAGCTTATTTCTTCTCTTTCTCTTCTCCTTACCCCTTACACCTGTCAAGCTGCAGGTTTTTTCCTTGACCTTTTCCTATTTTATAACCATCACTGCACCTTTTTTCAGTTTGCACAATAGTATCTGTAGTGGTATTCTGACTAGTCTTAATAATTTGCCTCATAATTTACTTTATATACATGTGGAGCTCTGTTATTAGATGCGCATTGCCCAGCAGACTAATGCTGCCTGTTGTTTCCAGTGCTTACAGAAACCCTTTTTGGAGTCTTGATCCTATTTGCAGGGCAGAGCAGCATGTTTTTAATGACAGGAGGATGAAAGGAACAGGTTAGCTGCCAAGTCCATATTGCAGCTCTGTAAATCCACTTGTACAACAGAATATTGGAGGATTTGAGCCAATGGTTTCACAGACATCTCACGACTCTGGGATTTTATAAGTTTTGAGGAAGAGGCAATGATTCTCTTTTTTTTCTTCTGTGAAATGTTCACAGCAACCTCCATGTGGTGATCAATCCTAGAATTTTGCTTAGACTCACAGTCATCATCCACTTTAAACAGTTTATTAAGCCCTAGGCAAAGACGCAGAGCTCCACAGGTCACTTTACTACTGCTGCAGAGAGAAGCGACTGTACCCCCTTCCCTCAAAACCTCAAAGCCATTTGTCTTGAAATTTCTGACTTTCAGAGTTTTTAAGAGGTTACTGGTTGAGTAGTGACAATGAGTTTTGTCCTTCAACCTGTTTTATAGATACGGGTTTCTTGTCAGTAGGTTACAAATTAAATTCCCCAACACACACAGACTATTCAGTAATTCACCACAGCTTTTTAATCATAACTCACAGTATGTGAAGTAGTTCTCCACAGGAATGAAGGATTGTCAGAAAAAAAAATACAGATACAGTTTATTCTATCATCGAGCAAAGGTTGGACACGATAGACTCTTGAAGGTCTTTTTTAAGATTTCTTTAAAATATTTACTCCTTTTTTTATCCTGTATATTTTGAAAATACATGACTTCAAAGACTACAATTCCCCCATAGTAGAAGTATTTTTCAGGTAGCTTTCTATCAAACTGGAGCATGTTATCCAACTATCACACCCATCGGACTTGTTAACCAGAGGTTTGAAGCCTACAATACAGATAATGTACAAGACAAACCCTCATGCATTCACCACTCACTGTAGATGGCTTCTGCTGTGAGCCACTTCTATTTCTTTTGATCAGAAACTTCTCTAGGAGATGAAATAACAGGTATGCCTACGTGCATGCTGATTGTCTACATCAATTCACTGAAACCTGTGGGAGAGATGCAGCACAACAAAACTGCTTACAACAAACAGCTTGTTAAAGAAGTCTAGAAAGCTTCCCTTTTATTCCTCACCCACTTTCCCACACACTCCCCTCTGGTATATAAGTGGAACCCCTAGATTATAGGGAAGGAGGCCAGGGAAAGTTTTACAAAACCCACGATGTTAGACCTTTGGATTTCTAAATTGTTTGTTTCTGAAGCTTCAATGCAGGGAGCAGCCAGTTTAAACACTTCATCCACCCACAGATGTGATTATCAGTGCACAAACTGAAAGGAAACACAGAGATGACCTTCTTTAGTTAGGCAGCAGAATGAGTGGCAGGGAGGAAAAAACAAAACACACCTCAGGCTCAATAAATGCCCACTAGTGGCAGCTGCCTTCCCTGTGCCTTCCCAAACCAATTTAAAAAGTAGTTTAAATCCAAGGATGAAAATCAGTACCAAAATTTGAAAGAGAGGGGAAGGAAAGCATCAAGGCATTCCAGATGGTTTGGAACTAAGGCTAGGATTTCTGTAGTTTAAAGGGAGTTAGTTCTCAGCATTTATTATTTACCTTGTACTTTATTTATACTTATATGCACAAATTATTACACAAAAATCTCATACCTGCAGTGCTGAAAATCGTTTTGCCTGGGATGGTTAAAAATAAAGGTAAACCAAAATCTTAAAACACAAATTGGCTAAAGGAGTCTGTGTTTGCCTTAAGATGATGCTGTGTAAAGAATATTTAAAGTGACATAGGCATTCTTTCCTGGGGACCTCCTGATGGCTCCTGACATTTCAACCTCGTAATGCAGCAGGCCGATTTTATTTTGTTTGTGCAATTAGTCATGTTACTTAGCAGTACAAAAAGGGCTTTTTACACTAAACTCCAGGGAATAAAATATGCAGAATTCATGAGATACAAAACACATCAAAATTCATTTCCTGAGCAGAAGCACTGAAACACTGTGCAGCAAAAACTATTACTTTTTCCATTGTGTTTGTAATAAAGAACTCAAGCAACCATGCCCTTCAGGGCTGGGCTCCTCACCACTTCACTTGAACTCAGCCTCAGCGTTGAGCCATGGCATGTGAAGTTAATTACTCTGGGCACTGGGGCTCTGAAGAGAAGAATGACCCTATTTGCAGCTCGGTGTACCGTGTACCACGCTACAGTGAATTCTTTCAGTACCTACACACCGCGCACTCTCTGGCTCCGAATGGAGCAATAATTCTCGCGCTCTGGAGGAAAGCTCAACTGTCATCTCATTTTCGCAGGGACACTCGTCTTCCCCGATAACCATTTAATGGGGGCTGACATCAGTCCACATCCAGTCACTGTCACCCTCCCGATTCAAATGGCATGAAAATCCAAGGGATATAGCTTTCAGAAACTGTCATGAAAGAGGGCAGGCTTGAAGCAGTTTCCAAGCCTGGGTCTTGTGATCCCGATTCCTTTCTATCAGCTTTTTTGATAAGGACGTCAGAATTATGTACATTCAGAAATTTGCGGCTGTGAATGACTCCCCATCCAGAGAACCAAACACTGTCTGCAGGAGACCTGGTTTACATAATTTGGCAAGATGGTTGACTCACCGAGGAGCTGAATATTTTCATAGGAACTGCAAATAATTTAACAAAAAAGGCCATTAGACATGATTGCTCACCAAATAACTAACTACTCTCAGTTACTGTTGGAGTGAGAATTTTCAGCACCTTTAACAAATGAAAAAAACAAAAAAATATTCTGCCCCTCTACATATGCTGAAATGTCTGGCTTTGCCTGATATAGTCAAAAATTATGTCAGATGGTGTGATATATATCTGGTCAACAGTAACATTAACCTGAAAGAAGAATAAAATAAGGGAGGAAAGATCTATGCCTGGTAAAATCAGTTGCAAATCTAACTCAAATAATAGAGGCATTTGGTTTCTTTAGCGGGATCTATATAATTTTATTTATTTATACTATGATAAATCTTCAACTCGGAATAAAGTTCTTAACGCTCAGTGTTTTGAAAAGTATTTGCAGGAAGTGGAATAGTCACTTGGAGGTAAAAGACAAGAGCTGGACAGTTATTTTCTGAGATGTTCCTTCATTTTTCACCAATGTAAGGCAGTAAGTTTACAGATTTGTTTTTTTCAATCCTTCTTGACTTCTTTTCATTTTTTTTTTATTTCCTGATGTTGGATAATTATTTCATTCATTCACTCATTCATTCATTCATTGATGTCTAACCTAGAACAGGTTACTTTGCAGCTTCTGATTTTAATGCATCACATACAGAGCTTGCATAATCACGTAGGGAGAAGAGAGCACAGAGAACTATGAAATTGCTCTTGAATATTGCCTTAATTCTATATAAGATAGGAAAATAAATTATAGATTAAACTTTTAAGTCGTTAGGTCTAGACTAACAGGTAGTTTTTAATCCTGGCTACCATTTACTAATATTCTTTTGCCAATAATCATTCAGAGGTCTTTGCTGATCTGTTATCCATCTCTAACAGAAGCAATGGTGTTTGACTGGATGTAGAGAAAAGCACACTCAATCCCTTCCTGATACATGTATATGCTGAGATGGGTTGCATTCAATGAAGAACTATGTGGCTAAAAGGAAGAACATTAAATGTTCTACCCTTTGGAAACTGTTCCCACTTTTGTACAGCCCATATTAAGTTACTGTCTGTGGCTTCCGACACAACAAAGACATTCTTGATATGCTTATTCCAATACTGTGTTCTCAGTAGCTGTAGAGAACTAGATTTCCTAGTTGCAGTTAAATGGCGCTTCTTTTCTGATTGTTAACTCAGTAATGTCACCATCTATTTCTACTAGATTTTTTCAGGTCAAATGATGATGAGGGTTTTTTGGTTTAGTTTTGGGGGTTTTTTTCCATTAAGGAAAATATGAGATAGCATTCCTATCAATAAAATTTTTGTCTGAAACTTTCAAAATTCTAAAAGTAATCTCCCATATGTCCTGAAGCATCATGAGGAACAGAACACTCCTGTTTCTTTCTTTTGTTCATTCATTTTGTCTTCCATTTTCAAGCTCTGAGCCTTTTTTTTTTTTCCAGAGCAAAATCTGAAGCTTCAATACAGGCAGCGATGAAGGTGACACTTTAAGAAAGCTAGAGTAGGTTAGATGTGGAATGGTTTTGCCTGAAATGACACTTTAATGTGCAGAGCTTTCAGGTGACCCAGCAGAAAAGGAAACATCAATTTTTCATGACTTATTCAGTGAAGTTACCACAAGCCTTATAAGGGCATAACTTGATTATTGAGACACATGCACTTCCATAAACATTGCTCAGCTACCTTAATATTAAAAGAATAAAGTAAGTTTTGTCCCACTTCCTTTTTTTTTTCTCTCCAAAATATAAGCCTCCTCTTATTTATTTTCTACTTTACTAAGGAACTGTTACAACAATCCAGATTATGAAATTTCAGATTAATCTATGTGATTTTACTGCTGCTTAGTGACAAATTGTCATAGTTAACCCTGATCTCAATAAGTACACTTCTCAGGTAAACAATACTTGACATAGTATCTCTTTCTCTTTTTCATTATTTAGTAGTTGTTACAGTCAATGGCTTGGCTGCATGATAAAACACCTTCTTCTTGTACCTGGATAGCTGAAACAATAAAGCCAGAGAATAAAGACCAGAGGGTTGTGATATACAGTATATGATACTTCTAGGGGAATTTTAACATTAATGTTGATTTTTGAATTTACTCCTCAAAGTTTTGTACCTTTGCACAGTTTTCAAAACTGCCAGACAGTTGTCTGAATAACCATCAATAATATTGAACTAGTTGTATCATGGGACTGATTTAATCTTTCCTTATTTCTGGTGAAAATTGACCTTTAATTTAATGTGTTTCTAACCATCCTATCTTACTTCCAAGAAGTCGTGTTTTTTTCTTATTAAATCAAATCAGATCATATAAAAACATATCACAGTCTGTCAAGTATAAAACATACTAGTTTTGTCATGAATTGATATTAATATTTGATCCATTCCAAAGGTTTTAAATGTTCCCATTAAGATATACAATCACTTAGTGGATTTAGAATATATTTAGGATATTTAAATCAATGAATTTCCTGTGTCACCACCAAATTTTCAGGAAAAAGTTGGTTTATGGGATCTAATTACAAAGAAAATCACTCCAAGCATGCAGAGATGAATTGTTGGAAAAATGATCCATAACTTCCAGAATTCAATTCATGTTATGTCATGCTTTGTGTGACAAACTCTCTAGATCTTGAATTCTGCAGGTTTTCAAAACAACATTGAAAGGTTAACTTTAAAGAAAACACATTAGCAAACCTCCAAGATTATAGGATAAAATGAAATGCCATAATCTCACAGAATGTCTCCTGCATCCAAATGAAAGGCAAACTTGCTGTTTTAAGAAGCAACTGATTTGTGTGTTCTGCAGCAGTGCAGCAATTGCTGATGGAAAGATCCTTTAGAGTTTTTCTTCTCTGAAATGGAAGCAAATAATCTGGTTAATATTTTGCAATTTCATAATTTCCTCTAAAAAATTTAATTCTTAAAAAAAGAAGTGTAGAGAAAGAAGAAACTCACATAGATAAGTGCTTTTTAGAGCTCAGAACCAGGGACATGAAAGTCCCTTCAGAGCAGCAGACACCTCTGCCATTGTCAAAATGCCATGGACTGTTTTTCAGTGTGTTTTTCCCTTCTGCTCTCATTAACTTTACTGATGAAAGCCAAAGAAAAAGCATTTTCCTGAGAACTTTCCAATTTAATAAATCACCACACCAAACAACTATAACTTCCCAGGTACAGAAGAAACTTACAGAAGTTATTTGAGACAGAGATGCTCCTTCTAATACTTATTAAATATGTGTTAAGCCTGATAATGACTGTGCTATCCCATCCAGTGAGAATATTGGACACATGGGATCAATTCCTTGGAGAGTGGTGGAGGCACACTCTTAGATTGGATCTGCAAAATTGGTTCCCTGGGTTTCAGTATTTTAATATCCACTCAGAGTATAAATATGGTAGCAGTAAAAGTTGTATAATGAGAAGTCTGTATGGAAGTATACAAAATCTACCACTGATTCATGGAATGTGCTATTTCTGCAAGGAATGCAAATGATGTGCTGATTTCAATTGAACTATTCTTACTTGCACCAACTGAAAATCAGGTTTGGGACATATAAAGTGTCATTATTAGACACAGTGTTTACATAGGACATGCTTTTATTATTGTTCATCACTGATCCTTATATCCTTTCCTCTTCTACTGCCATGACATGTAGAAGGAAGCAGCCATTTAATAACTTCTGTGCTATTCCTTTTTCTCTGTTCTTAAGTGTAGTGAGCAATGTGCTTTTTTTTTTCTATAGGTGTTTCAACTCCACTATCTGTAAAGCATCAAGTTATATTCACAGAAATTATAGTAAAAGACAGAAATAAAATCGCTAGATGTCAACATCTTGATCTGTTTTCTAAAAAAAAAACCCAACAAAATCAGAGTATTTCAAAACAAAAATAAATGAAAAAAAAATTAAAAAATGAAAGAAAGCAAAAAATATGCTGTTGACAGGTGACAAGAGAAAATAACTTGTAGGAAGGTTTTAAGCCCTGAGGATTTATTTGTACCTGCTGGGTTAGAGACGGCCAAAGAGCAGAAATAATGATCTGACAGACAAATACACAACCACAAATAAGCCTGTGCCATTGCTCCTGGCAACTGTTTATTATTTAAAACAAAGAAAGACCTGTTCTTTGTATAAAGGTAATGGAAGGCTCTGTTTAAAGATTGAGCATCCTGAGAGAACTTTGAAGGTAAAAGGCAGTGTTCCAGAAACATTACTTGTGATAGATATTTAGAAACAGGTTGTGATTTTTGTAAAGTAAATCAAAAGTGTTCCAAAATCTGCAGCTCCATATCTATAGCAGATCAGAAGGGGTTGTAGATGTCCATGTTGTTTTGCTGCCATTTACTGACCCAAATAATTTCATTTAATTTCTGTTATGGTTTACATGCTCAGCATACTGGGTCTATCCAAAGGATGCAAATAAACTAGTAAATGTTGCACTTTGAAGGAATGGAAGGGGAAAATGGCATACATGAAAGCTTTTCATTACATATACCACAGAATAAATCAGAAGCCCTAGATGCAACCTTGATTCTGAGGGCTGGCATGTCACCCTTCATGCATTCAAAAGGATTGTTTGAATATCCCACAGGCACAAATATAACTTGCCAGTTCACCCAGGGAGTAAATAGTTTTATAGTGTCACTTGGAGTGACTCCTCAGATGGTGATGTGCAGGGCCAGGAGTTGGACCCAGTGATGCTTGTGGGTCTCTTTCAACTCAGCATATTCTGTGATTCTGTGAACTGCTAGTCACCTACACCATGAAAAAATCTACTGGAAGCCATTAGATTCATTTATCCTTTCTATTCTGGCTACTCTGCACTTCTGTTAGTTCAACACATCTGCTTGAAGAAAAACAAACTTCCCGCATACAAGAAGGGGTGCTTGATGCAAGAAGCTTGATGAAACAAAATTTGCTTCTTTTCTTTTTCCTTTTAACTTTTGAAGACCTACATTGTACCCAGCAGTTTATCAGACTGACACATCTAGTTGTGTTAGTGCCTGATGTGATGTGGCACAGCCCATCATGTACTTGAGAGTCAGGTTCCACTTCTCCATTTTGGCAGCAGCCACTCAGTCCCAGCACAGGTTGCTTTTACTTTCTTTGTTTGCTCTGCTGGGTTAGTATCACACTAACACACATTTGAGTGTAAAATAACACAGAGCAGAACTAAACTCACAACCTTGTGATGACGCATTCCGTACCTGCGCTTCCCTCTCAGTCCTTCATGACCACGCTGGTGTCTGTGTGGTTTATCTAGACCTTTCATTTTAAAGAATAACAGAAAAACTGTTGTTGTTTTTTTTTTTCCCCAATTCCATATCAAGTTTAATAGTGCATTCAATTACACTGTCATGTCCAGGCAAGTGTACATACAGAGTTTAGGTTGACAAAACCAGCAGGACTGCGACACCCACAAGAAAATTCCCTTCCGATTTCTTTGTTCAGCATAAGTCACCATCAGTATTCTTTCACCCCAGACTTATTACTGGGGTGCTCCACAACATTACAGTGGTTTTTCTACAGGCAACCTCTGGAACTTTTCCAATAAAATGAGTCTGAGTTTTTCCTTTGAAGACAATAAATTTACAGACAAAAAAAAACAGTGCAGCTGAAGAGCTAACACTCCTATCTCCTGTTGTTTCTCAGTTTCATTTTTAAGTGAATAAAAGGAAATCTGCGTAGTTTGAAGTCCCTAGGAATTCTCTCAACTACAAAGAAAGAAACTCATGTTTCTGAGGTGACAGCAAGCAGATAAAACCAATACTCAGAAGAGAAAACACCAGCAGCACCTCACATGGCTCAATTTGAAGCATTATTTTTATTATTTGCAGCTAAATCAATTATACCTAGTATTTTTAGCTGTAGATTGGATCTCTTCCTAGTTCTATGTGAATGTTGATGAAAGCATCACTTTTAGCACACAGTCTGAAGGTTTCTTTGTAGCAAATAAATAATATATTCAAGCGATATTTTTTCCATTGAAACAAATATTTAAATAATTTCCACCTTCTCTTTAATTATGTATAACAATGCCCACTTGCATCCTCAGACAAGCCCCATACTTCGAAGATCAGCTTTGCCCAAGGTCTGCAGGCAATTCTAAACAAGTGTTTGAAGAGCCCTGAAAATGAGCCCAATGCTACTTGCCTCCAGGGTTACCCCAGTTACACTCCTATATAGTGCTTATGCTAAAGAATTAACCTTTTAATCATACAAGAATGACTTCTGAGTGGCTCCAGCTCAATTAAAATAACAAAGGGAACTGAAAATTATAAATTTCATAAGGGGTTTTAGTGGGTCAACTGAGGCAGGATGGAATAGCACAGATTCACTTAGTAAATATGTGAGTATAGCAGTTACTTGTTTCCAAATTTAATTGCCCCTCTCTGGGAAAAGAAGTTAGGGTAATATTTGCAACAGAAGAATTTTTGCTGAAATTTCTTCCCATCCATCAATATTTTCCTCAGTAATGTGGGAAGTTTGTTTTTATGAGCTCAGATATCTATTTTATAGTTGTAATACATAGAAGCAAAGATTACTCAGGGTTTGTTTTCGTTTGGCGTGGGGTTTTCTTTACAGAAATTAGCAGTTTAGCTTTGTGATTGCCTAACTCAACCAAGGTCACAAGGATAAGTTGAGATTTAGAAAGGAAGTGTACATAGTTCTGGGGATCTGGGCTCTGCTGTGCAGTTGCATGATCTCATCATCTACAAACTCTTCCTTTCCCACAGATCTCCACTCACTCTGCCACTTTCTCCTGCTGTCCTCATCAAGCAGGATATAAGAAGAGGACAGGCTCACACTCATCCCACACTCATCCCACAAAGCACAGACAGCAGGATCACAGAACAAGAAAGATTATTCCTTTCTCTTCTTCTCTTCTACTTAGTTGTGAAATTAAGGGGACTGCATCAAGCAGCAAGTACAACAGGCATGTCTGGAACCAGGTCATTAGTGCTCACCCAGCAAACTTAAGTTTAAGAGGAAGGAAAGCAGTGCACAAGTAGTTTCATTGACTTGTGGGGCCAGATGTGGCTCTACTGCAATTTCATTGACTTTTGTCAGATTACCCCTGAGTGAATATGGGCTGTTGAGAGATTAGTCCTCTAGGAGAAAATGACACCTCATCAGCCCATGTTTTGCTTTCTGGAAAAGTGCTTATGGCTTGAGAGCACAGATTAAGGCATGAAACAAAAGAAGAAAAAAAAGAGCAATTACCAGTCAAGGTGAATATAACTAGGCCTAAATCAGTGTGATAGAAATTAAATGGCTCATTTTTGTAAGATAGGAAGCTGTGTGGGACATAAACAAATTACAGAATTTTCTTTCTTTATGCAGTAATAGAAGGTCCTTGGAAAGTAAAGAAACAGCAAGCACCAGGAAGGTTTATACCACAGCACAAGTTAAAATCCCGGCCAAGAAAGGGAAAAATACCTTGGATTTAGCTATAGCAATAAAAATATTTTTAAAAGAACATACAGACAAGCCTTCTGATAAATTGCTTGGATTATTGCAGGAAAAAATATGGAATAAAACTGTGTGTGCAGAAGAAGGAAAATACATGTTATATGAAAGCTCAGAATTAAAGAACAAGATTGTCAGGACTTGGTTTTAGCAAGGGCAAGAACTGAGGATCTCTTTAAGCATTTGATTGCCTCCCAGTCACAGTCTTAGAAACAGTCTCATGGCTCCAATATAGACCAGTAACAGGCCAGATTCTTCATCCTTACTAACTGCATCTGGAGCTGTCAGCCTGTGACTCCTCCAGGGGACAGAGAAGGAAAAAACATTGCAAATCTCAGTAGAGCTAAAACAATAGAAGCCTTCAATGTACATTTGCTAGCTAAACTGGAGCAAGGGAGGTGTGGATGAATGTTCCCTTCTGCAGTAAGAGGGGTGCTACTCTCCAGCAGGAGTACAGTAATAGCCAGCTGGCAAGGTGTGAGGCATGTAAACCCCTTGCTCCATCTCACTGGGTTGCAAGGATGAACTTTTAGAATTGAAGCCCATAAAAGTGATTAAACACTCACCATTGTTGTGGGCTTACCCAGCATACTGAAGAACAAAACATCCAGAAGGTGGATCAGGCTGCTAAGGCTGAAGTGGCTCAGATGGATCTGGGTTGGCAACATAAGGGTGAATTATTCATAGTTCTGTTGTGGTTTAACCCCAGAGACACTAAGTACCATGCAGCTGCTTATTCACTGCTCTCATCTCCACAGCCCTGGTGGATGGAAAGGAGGATCAGTAAAAAAGTAAACCTGTTGGTTCAGATAACAATTAATAATTTAATAATAATAACAATCATCACAATAATAAAATATAGGAATAAACAAAAAATAAATCCAAGTAATGCACAGTGCAATTGCTCACCACCCACTGACTGATGCCCAGCCTGTTCTCCAGCAGTGATTGTTATGCCACAACTGATATCTCATTTTTCTCCATCCCTTTGGTAGAAGAGCGAAGGTCAAAATTTGCTTTCACTTGGAAAGGTATCCAGTTCACCTGGAATCAGCCGCCCCAGGGATGGAAACACAGCATTACCATCTGCCACAGACTGATCCAGACTGCACTGGAACTGAGTGGAACTCCAGAAATCTGAGATACATCGATGAAATTATTGTGCCATGCTATATAGCAGAAGAGGTTTTTGAGAAGAGGAATAAAATGGTCTGAATCCTTCTGAAAAGTGCGTTGCCATAGAACAAACTAAAGTCGTGGAACCTGCATGGGAGAATCAGTTTTTAGAAAAAGAATGGCAAGATGGACACTGTCAGATACCAGTGGGTCAATGGATGTGACCAATACAATAACAACTATTCTTTCTTAGCATTGTGAGTTTTGTAGAGTGTATATTCCAAATTCCAGTCTGATTTTCAGTGCTCTCTATCAAGTGACCCAGAAGAAGAGCAATTTCAAATGGGGGCCTGAGCAATGCTGAGCCTTTGAAAAAAATCAAATGGGACATAGCTCATGCCTGAGATCTTGGACCACTTTAGACAGAACAAGACATAAAAAATGTGCTCTAAAACACAGCCAAGAGAAACGTCTCTACCTGGATCCTCTGACAGAAAGCACCAGGTGAGACTCTGGGTCAACCCCTTAGGTTTTTGTATCTGGGATACAGAGAATCTGAGGCCTGTTATACTCCAACTAAAAAAGAAAATATTCTTTTGAGCTGCTTCAGAAATTATTTGTGCTGAAGCACAGCTCCTGCTAGCACACTGTCTGCCAGTGCTGGGCTGGATGTTTCAAAGGAAAGATCCCCTCTACACATCATGCAGTTGATTCTACTTACCCAGAGTAAGTGGGTCACACTGATCACACAACCAGCTTGAGTAGAAAACCCCAGTCATTCAGAAATTTTGGAAGTGGCCATGGACTATCCAGAAAGCAAAGATTTCATAATATCACTAGAGGAAGAGGTGACAAGCTCTGAAAAAGTTTCCTGTTGGACCCCAGAAAAGGACCATTGTGGTTTAACCAAGCAGGTGCTTAAATACCACACAGTCAGTCACTTTCTCAGAGCCCTGTGGGGATAGGGGAGACAAACAGGGAAAAAAAGTAAAATTCATGGCTTGAGATAAAAAAGTATGACAGGAGAGAAAGGAAGCAATAATTATAATAACAATAATAATGATAATAATAGCAATCCTATATACAAAACAAATTATGATCTGCTGACCAATAATACCCAGTGAGTTCCAAACCATCACCCCAAAGCTCCTTTTCCTCCTGGTTTATATACTGAGGATGATGTCATATGGTGTGGAATATACCTCCAGCCAGCTTGTGTCAGCTGTCCCATCTGTGTCCCTTCTGATTTCTTGGGGTCCCCCAGCCTCCTCACTGGTCAGGTGGCATGAGAAAAAGAAAAGCCCTTGATTTAGAGTAGACACTTCTTAACAATAACTAAAATATCCTTTTTTTTCTGGTCAATATTCTGATCCTAAATCTAAAATACCGCACCACACCAACTACTAGGAAGAAAACTAGCTCTATTCCAGCCAAAACCAGGAACCGGTTTTTATCAATCACAATATAATATATAATTGTAATATTGCAACTATTATCAATTTAATATAATTGGAAAGATAAGTTGATCGGATCTAATGTAGTTCAGTTTGGGATGAGAAGAAATAAAATAGAGTAATGAAAGCAAAGAACAGAAAGACTGTGTTTTCGAAAAGTTGTTAAAAGTTTTTGCTTCTCCTAAAATACTTGCTTCTTAATGAAAGCTTACAGCTATTCCAAAGTTTTCTGGAGTCTGTTTTTGCTTTTCCATTTGTAAGGGAACTTACTGCACTGTTGTATTTCAACCACTAAAACTTCCACACCAAGAACAGGCCAGGGGCAAAGTTACTCTGATTTTTACACTGTCCCAGAACTGTGTTTTATTACTGTATCCCCTCAGGTCCCTAAGTTACAATAGATATCAAAGTCAGCTTTCCAAATCTATTTTCACAATAATTCAAAGTGATTTCATGCCTTTTTTTTTACATTTTCCATCTGTACCATGTTTAATATATGAAGCCAATTATATGTGAAAATGTCAAATGGTCTGATTTAATGAAAAAAATAAAGACCACATGTACACTTGAGGAGAATAAACTGTGTTATTCCTTGCATTTGTCCTATGCAGAAGAATATAAATACAGGTTTTTGTAGCTTGTTCAGAAGTGTTGTTGGTAATATTTTTTTGCTTTCCCTTGTCTCAACTTTATTCAAAGTCGACGTAAACAATAAATAAAATTATTGCCAAGGTTCCTTTTCCTAAAAGTGGCTGTTATACTCAGAAAAAGGATGCCATAAAAATGGTATCTAATATCTCACATTTATCCTCCCTCAGTGACTTCTTCATCAATTGTGCTCATTTTGCAAGTCAAAACAAGATCCTTCTGACTGCCAATACTGCAGTTCCACATGTTACTTGGAAAGCAGACAATATTCTTCTACTCTCATTTTCAGCGATAAAGATTTTTGAATAAAAACAATACCCGCCCATCTGGATGATGATGCAGGAGGTAAACATAAGGCTTTGCAATTCTGCTTTGCAGTTCAGATAGTGGAAAACATATTTATAGTTAAAAGTATGAAAATGCTAAAAACCTGAGGCAGCTACTTGAGCTGCCAATTTGTGATTGTCCTTCTGATGCCAAAGCTTTGACTCCAACAGCAGGCCTTGAGGTATGGCAAGCATAGAAATTAATGCAGCAGTGATTTTGAGTAAGCATAGCAAAGTTTAAAATAACTGAAATTATACTGAACTCTTGTCTTAGTCAGCATCTCCAGTGAGCTGATTGAGAGCTCAAGTCTGGATCTGAATCACAGGACTTTTATGGCACAGTTTCTAACAAACTGTCAGACCCTTAGCACCTTATTTAGCCCTGAGTGGTGTAGTAACAGAAAAAAACTCAGAATGTAAAAGTAGTCAAGACTCTGTTAAAACTCAGTGTTGTGTTAGTTAACAAATTTTCTGATGGACTTTTGGCCTATGTATAGAAGAAACAAGGGAATCCACAATCAATGTAATGAATAGTTTTCCACCTTGAATTTCCTTCTACCTCCTTCATAGCAAGCCCATTTTCTGATTCTTTACTGATGATCAAAGATAAAGGAATGAATATTCCATTGCTACACCTGAAAATAAACTTTTTCTTTATAGCAGATACAGAACACAGAGAATGACTGCTGGAACAGAGATAGAATTAAGGCTGGCATTAAAACGTTGCTCTGCCTTTTTTAGTATTAGTGTTTTGGAGATTTTAGGGCTTCTTGTTTAAAAATTATATCTTTGGTATTGTGTGTTTCTTAATAAGGAATTATGTCTTCCTGTTTTACATTGATGGGACCAGAAGCAACTTCTTGTACGAACCTAAAGACTTACATTACAACAGTGAAGGGAAAAAAAAATTAGGAGACTTTGTTTTGGGAATGATGTTTTGTTTGTTTTTTCGTCCCTCATAAATTTAACAATCAAATGACTGGTTTTGCTGCAGATTCAGAAAATGTAAAATTTAAAATATTTCCAAGTGGCTGGCACATATAATTAAAAAAAAATATTTGCTCTAACTTGCTTTCTTTGATTTACTTGGAATCTTTATAAAACGATCTTTCTGCTAACTATTGACAATGTAACCTATTGTTTGTTAAGCGGCCAAGATCAATTTACAAACCTTTAAAAAAAAAAACTTTAAACAGATAAAATTAATGGCATAGTATGTGCTGCTTCTGATAATCCAGTTAAAAAAACAGCAATACAAATCTAATAAATGTTTTCAAAGTTTCACTGTACTGTCATCAGAGCAACTGTTGTATTGATCATTCTCTCTTTTCTTCTGCTCCAAAGGGCTACATTTATACAGCTCATATGTCTATTAAAAGAATAATCTTTCCTTCAATAACCTATATTTTTTCTGAGCTTTTAGCACATTTGATGTGCTGCTGCTCTTTAGAGTCTAGAATTTATAAACAGCATTTTGACTGGCACACAATGGTTCAGTGTGAGGTACCTAAACATATGCACTTATTTAAAGATGAAAATTGTCACAGGGTCTTTCAGAGCTCTACCTGCAACTGTGAAATTGTCTGTGCTCCAATACTTCATTGAATGCATGACTTAGAGAGAGAGATGCTGAAGACTTTTGCAGTGTCAAACTCTAATTATCACCAAAGATCTTCTTCTAGGTCTTTGTTTACACATATATCACCCCAGAAAACTTCCCAGGACTTAACTTCTCTCTTATTTATTTTCTCCCGTCCCATTGTATGTACTAAGCTCTAAACCAGCTGCTTCTTTAAATTTCAGTGAAGGAAACACATTGCCATCAAGTTGCCCACCAGACACTGGTGCAATTGACATGATTTGCAGTAGAATAAGCAACAACCTAAGTATGTTTACAGTGAATGCATTTTATTTTAGATGTTCAGCCTTGGGCACTGTCAGGTTACCCTCAGAACCTTCTCTAGCTTGACCTTTCTTTGATTAATTTTTTTCCCCTGGCAGAAACGTCTGAATAAGCTTTCCCCCTTGCTATGGCTTTTTCTTTCTTTGCAGCTGCCTCTCTTCCTAACATACCATTCACCCACCACAAATAACTTATATTTGTAAATAAGGCAGACAGACAGACACCGACTCATAGCCACGTATAGACCACCCAAATTATCTGTAGCTCCCACCACATTTCACCTTTCTTGTCTGAAATGAACTATGACGAAAAACTGGCTGCTATTAAAGTTCTGCAAAGCATATTAAAGGCAAGCTCACCAATCAAGTTTAATCATGTTTTTCCAAGCCATATTTCTCTGGTTCATATTAATGGGATTTATGATGTCTGTGTAATCTTTGCCCCCTACTTTCATTTCTTTTCCCCCTAACTGAAAATGTAGCCTAGGTTAAACAAGAGCCATAAAAGCTACAATCAGTAAAAAGAGAAAAACAGACGCAGTGTGAGATATTTCAGTCAAGCAGCACAGTCAGAAACTCAACCCAGAGGTGCTGTTGATTCAGTTTATGTGTGATGCTGAATAAGCTGGAAGCTATTCTCAAGATTCTTTGTTTAAAAACTGAGTACCAAAGAAAGAATTTCTGCCAAGTACTGTCCCATAGCAAATGAAAAAGTGATTTCATTCCTTTTTAATTTCCTCAGATTACAGACAGTCAGGAATCATACAAAGACAGAAAATCTATTCTTAGCTTCACTGGAATGGGTGAGTCAGTTCAGATTAAAGAAGAAACAGCACAAATCTTTGACTGAAACTTCAGCCAAACAATTTCAAATGTCTTAGGATAAAAAGGGGTTTAGTTAGCTCTGTGCTATTATTTCTAGCCCATCACTTCATCTTTTCTAGTGAAATCAAATACTAAAATAACAGAAAAAATGTCCTTGTGTTTTTTTCAAACAAACTAGAGGTTCTTTTTAGACATATGCCTCACAGTATGCAAAATATTTTCTCATGTCTGGCTGAGTTTGAAAGCAGATGAATGCACAATAAGAAATTAGAAAAAATAAATTGAAAAAAATGTTTTAAATTGTATGCTGGGGCAGATATGCAAATGAGTAATTGGCAAACAAGCTTCTCCATAGAGTACTGTCAACTGGAAACATACCTCTGTCCTTGCTAGAACTGATGGGCAGCACATGTGTCATATTTAAATCCTGCTATCTATAAACTATTGTTTGAGTGTAAACAATCCATTCTATTTAGCTTTGAATACAATATACTATGCAAGAAAGTCTAGTAAAATGTAGAAGCCAGACAAAGCAGAGCAGTGCACATTCTAGGACTCCCTATATGCAAAAGGACTTTTCTGAGGTTGTGCTACTAATGATGTTACCGTATGCTGCTGGAAGCTCTTTTTCAAAAGCTTCAGGATTGATTTACTATCAAAATGGATGACAAGCATTCACACAGAAAATAATGATATTTTTAATTCATAATTTATCATATCATGTGATGTCATAAATTAAATAAAGCTGTATTAATTCTAAGTGAAAACTTCCTTTCAGGGGATAGCAATCAGTTCCCACGTGATTGTGTTTCTCAGACAAAGTGGAAGGGTCTGTAAAATAGTTCTCCCTTAAAAAAATAAGCATTTTCAAAACCTGATGAGGAAGTATGCAGGAAAAAGTATCTGGAAATGATAAACTGAATACAGTCATTGTTGGAACTAAAATAAAGCAGAGTAGATTAAAATATTTTTTAAATGTAGAAATTAATTTCATATCACTTTTCAGTCTCTCTAATTCAAATAAGATTATTTTTGTTGCCAGTAAGATTATTTTCAGTGTGGATAGAATAAAAACTGCGGGCCGGACTGAACAACATTTTCTCTAGTGGAAAACCTGTGGATGAAATAATGACAAAATTTGATATCAAAAACCAACAAAGATAAATATTTCACAAAATACATGTTGTTCTTTCTAGTTCTTTCACTAAACTAGGAGGGACAGAAAGTAGCATAAGCTAAAAATATTCAGAAAAAATTGGTCAGGTAACCTTCCTCCCAGACATAATGATAGAGAGCACAGCACACTGCATTTAAGTAGAAAACTGAACAAACCCCAAGCAATTCTAACAACTCCCATGCTTCTGCTGCACTTGTGAATATCAGAGTGCCTTGGAGACAAGGCTTCACTGCTGGCTAGAGGAGTCCTTGGGGAGGTGGAAGCTCTGGCTCAGATGACTCTCTTCAGTTTGCTTTCCCTCCCCTTGCTGGCTGTCCTCATTCTCCTCAGAGAGCTCTTACTGCGTCAGAGAGAGCATAGAGCATTATCTCCTTTGTTCCAGGAGATAGCTGGGAAGTTGGAAGTGAGCTGCTTGACTGTATTTGGACTTGGCTCATTATGAGCATACCCAAAAAGTTCACACGAGGAAAAATTGCAAGCAGAATTTAAGGTTCACCTAGATATTTAAGGGGTGAATGGAGATGTAAGTGTTGGTCAAACACAAAAGAACATTTAGGCACCTTGGAATTCATCTGGATCATGCAAGGGCCAGGCACAAACTCATCAAGCTAAGAGTTGTCAGATTTCTACACCCATACATTTTGGGTCAGCATGATACAAAGATGCAAACTAGGTATTGAAAGCAAATGCTGTCCTGCTAAGGCAGAGCCCTGACTGTAAGTAGAACATGTTAAGCCAGACACTAATTTTACAACAAATGGAAATGTAATCTTGCAGTCCCAAATCCAACACAGCCTTCTCCAGTTTAAACCTTCTAATCATGTTCCTGGGAAGCGCATGCCCACTATGCATCTTCTCTGTGAATATAGCTTTGGATTAGATTTTTAGGTCTCTTAAAACAGAAAACGGTGATGTGCAGGTCATTACAGATGGAGACAGATCAATACATCATGTGTTTACAGGTAAAGTGGAGTCAAATTATTCCTTCCATTTGAATTTGATATTAAATTTATTACTTCTTTTCAAGTTCTAAATACCATTGACACAAATATAATTAGAAATTTTCTGATAGTACAATGGTTTTTAACCTAGCAGGAAAAGGCAAAACATGATCTGAAGGCTGGAACTCCAATGAGGTGCAGAGACCAGTATTCTGCTCATGAAGAAGGGTGGTACAGGTCATAATGCTAGGTCCCCAGTAAAATTTGTACTAAAAGCTGGTATACTTTTATCAAACAAAAAAAAAAGAAAAAAGAAAAAAGAACTGAATTTCATCTCTGATTTTGTAAAAAAACACCTGTGTCAGATAAATGAAGTCACTCATATTAAACTTTTCATAAGTGACTCTCCTAATTTCTAATTTTCTGAGTAACCATCTTAAAAACCTTGAGTTTGTTTTTCAAGGGTCCTGAATAATTAAAGCCATGGGAAAGACATATAGAAAATTCTTTAAGTATGCTAAAGTCTTTGAAAAATCAATATTTTGTGATACAACGTTTGCAAGTTTAAACTGCAGCTATTTTGGTATGCATCTTGATCATATGCAAATGGAGATTTTCTTCTTGCATTACCTAATGGGCATTTTGATAATAAATTCATTACACATGTAAGGCAAAATTTTTGCAATACTTGGCTACTAAGAAAGTCAGATGGAAGGCTGGTAGTATTTTTTTAAAACATCACATTTCCCTGTGGCTGCACGTGAATTATGTTCTTGTATGTCTCTTCACACAGCAGTGATATCAGAGAACAAGTTTCAGACCTATACCATCTCTACTTCATTCTTTTTCCCATTTTTTCTTTATACACTGATTTTCATGGAAATTTAGTTGAGCTGGTCACTCCTTATATACATTAATCATCACACAGTGTTTAATAGCTTTACATAAGTATAGTGGTGCTTAGAAATTCAGGAAGGCATAAGGCTCTCCAGTTTCATCAGACGTGTTCTGGGCAGACAACAGTGTGTACTAAAAAAATATGATACTGAAACAAAGAAAATTACATTCTGTCCATTTTTCACTTGAAACAGCAGCCAAACACATTGCTTATAGCAGTCAATTTGGGCATTTCTAGGGCCCCGAAGAGAGATGGGAAAGCTGTTGGGCAGAGCCATCAGGTGCACTAATGAGATAAGGGAGCTGGAGAGATCCTTTGAAAATAGTTGTTGGAGAGGCTAGGAGGAGGGAGTTTGGAGGTTTGGGTTTTTCATTTTGGGGCCACATATGCTCCAGGAAAGATTCCTATTTCCTATCTCAAAGGAACACACATAGCATACCAGTAGGAAATACCAAACAATCATAAGCAGTGCCCAGAAACTTCTGCTCTCAGTGGATGTAAGTACAGAGATGATGAAAAGGCAGCTAAACACCAAATTGAATAACACTGACTCTAAAATAAATCACAGTACTCAGTTCAAGTGTAACCAATATTATCCACATTCTTTTGCCAAAACAATAGGAAATTATTGTCAATTCTGTGCAGATATTTTAAGACAATGTTGCTTTTCCTTCACTTCTAGAGGAGAAAATAATTGCGTGGAGAATGTTTAAGAATGTATCTTTTTTTCTTATCAGACATTCCATAACTGACTAACCTGCTTATTCCCTTGGAAAAAAAAAACCAAAAACCAATAAAAACAATTAGTTGAGTTGAAATTATATGTTTGACAGTTCAGCAAAAGTTCAATTTTTTCCAAATGTGGATATACTAAACTTTGTGGATGAGTTCAAGTAATCTAGATTATTAATGCACACTAGAAATTACTCAGGAAAATAGACATTTTATTTACAGAATTATTTAATTTTTTTTTCTCCTATGACCTCTACTTGCTTGAAACATACACAGATTGTTCCAAAATCATACATGACCCAGAAAATAGAGATCTGGAAAGTTTTCAATATTTCTTTTTAGCTTGCAACCTTTCTCTTACCAGTCAGCTCATGACCATTATATTTTATATGTATTTTCTTCCACTAATGATGACAGAAAACTGATTCAGAAAATTAATTGTGCTGGATTTCTTCAGTTTAAAAGAACACTTCCACTTTTCATATGAAAAAAAGAATATGAATAAAAAATTCACATGTGCTCTTATGTTCTTTCAAAGTCAATTCCCTTTGGATCTTTTGTCTCATAAACCTATGGGGTTTTCTGGAAAAAATATTCACACAAATAAATGCTTTGTATATTTTAAAAAATAAAAATAGCTCATTATGCTTTTTTATGGCTATGAGATAATCATATGTCTTTTGAAACACCTCTATGCAAGTGTAAACTACAAAATGCTCTCAGATCTTTAGGAGATCAAAAAGCTCATAGCTTTGAAAGTCAGTCTCAGTTAACTGCAGAAACTTCTACACATTTGGATATTTTATGATTGTTAAAATTTTGAATATTTAAAGACAGGACTAAGATTGGCAGAATGTGGGGTAAGGTACTTCTTGCATGTGTTTGTGATAAGGTACTTCTTGCATGTATTTGTGTTCAAAGGAGACTAGTGTACAAATCTGCTTGCAGAAGAATTAATTTTGGAAATCTTAGCCAGTGAGAACATTAACCTTTTCAGACACTTTTAAATAGATTTATTCAGAAATTCTTTCCCTGGTGATCTCACCCAGTATTTGCTTTGATGTAACTGGGGCTTGTGTATCGAGCTGCTGAAGATGACTAGATTTGCCCTCATTCTATCTGAGGAAGAATATTTCCTCCTTCCATCCAAATGAGGTCCTTCCAGACCAGTCTATTAGGCAATGAAAGGAAGAATAGGGTCGGCTAAAGATGGCAGAACACCATGGAAAACAAATGTCTTTTGAGATTAATGCATTACAAGATCTTCTGATGAAGGAAAGAATGGACAAAACCCTTCTCTTCTCTTCTCTTCTCTTCTCTTCTCTTCTCTTCTCTTCTCTTCTCTTCTCTTCTCTTCTCTTCTCTTCCTTCTTAATCTTCCTAACAGATGATTAAGATTTAATAATTATGTATTTAAAATGCAAACACAAAATCATGTCTGTCATGTTAAATCACTTATAATTTTCATCATACCTGAAAATGATGTAGTGTATATTTTTCTCAAAACTTGAATCAACACTAAGGGTTGAGGACACTATAATTGACTAACCCAGCAATGAACTTATCTATTTCTTTATTTTCCAGATACTATCACCTAAGAAAAAAAGAAAACCTTATATAAAAGGAATACAGAATAAGAATGTGGTAATGGGAGGAAGCCAACATAAAACAAACCAAATCAAGGATCAACACAATATCTTAGAGTTATATTTAGTCACACTCAGCTGGGACATGGGAAAGGAGACTAATTACAGAGGTTAGATGGGTCAGAAGTTAGGTAATTAACCTTAGATTTAGAAGACTCACATTCTATTCCCTACTCTGCCACAGACTTCCTAGGTGAAACTGGTCAAATCCTTTTACTTCTGTCTTGATTTCAATTCTTCATATGCGAAACTGAGGATAATAATTCTTCCCCCACACATTCTGTTAATGATTTTCATTATTTGAATGTTGCAGTGGTTTAGATTATATAGATTCGGATAAGGGCAAAGAGAAGGACAAAAGAAATGGTGTTTTTTTGAGAAGCTGAACTGCCTACAAAGAAAAAGACTCCAAAATAATTATAACCATTAAGGCAAACTCTGCTTTCAAAGGTTTGCAATTCAGATAGCTGAAATTTATGCTGTAATGTCACTGTGGGTATTTATTTCCTTAAATCTCCTCTTTGTTTAAATCAGAGCCCTACCATTACTTTGGCCTATTTTTTGTGATGAAATAGAATGGTATTTATTAATAGGTTGCTCTTTTACTTTAAGTCTATAATTTAAAGTAACTATGAAAGTCAAGATTCAGTAAAACCTGCGTCCAGAACTTCACAGAAGCTCTGGTAAGGGTGGCACCTTTTTTGAAAGTGTTCCTAAATTATATAAATTGCATGGTTTGTGGTATTATATACACTTAAGAGTTTTCAAAGGACTAGCTGATGATTGAATCTGTTTCTGTACATTCATTTAATTTAAAAATATATATTTTCTCAGTCTTATATTTATTATTTTCAATATAGCTGATAAACTGCTGAGGCTGAAATATATCAGGCCACTATGAATCCACTGTAGTCAGGACAGTTCATAATTGCATCAAATTGCATGATTCCTCCTTTAAAAAGTCAGGCCATGAAAAGACACTTCACAGGGAAAGTTAACAGTAGCAAAAAAAAGGCCAGCCAATAAATTAATTTATATGCACACCCACAGACTCTTTCCTACAGCAAATAGACAGACAGCTCAGCTGTCTACAGCTTTCTCTCACCTTTTCAGTACCTCTGTGTATCATTTATCCACATGGGTATTCCAAGGGGTAAATGGGAGTGAGAGCAATTAACTGGGCAGTGCAGTCTAATGGAGTTGTGGCCCTTGTTATGTTCCCCTTATTTGTGTCACCTGCTCTAACTCTGCTTCTTCAGAGGCATCTGCCCAACTGCACAGCACTCTTCCCTGCTTGTGCAGGTAATGCTCTTCATGTGGCCTCTTAAATGGAACAATTTATCCTCAGGGAAGTGAGTCACACTTCAGTTAATGATGATGCTGAAGCTAGTAGGGGACAATGTAAAGGTTAACATTAATATTTTGCAGCTGATATATTAACAGTGTCATCCAGTTTTCCTGGGAAAAGAGCAGTGGTTAGCTTGGTCGTGGTCACTATAAATGTCTGTAAAATGAAGAAGATCCAAAGAATAAATTTAATTCAGTCAAGACCTCACTAAAAGCATCCAAAATAGGGGAAAATATTTCCAAATTATTAAAATTTATTTCATCCGTTATAAATGTTGATCTCTATTTGATAAAACCACCCTTTCAGTCCACCCCCCCAGAGACTTCTCATGTAAATCAGCTATGATTTACAGCTCGTGCATGACTTTATGCCCCTCTGATAAAGTCTAAGAGTTACAGACTATTGAAATCAATTGAACTACTTATCACTATCCTTTAGGGTAGGCTATAAGGGCAATGCAAAATTTCTGAGATTAAGTTGTTTATTAAAAGCAAGAATCAACTGAATTGATAGGTAATTTATTTCCAAATATTATGAAAATGCCTATATACATAATAATTACAATGCTATTATAGGTTATGTCAAAATGGTATGAAAAATCTTAGAGATTAAATACATCTAATCAAAGATTTGTAGCATTTTATAATAGAGATCTAGCAAATTTCCATTAGTCTATAAAGAAATCTATAAGTAGGATTTATAAAATATATTCAATTTTCTTTTCTGAATTCATGAGTGTCACTATATAAGAGTTTGCATCTTAAATGAAAATAAAACACAGAAATTCAACCACACAATAAATATTGCAGGAACAAGGCTTTTTTCAATACCTGTGAAAGCCTACAAATTAAGAGTTTAATGTAATATTCTGCATACTATTTCATACTTAATTTTATTTTCATTACTCTTATTATATATGACAGAACATTCATTAATTTAGGATTTCTGTTGACATTTTTGTCTTTTTTTTTTAGACTTTAAGCAGCACTCTTGCATGCTGCTCTGAGGAAGGTTTGAGAGGATGTGAGTCGGGTTTTTTCACTGAATATTTGAAAACAAACAACTCCGAGTAGTAAATTTGCAGACAGATTTGCTCAAAATATCTTTCCTAAAGCATAAGAATAGATTGTTTTCCTTGGTTGTTACTCCCAACTCCCACTGCAGCAGCAGATCCAGCATATCCTGAAGACAATACAGGACCCAAGTGGAAGAACAACCAATACACCAATGACAAAAGTTGTAGTTCAGAAAAATAAAGATGAAGCAGCTCTCCTTTGCACCTACACACGTAAAAATAATTTTAACCCAGTTTTGCCATCTGAAAATACTTTCCTTCCACAAATTCTCTTTCTTTTACTCTTTATCTCACACAGTTTTAAAATAACAACAAAGACAAATCTCTGCATTGGATTCCATTGCTTCCAGGACTGACTTGGTGTGAGTCAGCTCTCAAGAGCCTGAGTGACAGCAAACATACCACTCAACACAGCTTATATAGCAAGAACTGACCAGGACCAAAATCAGCTCTCTAGTCAATCTCATGCTGATTCTGCTGTGTAAAGATTTTGTGTACAGAATCAAAACAGCAAGGAATTTAAATACAACAGATGACATGAAATCTAGCCCAATTTTGACTTAAGGTAAATGGTGGAGTAACCCAAATGAAACATTGATCATCCCATCATATGCTGTGTGACTCCCAAAGGACCAAAATCAAAGCCACAAATTTTCTTAGGAAGATCCTTAAACATGTTGATTAACTTTACTCCTAGCCATTGGGGTTTTTTGTGCAGCTGCTGAAACAGTGCCTTGTTCTGCAGTATTCAAACTGACAGCAGCCATCCATAGCAGTAATTGCATATAGCATTCCCTACAACAGAATCACACTTGTCCATGCTTGACCCTGGCATGGAAGCCACTCATAAACACACAAACCCTCGTTTAAGCAGCAGACGGATCAGGAGGAGTGGGAAGTTCCCAGCTTTACTCCTGCCAGAACCTGGCTGTGCCACTTGGCTGTCGGATTTGGCTGTGACAGCTTCCACCAAAGGGGAGAGAGACAGGTTATGCTGCCCTGTGACTGAGGGTGCTGCAGTGCAGGTCTGGGGAGCCCCCTCCAGAAGCAGCAGGATCTGTCCCTGTTCCGTATGTGCAACAGTGGCTGCCAGGCCACTTCCCAGGGCAAGGTTCCCTCTGCCTATCCCAACACAAACTTACCTGTAAAAGTCTTCTTGAAGCCATCTCAGAGCAAAAGCTGTATTCTCTCAACATATCCTTCCTCCTTTCCCTTGGTGAAACTCATCTTTCTGAGTTAAAAGGGAATATATCTTATGGTGTAAATTGGAATCCAGACTAACATCTCTCTAAAGACACTTATAATCAAATAGCATAAATCATATAGTTAACCTTTTGACACGGCAATTTTAATTAATACATTTTTAATCATACATGACAAGTTGTATCTCCTAATGAGTGATGACACTGGCTAGAGAAAGAAGTATGTATTGGGCCTCAGAAATTTTTCATTAGGCACGGCTGTGTGTATTTTAACAATCACCTTACTTCCCCATTCAGGAAAGCTCCTGAGCTGAAGCTTCAATACAAACATATGAGCTGCCTACAGACATTCTAAAAAAAAATCTCTTTGAATCAAAGTCTTCACTTCCAGGTAGCTTTTTTCTCAATATGGACAATAGAGACTACTTAATCTAATTGCACTCTCACAAGAACAGAAGGATAATTTCTAAACTCTTTGGGGCTAAAAGATGTCACTCGCACTTTCATCTTGAGATAGTTTAATTACTAATCTCTACAGACAGGTTTTTCTTCTTAAAGGCAGTGAAGGAAGATACAGGAAAAAGTTTTTATTTCCTTGTAATGTTAGTGATATGTTTGATGGTCCAGTTCACTAGAAGATCAACAGCATGCGAAGATTTCCCCAGAGACCTTCCTCGTTACTGGTGTAGATCTCACCACAATTCAACACATTTATTGCTCTGTCTCTTTTCACAGATGGCTGTGACACTAGTTTTCCTCCTTGGCTTTTTTTAGCAACTGTACTTTAAAGAAAACAAGCTGGACTAACAAATCTTGTTAAGATTCTAACATAAAGAACTAAAAGGATAGAAAAAAATCTCAGTTAAAAGTGAAATGTACCATATGCCCTCGAACAACTATGCATCATTTAGAACTGCCTTTGTGACTGTCTTATTGTCCCCAATTGCACCTGGATGTATGTAGAGATAAAACTTTCACTACAATCTGTAAATATCTTCTTTTTCGTTATTCTTTTTGTCAGCACAGAAAAATATCTTTTCTTTTCATAGGTTTTTTTTCTGAGAGATTTTATATACAAAAGCTATGTAACAGTTTCATAGATATCCTTTACTATGAACATTTTTAGTTCAAGAATGTAAACCAATTTTAATTAATGGGAATGAGTTTTTAACCTACTTCCCTTTTACAGGACTTACTAAAGATAAAAGTGATGTATGGAGAGTTGCTCTCTTTGAGTGTCTTATAACGCTTATTTGCATAATAAAAGAGACTGTGCATAAACTTAAGAGTAATCATACACGTATATTAATGAAGACATTTATAGACACATGAAAATGTATACCACGTCAGGAAAAAAAATCTAAGATATTAATGTTGACAGATTCAATACAGATGATGTAATGTATGTTAATATTATTATAAATCCTTATTGTTATTCATAGGCTTATATTAATATTGTCATTATGAATCATATTCTGTCAGTTCCCATGAGAAAATAAAAATACATGATGGCAATACACAGTGGCAAAGTGGCATTGTCATGTTTATATTAATGTCAAGTTCAAATTAAAATTAGTTCTAAAATTAGTGGCAAAGACATTGTTTTTGCATTTAAAAACAATCAGCATTCATGTTAATGCTGCTAATAAATTGATATTGAAATAACCAGCTTCAATAACTATGGATTGAATGTGTTTGTTGTCAAAGTAAATGGAAATACAAGCTTTTGAAGTTGTCATTACCGAGCAATGAATAAGGAAAATGATGTGCAGACTCTTTGCTTATGAATACGATGGTCCTGATTCTTTTTCCTGATGACATTTATTTTGCCCTAGAGTTGGTTTATGGATGTCACCCTGTTCTGCGGGGTTTTTTTGCTTATGCCACAGCAGTCAGGTTGAGGACTTGCTGTAGGGCATATATGGCTCTGAGATCAAAACAGAGGGTAGTCAGTGGGTATCATAGGGTTGACTGAGCAGTACTTCACCTTCATTCACCTCAGTTTCAGCTTTGGACCACATGCAGTGTCGAATTATCTTTGGTCCGGCCTGCTGTGAGAAGAATCATGATGCTTGTTTGCCTAGTTACATCTCCATTCAATTTCCTAAGAAACATTTAAATGAGAACTTATGCTAAATATAAGGGGTCTATTAACATGATGATTGAAATTGTTTCACCGTTCTTCTTCAGCCCCATGCCAGTGAGGAGTTATTTGTTGTATACATAGTACAGTCAGCATTTTTGTTCATTGTAGGCACAGTTTGTGGTAACTGGAAGTGGGACTGGGGCTGAGCCCCATCCCCAGTGGGCTGTAACTGTGTAGGACAGGTGAACAATGTTGAAGGCAAGGAGACATGGAGTGCTGAGGTGTACTGAGCAATCACAAAAGGAAAGAAAGGGCACACAGATGTAATGCATGTAAGAGGAAGGGTATAAAAGGTTGTACTGAAGAACAAGAAAGTGCTGATATTTGAAGACTTCTTTGGTGTGAGTCATACCTCCACCATGAGTTCTGTTTACATCAGGTAAAATAAAGTACTCAGGATCTGCTAATAACAAACAGAAACCTAAGCCTTCCACCATTTTTTCTCCTCTATTTTATTTTCCTTGGGCCAAAAAGAGATAGAAAAATCAATGTAAAAATAGGACTTGTTATATTATTTCCCAAATACAGACAAAGCTGTAATTCACCAAAACATATAATGAGCACCACTTGTGAGAATCAGAGTTTGGATTGAATTATGTTGCTAATCTGGAGAGGATTTAAGAAAATCTAATAGTTGATCCTTTGAGAAATATGGTATCTATACAGGGAGAGGTTAATTTTGAAGTTGAGTTGTATATAGATTCTCATGGACACAACGTACTTTCTATACCAAGCAATACTTGCAAATGAACATCTGTATACACAAAGGACTTTGAATGCATATAAGAAACTATCTCATTATACAGTAATTTAATTTTCTTGTTCACTTTCCATAGATACTTCACAATGCAGATAGAGATTTTCATATTATTCTACCTATGGAACTTGTCTTTGTTTTCATAAATATTTGGGCTTAACTAAGGATATAAAAATCTATACAATGAGAAACTCTGTACAAGATTTATACTTTAGGAATTTTCTATCGATCTTTCTATTCCCTAACAGGTTACATTTCATACAAACTATGCATTACTAGTGTCACAGGGGCATTGATAAAAACACAAAAACCTTGCATGGATGGAGAAACCATACCCAGTCGTTATCCCACTTGAGAAAAAATATCTTACTCTCTTTTACGTTAATGTAAACTCTCTAGATTATTGCCTTGTCTGAGTTGAACTGAATTCTGCAACCACACTGGTTAAAAGCTCATTTAATCTACATGGGAAAATTTATTTCAAAAAATAGGCTAATTAGTAGTCTGCACTAGTGTACAGAGGCCCTAGGTAGTAAGTGCACAGAAGCATTTGTGAAAGATGAAGAATTCAAAAAGATATAACTTCAAACTAAACAGATTCAAAGTGAGAAAGAAATGTTACATCAAATCTACCCAATAAGAACTGATAATTTTGTCTGCAAAGCCCTAATCTTGTTTCCTGTTCAGGAAAAGATGACCTCAGTAATGTATAGAACCCTGTTTCAGACCAATATTTTATTGGCATGATTATTTTAATAATGGAAATTATCCCACTAAAATCTATTTACAAAATCAGTGAGTAAGATACCTCAGAGAGCTTCATCCTTCAGTCTCTTTTAGAAAAGCACTCCTTTTAGCCTAGAAGCACAGATTTTTGTATCAACGCCTTGGCAAAAAACAAAAGATAACTGTATTCTAAAAAGAATTTCTGAGTTTAATTTTCCACCTAATGTGCAGGAATACAATCAAGGTCCTTTCTTTAGGTGTATTTTCAGACTGTCTTGATTTGTGTATGGATAGCTCTCACATTAATCAGTGATGGTGCCACATTTGGATCATGCCTGTTCTGATACCATCAAAACTGGAGAAAAAGACATCATTCCCTCCCCTATTTTTTTTTTTTCTGCCCATCCACCTTTCATTTCTAGGGGATGAGAAACCATGTCTAACTCAGGGAAAGGAATGAAACACAGACAAGCTACACAGCAATCTGCAGCTTAAGCCTGGCTAGAGATCAGCCTCTAAAGTGCTCCCTTTCAGAGAAGCAGCTTACCTACCTTCCATAAGTATGTGAAAGTCTGTTTCTTTTCTACGTTTTGTCAACACTTGTTTATCTCATCCTACCAAATCTCCTTGAATTGAGTTGTGTGTCTGCAAAATGAATCCAAAGCTCAAACAAGCCATTGACATTCTCTGCTCCCACCCAAGAGAAGTTTCATTTTTCTGCTGGCAATGATCCATGACATTTAAATTCTGTCTTCCACAACAGGCTTATAGAAAACTACAGAAAGAAGTACAGGGCCAGTGCAGGAAACATAACTTTATCACTTTCTTTTAAAGCAACTAGAAAAGCCAGTCAGGATAATGTGAATTTTTGTTTACTAGCTCATTTCTTGACTTTTTACATGACTGACTTTGGAACATGCTGTAGTATGTCATTTTCAAGATCCAGGCATGGTCTGCAGAACAACAATAATCTCCATGATGGTGAAAGAATAGCAGCCTTGAGACTGTACATGAGTTTGTCAAGAACCAATTTTAGACCCATTTTAGCAAGGCTAGCAGCTGCTGTTTTAAACGGAAGTGAAAAGGGTGAAAAACTCCCCCAATCAACCCAGGCTCTCAGCTTGCTTCTGCCTGGCCATGTTCATGCCACTACTGGTCTGAAGGGACTCTAAAACAGACGGTCTGGCTGTCTGGTGTATTTCTTCTCACTAACTCCTAATGTTAACTCAAGGCAAAGCTTCTCTTTGATGTGTTGCCTTAAGAAAGCAGCATTACCAGAAACCTCGTCTCTGGGGTCTACAGAAATTCAAGCTGTAGGGATAAAGCTCCTATGATTTCATGGCAGAACTCTGAGCACTCAAGTCTTCATCCTGCTGACCTTTAACTCATGCTTTGCATTCCATATTTTTCCTTTTACATCTGACTAAAAAAGAAATTATTTCTTGCAATAATTTGTGAATCTGATGAGGAGCATATAGCTTTTTTCTTCTTTCCTGCAGCTCGCAATTCCCCTACCTCTTATATTTAATTGAATATTATTTATATAATAATAATACTAATGAAAATGAGAAAGATATGCTAAATGCATTCTTATAACTACAAATTCATGATTGCTTCCTGACATATGCTCTCCAGGGTTTTCCTCAAACTTGCTGTAAAAATGTTGGCATTCCCATGGGAAAATATTACCATGAAAAAATACGCTGTTTTCATATGCAGCCTATATTTATTTAACCATAGTTAAGCTCGGATATTTTTCTCATCCTTCTTCATAATTATATTTGTCATGTATGAATTCAACCATTTCTATATTTGTTGTTGGGCTGAGTAAAATAGTAGGGACCTTTTCAATGTTCCTCCTCTTTAACTCCCTCTTTCAATCATTGCAACTCTATTTATTGGTACCTTTCTATAGGTGGTAGAACTGGAGGCAATAGTGCAGGTGTGATCTGGCCAGAGAGGTTTAACCACAACGCTGTTGGGCAGAGTAATTGTTCCATTGCTTTACTACACAAGATCACCTTGTTTTTTACTGCCACTGCAATGCATTACTGGATCCTTCCTGGCTATTTGCTAGCTGTCAGCCCCAGATTTTCTCCAGCACAAGGCATTTCACATATCTCCTTCTTGAATATCTGGGCTTTGGAAGCATTTTGGTTCTGTTCTATAAACAAATCACATATTTCTGCCTGAACATGTGTCAGAGTATCCACGTATAGGAAAAAAAAAACCCAAAACTTTTAGTCACTACAACTAGGAACATGAAAATAGTAATATTTTCTCTGGCCAGTACTCTTTTGGTGAGATTTACTTGCTTTTCTCACCATTCTGCAGAAAGACAAAAGTGTTATGTTCCATATTTCCCAGACCAACAACCCAAAGAAGACATGTTGGCCTAATTAGTACTCATCAGCTCCTTATAAACACATGCATTAATTATCACTGAAAGATACTTGATACCATAGAAGACCTCATGCAAATTAGGCAACACTGGCTTTGCAGTTAACCTCGTCTTGAGTTCAGCCCACCTTTCAAACTCTTTTTTCCTTTCCAAGTATCTAAAGAGTTTTCAAGAACAGAAGGAAAAGGAGGAATTGTACCAAGACACTTACTGACCCCGAGTGATTCTGAAGACAGACAAATCTCTTTTCTCTTGGTTCCTATGGAAACATCCACCTCTACTCTCCTTTATCACCATATGCATTATTTCTCATGTCTCTAGGTATTTTATTTCTGCTTCCCAAAATGCTTGAATTAAATATACTCTCCATATTTACTCCTTATGTGATTTGACACTTCCTTTATCATCGATGGAAGCACTCAGCAAGATTTGGAGATAATCTTTCACTCACCCATTGGCAAAATCCCCATGATTTGACTGGAGGAAAGGATGGACTGTCAGAATTTCTACACAAATCTGTTCCTATTTTAGATGTGCTTCTTCCAAAAAGACCATGGGTGTTCACCACTTAGGTGAAGTGCTGAAGGCCACATCTACCACAGTAGGATGAACTGCTGAAGGCCATATGCACCTCTCTTCAGCATTAAAATCACATGTTGCCTGTGATATTAAAGGTAATAACTGTAAGCACACAATTCTGCGCATGTAGAAATGTGAAATACAGGTTGGAAAAACAATGTATTGCTTCTTTTTCTAGAGCAGAGTGGTACTTGTGATAGGTTCACTACTTTAATTGTACCTTTAGGACAAACACAGTATCAGAAGAAAGCATTACAGACTATGAGTGATATTACATACAAATCATTAATAGATCATTTCAGTACTGATGTATTTACTGTGAAGTTTAAATGAAGGGGGCACAGGAAGAAAGAAACCCTTTTCTGAATGCCGTAGCCTGAAACAGTGTTATCCTGTATCTACATGTGAGTTTTTACATCCCCTGATGAAAAGCAAATTTTATCTGACTTCAAGATAAATGGTTCTTCAAGTTTTTTGTTTATAACACTACTTCTACCTTCCCTAAAGAGAACTGTCCTTACCAAGGATATATCATCAATGAAAATTACATTGTGGTCTCATGAACAATTTTTTCAGCAACGGTACCTGAGGGCAAATAAAAATGTATGGCTGTGGATAAAGAGAGAGAAATGTTTTAAATTAGTTCTAATAACAAAACCAATTGCAACACCAAGTCATGAAATTATCACTAAACAGCAGTGATGGAACTGCATACTGAAGTGTGATAAGAAAGCAAGCTAAAGAGCAAGTGCTCAGCATAGTTCTAAAAAAAAAGAAGGCCCAAGTAACCTTCAACTTCCTTTCTTTTTGCACTCTGCATTCTTATTAGATGATGTGCAAAGAAAGAAACATTTATCATTTTAAAACTTGAGAAAATTTCAGAGAGGGCGTGTGTTTGGGGGCACATAAGTCTCAAGGTTTTCTTTTTGCCAATGTGCTGTACTGTTATTACACTCAGGGTGCACTGCTGACAGTCACTGTTCTGCAAAAATGACAGAAAATAGGGAACCAGAGTAAGCAGTTTCACTTCTTGTGCACAAAATGTCAACTTAGCTGTTATCTTATGGCCTAAGCGATTAGCAGAAATACACAATCATTTCTGAAGCTGTTTACTGTATCTGCCACAGAGGCAGCCAAATTCCCAAGCTATCTGAAATCCTCTGCTTCCAATTCTCAGGGTTGCTTGCTTATATTAGAGATGATGCTTCAATCTCTCACAGTGATTTTGCTGCCAAATTTTTGTGTGTTGCTGTATTATTTTCTCACTCACTTCCCTTTAAGTCATGTTCTCTTTTACCAGAAGGTTGAAGTGATCGGGCACTTTTCAGTACAAAGCCACCAATCAAACATTTGTTGCATAATTTAAACATGTGAGGAAGACACTACCTGTACAATTCCATTGTGTTGTTTACTCAACATACTGAGATAAAGTCCCTAAGGGCACTGTAAGCATTAAAAAAAAAAAAAAAAAAGAATGAAAACAAAAGTTTTTCCTTTCTCATTCTCTTACTCCCTCATTACTCACTGGGCTTTCTTCCAAAATTCTGGAGGTCAATGTGAGGGGCTTTTTATAACTTAATGCTTAGAATCTAAATCTACACTTGTTTTTTGTTCAAGTAAAAGAAAAAAATGCAAAACATTTCTCTCAGTTATAGACTTTTCTGAAGAGAAAGTTGGATTCTTAGCTCCAGTGGGACTTACATTTTCTTTTCTCTCCTCAAAATGTGTCTGGTTTTCATAAGGCCTTTAATTATCTAATATAAAATTGCCTGATTTGTCTTTCCTAATGTCTCATTTAAAGCAGAATGCTTAAATCTGCCCCCTCTGACAGTCTGTAGCTAAAGTAATATTTTATTTTTTAATTCTGAGATAATTTATTATGATAAATAAATTACTTTATTATGGTAGTGAATTACATTCATAATTGCTATTTTATTGGCTTCAGGACTCATTAAAAATATATGTTTCTGTGTAGTAACTATTTTGCACCAATGCATCTTAGTACTGTGCTTTTTAAAAATAAATACTATGTTTGTAATAAAAATACTGAATTTATATGCTATTATTCACCTAGGCAGAGACATGATCATCTACAATACATACTTGTGAGACACTCCCTGGAGAATCTCAGCAAGAAAAAAAGAAGGGATAACATTCTTTGGGTGGACATGGGACAAACTCCAGTACAAGTCCTCTGACCCCTTATTCTTTATGTGAAATTACATCCAAGCACCAACTGTCTTCCATTAAAAGACTATTTGGAAATTGTATTACCAAACATTAAAGAAAAGCTTTATCTGGGGACACCACATGTGTATCAACACTTCAGGATTTCTGAAACTGTCATCTGTGGAAATCACAGGTTAAAAACATCACCACACCCTTCTTTGGAGCGTACACATTTTTTCACCAGTTCATAGTAGGGATATGATGGAACAGGCAATAAATCAAACTCTAAAAATGGTGTTCTATAGAAAGGGAATGTGTTTGCTGTTTATATTCACATAATGGTAAACTGAAAAAAGGGTGTCATCTTGCAGAATTCCTCTCTCATAAGTGTGCATCACACTTAAGAATTTTATGCTGAACCAGAAGCAACTGTGAGAAAAAGGCAAAAAACACTCCTTCAACTTTTGAGCTTTTTAAAAAAAGTCTTTAAGAAATAGTGCACTGTGTTTTGCTTCAGTAATAGTAGAAGAAAAATCTCCGTGCAGGTTTACCACTGAACAGCCACAGTGGTATTTGTTCCAGACTTAAATGTCCTTCCCACTGACTTTGATTGACAAAGGAAGTCAAAGATGCCAAAGATTTTGTTCCTCGTGGAATCGACCAAAAAACTTTGATATATCTGCATTAGGCAGAACAATGACTGTTTTAAAGAATTTTTCCCCGAAAGTAAAATCTTAAATCCAGAGCTTTGAGCTGTGCTCCCTATATAATATGAGAGAATTAAGTGCCTTATATGTATGATCCGAGAGATCACACCCTTACCTTGGGAAGCAATCGGACAGTCAAAATAGAAATCCAAAGGCGTACATTCTGGGGTTTTCTCATCATATTGATGCCTGTCAGCCAGGACTGCCCATGACATAAGGGTAGTCACAGAGAATTGCTTCCCTCCTAACACTTTGTCTGAGCATGGGTTTGTGGGGTGGGATGTGAGAAGTCATTTTGGGCCAGTCAGTTTTCATGTGGACAGTTTTCATGTGGACATCTCCATGACATGCAAAGGAGTAGTTATTTAATTGCCTTAGCCAAACATGGAATCTGATATGACGTTGTTTCTGCACAAAAATGCTTGGGGATCACACTGGACCTTGCAGTATGCTGTGTAAGATCTGAAAAACTCTTGGAAGTAACTTACTCACCTGCAGGGAGCAATGTGAGTACCTTATTAGTCACCTCCTGACCAATGGTCTTAACCAGAGCAGTGGCAGAGGCTGTGCTTTTTTTTAACTTTGAGGAGAGTGCCACTGTACAGGTTTGGGAGCTGAGCTGAAGGGCAGCCTAGTTTCATTCTCAAAGTAAAAGCTAAGCAGCAGCAGTAATGAGCAGGATTCACTTGTCCATCAATGGCAAGCTAACTGCAATCTTTTTAGTGACCATGTGTAGTGGCCAGGTCATGTTTCCTGTCACCAAAACGCAAGAAAAAGCACTCTACAAGTCCTGCTCTGAGCTGAACAGTTCTCAAGTAACTCAGGCTGCAGATTGCTGCTTCCTTAGCAATTACATTCAGGAGTGTTCCCCAATTTCTATCTTAAAAGTCAGCTGTCAGTTCCAATTGCCAGTTCTTCCCTTCCACAACTTTTCAGTTAATGGACTGATTTCTGAACTGACCTGGGGTTTGCTTAACCATAATAGGAAAGTTCATTCAAAATAGAATGTCGGGCTGTCTCTAACTCAGCTGATAAAATCACTCCCCTTGCAATGACAGAAACATCAATATGTAGAGAAAGTAAGGAGAGTTTTTAGTGTTATTGAAGCATTAGATGGATGCTGGGTTTTGGAAATAAGAAAATTACTCTCTCCCTCGCAGTGTTAGGGCAAAAGGTATTCAACATGCTTACATTGGCAGCAAGAAAATTGACATAACAAGGTTTTCTGGCTTTAGAACCTGTATCCACTAAAGCAGGTAATCTAGCTGCTAGCCTGGTGAAAATTACCTGTTTAGTGATACTCAGTGGTAACTGATTTCTAATGCAAACGTTTATTGCAGTCATTAGTTTCAATATCTTTCCTATTTGCTTTTGCTAGTGGTGATGATTTTGTTTGTTGAGTTTTTTCATTATCCTTTATTCCAAAACTTGAGTCTTACCAGGCCAGAGAGTCTCAGGTTAGAACAATTTATGATCAGATCTCATCACATTATAATACCTCTACCTTTCTCATGTTGCCAGATTTACAGACCTAGAAAGTGATGGTCTGAAAGAGATTAGTTGGTCCAGATTTGCAGATAAAAAGGCTGGGGTTTCATCCTCCCAACCCTCCAAAGAGATCAATTCTTCTAAATCATTTAGTAGGAAAGGGATTTGACTGAATTTGTGTTCTCTATGATTTTAATTTATAGAATCAGACCAGTGGAAGAAGACCTATGTTAGCAATATGGATTTAAACAGTTTAATGACCATATAAAATTCCTTTACACCATTTTCATAAATAATGCTTGGGCTAAAAAAACAACCTAATAAATATTTAGAAAGAAACAGAAAAGGAAAAAAATGCAGTTTGCTAAAGTTATCACTGAATGTAAAACTGAGATTCCTAAACTATAATTTTCAAGTAGCATGTGCCACTGAGCCATTAGCATGCACAGAGTGCAGGTCTTCACCACGTCTTGAGGGTGATATTCTTACAAGAGATTTTCACTACAGCCAGCCTTCTGATGGAAAACTTTGAGTGAATCAGCACCCATTCATTTTTCCTTCCTTGGAGTCTCTGACAAGTAGTAGTTTTGTGATATTTATCCATTAGGAACCCAGTAGAAATTAGCAAAATCTTTCACACATATCGCATAGTTTAAGGCAAAGATTTATTTCCTGGTATTTTTGATAGTTAAATTGTGCTAAATTATAAGGTGAAGTTTTAATGACACAGGACTCTATTCAAGTGTTGTCAATGAAATACCTTGCTCTTCTTTGCAGTTAATTAGGGTTAGCTTTAAAATCTCATCAAGGTCAAGTATTTCTGATCAAATTTGAAAAAGAGATTGACAGGCAGTACTGGACTTTTTAGTAATAGTATCTCTTGTTTTTATATGATTTTGGATTTGGAGATCATTTTTCCACATGAAAAATGACACGGAAAATCAAAAAGTTACACAGATCTATTTGAAGTTGCTGTTTATATGATTTCCAGCTATATCAAAGACACCTAAAGGATTCTTTGTAAAAAATTCTTGGTACAAAGTAGCTAAAAGATTTTGGTGTAATGGGCAACGTTCTGAGATGGTGAACAAACTGGTAAATCAGATGATGGTGGATGTGAGAGGCAGCTCCAGCACATATAAATGTTAATGTCATTGAAAAACATGAGTATGAAGGGGCATGCAGTTTCTACTTTATAAATATATAAATTTCACTGACACTGTAAGAAAAAAGTATTGGAACAAATTTGCCCTCCCCAGTAACCCTCCTCTGTGATATATACCTTGATTCACTACATGAAACCACATTACCAGGTATTAAAATGGAAAATTTCCATTAGATGTGATTCTAAATGCTTAGAAGTTCTTCAAAAACTCTTCTGAAAGCCTCATCTAATTTTAAATTAAAATCCATGCTTGTCTGTCTTTTCACCTGAGATGAAGGACATTACACCACTGAATAGGCATCTCTGGCCTCCAAAATAAACCTTCCTAGAAAAAGAGATACGTCTTGTAATCTGCTACCCTGTATGAAAATTAAATATTTGCTTAATTTTGAAAAATAATTGGCATTCTTCTTTTTAGACAGATTTTAGCAGCGCTGGAAATTGCTCCTGTAATCTAAAGTAGAGGCCAGAATCTCAACTAATGTAAAAGATTTTTAGTTCCATCAAATTCAAAGTTGCAAGCCAGTGCACACCAACTCTGAATCCAGTAAAGTTGTATGTTAAGCTTCATTCTGTTTGTGGAAATGGAAGGATGAAGATATGATGTAGCCAGATTGCTCCTTCCTAGCATTGTCAAGATTGTACTGATGTTGCAGTACAAGTCTGACCAGCCATTTTAACAAAGAGAGATTTGTTTAAACCAAGTATGTGTGTGCCTTGCAGGCCTGTCTCAGAGAAGATAGCAATTTCCTCTTGCCCTTTTTCACACTCTTTATACATAGTTTTATGAAAAGCTATAATATTCCCAGAGACATAGAAAAGATCCAGCCAGTCTTACTTACTCAGAACTGAAAGTTTTAAGGTTAGTCTTGAGGGACATTACTACACTGCAGGTCAATAATGCCTCATAACCTTTGCCATGCCTCCTGAGGGCAAACACATATATTGTCATACCCCATTCTGCTCTGCTACAGATGAAAGCCTTTGGAAAGGCTGGCTTAAGGTTAGGAGCCGTATGAAGGCATGCCCCCAAGGATGCTCTGTTAGGGCACCAAGCTCGTGTGGAACAGCAGCAAGTTTGCCTCCCCTGAACCTTGCTCTGTGTATCACTTTATCTTTGAAGCAAAGGTACTAAAGGAATTTTTGGCTCTAACAGAAGATGACAAAATGTTTTAGATCCATGCTTCCCAGACCAGGGAAGCATCTGAGACTTCTCTGCTCATAAACACTACATTTCAAGGCTGAGAAAGAAGACACAGGGTGGGAGGGTTGGTTTGGGGTGGGGAGGCCAGTTTAGGTGGGGGTTTAGGTTGGGAGAGATTGAATTCTATTCAGTTTAAGATTGACTATGTTCTACTCCATTTTGAAGTTTCTCAATAAGGATAAAAATTGCGCCGGGAATTTTTCAGTGGAGAATCATTTCCATTTTGTAATGCACTTATTTCAACAACCTTATCTTAACTTCCTGAACTAAAATGACCATACTAGATTTTGCTTCAGTGACAGGCTAGCGTGATAAACTCTGTTTTTAAGTTACAGTCTATTGGATTATAGAAGTGAAATTAAAAATAGCCATTTGACTTATTGAGTCATAGCTAAAGGAAATCTAGACTACATTTATTGTACTTTCTGCTTACAGTTTCCTTCTTATTTATTGTGCATTTTGGTAAATCAGGATGTCATATTTCCTTTCCATTTAAAAATTATTCCATTATATTGAAAAATAGAAATTATTTTTAAATTGAAGGGAGCAAAAAAAATTCTGCCTTGCCTCATAAGTCCATAGAAAATCAAGGTAAATTATTGTTCTCTGTCTTCTGCTAATAGCAGAAGTCTTGCTGCAAAATTAACCTTCCTATGTAGGCTGCATTGCTTAAATTCTAAAACGCTTGGATCATGGGTCCATTTTCACTGATAGGAACCACAAAAATTAGCAGAGAAAACCATATCTTCAGCTGACATAAATAAATTGCACTGAGCTGAAGTCTGTTGTTCTGTACTGATCTGAACAAATTTCAAATCTGGTCTTTTAATGCGTAGGAGGAAAAGTTCAATAGTTCAAGAAGTTTATATTGCAACAAACCTTTCTGATTTGGCTGTAAGAAATCTGTTTCAGAACCAGTCTGCTTCCAACTATCAAAGTTTGACCCCAAAAGTTAATAACAGTGCATTGCACTCCCGAAGTAGAGGGTTTAAAAATAATTAATCATTTTGAAGGAGCACTGTTGCCATATTTTTTGCAGGGTTTTTTCCCCATCTACATTTCCTACCAAAGGATTTTCTTTCAGATTTGGAAGAGATACAAAATCTAAACTATCTTTTTTTTTTCTCTACTGTTGCAATGTCCATTTCCTTCTTGGTTAAAGTAAGGTGCAGCTTTAAGGCTTTCTCTAGAATCAAGAGAAATCCTTGCCAACCTCACAGAAATAAACACAATAAGGATCATACTAGGAAACATGGACAGAAGATGCCAAGACATGTTGACGTGGTGTTGCATTTTCTTGTCCAACTTTAAAGAAGAGATAATTTGCTGTTAACAATATGTTTATTTTCTATGAGGATTAATTACTCTTGTCAAATTGTTTTTAGGCTCACTCAAGCACATTCTGATTTTCAGGCTGCTGAGCATTGAATCAGGACTATTACATCTCAAGTGCCAAGCATTTGTCACCTAATCATCCCTTTCCACACAGTCCAAGCCCACACCTCATCCAGGAATTTTGAAAACTTGTTCCATACTCTATGTAAGCCCCACCTCCAAACCAGTCCTTCATTTCGCAACTGAAGCCACTGCAGGTAGAGTCTCGCACAGCAGAAATTATTAAACTCAAGTTTCTTTAGTGGCTCAGTGGGACACAGGCAGGCTCAGCACTTCAGAAAAGAAGGCCACTTATTTAATCAGCTAAATGTAGATTTAAGTCCCTATTGTTGAGAATCTAGGCTGCAGAATATGAGCCATTTTCACAGGGACACCCTGGCCCCTTTTTCAATGCTCTAGCAAACAAAGCAGCTGTAAATCCAGCTGGGTTTATGGCTCTGTTGTATTACTGGAAAAGCAGAAAGCACCCAAAGAACACTAGTGAACCTGTCCATATATATCAAATACCTCAACATTGTCATTTTTAACTGTCAGATTTTTCAGATAAATAAATTTGTACCTTTAATGTTGGTTGTATAATGGACAAGGACAGTTAAAGAAGAAATTCCTGCTTTCTTTGCCTTTCCACTACTGAAATCTTGGCTTTTCTAGCAACAATTTGCTTTCCTGAGAGCTACCTGTCTAGAACTTCTGGTTGCAAAGTGATGCCAATATATAAATGATTTCACCTTTAAGTGTATGTTAGAATAGATAGCACAATAGACACTTTCATCATCACCAGTCAAAGAGCACATAGAGAGTAACACTCTGTACTTTTTCAACACCAGAAACGGTGCCTGTGAAGGTATCACAAAACATTCTGTGATGGAGATGAAAAACCAGGTCTGTCACACAGCTGAAGGTTTAGTCAGCCATAGTTAATGTCCTTCCTATGATAAAGTGTGTTCATGCACACTTATATGTGCTATTAATATGGAGTCACACTCTGAGAAATAATCTGTCATTTTGCGCTGGCTTGAGCATCTCTCCATCAGTTGTTTGCAACCATTTAACTATTCCTATTTATTTGGCACACACATGGGGGCCTGATTTGATGAGAGTATTCACAGCACACACAAAATTGCAGGTGAAAACTTTTAATCTGATCAGACCTTTGCCTTATTGTACGTCACAGCTGGCAGACAGCCCTGCCATCGAACATGTCAACTCCATAGTTAGAAACTAGTTAGGCAGTAAGCCAAATCACAGAGCTATACATTGAATTGCAATAGATATATTCTGACTACATAATTGGTATATTCTGTACTGGGAGCAGTCACTTCACAGTTACTTCATTTTCCACTTTGAGGCAACACTTCCCTAAAGAGTATTTCAGTTCAAATATATTCACAATAGAAAAAAATCATAATAAATAACAAGTAGTAATAAATCACATATGAAACATTTAAAAAGTTATAACAAGTTGTACAATTTTCTGGAAATGTATTCTCAGTGCAATATACTGTCAGAGGCATTAGAGAGCTAAAAATCTATTTATGCTAATTATTTCTGTCACTAGAAGGGAAGCCAGCTGGGAATAGTCACAAACATAGATATGGCTTGTGTTTTCTCCTCTAACAAAACCATGCAATGGCCTTCCCAAGAGGCCCAGTATATCACCACAACTGCTAGCAGCAGCCAGCACATGCACTCTATGAAAACATCCATGTCTTTATCTACAAATCACAACTTTTGTATTTGCTTCTATTGCAAGCAGGATGTTTCCACTTGTTTTTAAAACAAATATAACAACTTGAATATTTTACTTCTATAAGAATCAAGCAATTTTTCACTTCAGCAGAAAGAAGTTGATGTGCAGCCATGAGAGCATCACTTTTTGATAATACCACCACAGCTTTCTGTCCTACTTTTGCACTTTTCCTTCAACTAAGATTTGCTGAAACTCCTTAAGCATACTCCTATTTTCATTCTTTTTTAAGCCAAACCATCTCCTTCTTTGCAGATGAAAGAAGGACTTGTGTGAAAATATTTACAACTCCCTCAGCTGCTGTGATAATTTGTGTTAGCTGCCTTTTCATCCATCACTGAACCAAAGAGCTGAAATCAACACAAAAAACTTCCTTTTATGATTCTCTTGACCATGCCTTTGACATGTCTTCTCTACCAGAGGCAGAGATAGTTCCCTGTGCAGAAGATGGACATCTACCAATGAAATAAAAAAAAAAAAAAAAAAAAAAAAAAAAAAAAAAAAGTAGTGTTTACACAATGCAGAGAGCAGGAAATGTGTGAATTTCAGTATCAACATACAGCAACCAAATTTCTGAGTAAGTAGTAAGCGCCAAGATAAATGACTTAGTGCTGTGTGCCAGCCACACCAGACACCAGTGATAGGTACTCTGCCTTGGCCATAAATATCTGTTTCATGTTCTGGACTGTGAGGTGACAGGGTTTAGTTTTGGAACTTTGATTGACTGCAAAAATTCTCAAGAGGCAGAGCAAGAACAAAAGGGCGTTTATTAATATAAAAGTAGCATTCATGGGTTGTGCCAGGACCCCTTCATTTATTCAAAGATAAAACTAGAAACAGTTCCTTCCTCACAGATACAGTAAGTTATGGTCCTGATTTACAGTGTGTCTGCAGTAAGTGGCTATGTGCATGTTTTTGTCCCACTGTAAATGTGAAGTTCCAAAGGACGAGGAGGGGGAGACACATCCTAAAATTAGCTATGTGTTTCAATATGGGCTATAGGATATTTTTCTTCACCTTGAATAATACTTTATTATTCAAGTAATACTGCTGGAATGCAAATACATTGCTATAATTTGGAGACAGATGATAGATAGATAGATAATAGATAGATAGATAGATATACAATATCCACACATGAGCAAGCCAGCCCAGTTGGAACACAGGGGAAAAAAATTGTGCCAGCTATAATTCCATGAGCTGTATTCAAGATATCTGTGCTATTTTGAAAACTCAGCTATTAATAGCTATATGTATATTTAATAATATGCCCCTGTTTGCATATGTTAAAAATTCCAAGTCTTCTTTTTGACAGTAAAATTGTCATAAATTTACTTGTTCGACTTTAGGGAAGGCTGGGGTCTGAAATAGCAGCGGTGTCACAGGTTAAATCGGCTCCAGTGTATGCCTGCTAGCTAGGTCTTCTGATCATCAGCTCAAATTCTGGGAACAGGATGAATGGTGAGTTGAATTTCTTTGCTGTCTTTCCCTAACATATGTGTGGCATCACTCGTTATATCCTGGGTAAGGTATTCAGTGCATTGAAAATGCACCAAAAAGATAATGCTGATAAAAAAACCCACTCAGAATAACTGGCTGTGTAAGCAAATCTAAAGTCTTTTGGAGAACTAATAGTTTGGGATTTAAACATTTTCAAAATGTTTATAGATTAATCTATGTAAATTCTTAATTCTTTCACATTATTTAGAAACATAACAAGTACAGTGTACAGTGGGAGTAATATTATGTTTAGGTGTAATAAGAATAATATTGTATAATTCTGTAATATTTTAAAATATGCTATTTATCATTTTATTGCTTAAGCTTTGATAGCTCTGATTAGTTGATTTTTTGTTTGGTTTTTTTTTTAATCAAGACATCCTCAGTTTCTTAAAGTTTTGGCTTAAAATTTGTGATAGCAAATATGATTCCAAATTAAAAAGGAGAATTTCAATATTAATTAATTTGATGGGCACAGTTTATAAAGTAGAAAAAGTACTGAATATTCAGGATAAATGAAATTTTTTTTCTTGCTTTTTCCTACTTAGAATGAGGATTTAGCAATAACATAATTATATAATTTAATATAGTCAGTTACAATCCCAACCTTGGTATAATACATAATGCTCACTATACTACAGCTCTGATTTTATGATAAACCATCTGGCTTTTTCAGCTCTGATATGATATGTGCTGACCACTGCTGGGAGAGGTTGCCTAAAGGAAAATACATATCCTGGCAAAATCATCAGGAATTAGCCTGATAAAAAATGGTGCATGAGAAGATGATGTTGGAGGAGAAGTGGTCTTTTTGTGACAAATTCAGCCCTTGAAATACCTTGATAAAATGCAGTTTTCAGTGAAGTAATCCACAGTCTTGACCTTCAATGTTGTTCTATATCACCTTCTATATATGCATAATGGCTCTATGTTTCATCAAGAGAAGTTAGTCTGTTCACAGCAATGCATGCACCTGAGTACTCCTAGTTTGGAGGGATGTCTCTGCTTTTAAAACTCACAGTCACCTTTTCCTGCAACATGTGGGAGTTTTCCCAGCCTGAAACGCGTGAGTGGTGACATAAATGTTAACATTAAATTCAGATATCACTGTTCCAAATGTCTGAAATGCAAAAAGCTATGTCTAGTTCTCTAGTTCTCTAGTTCACATGCTAAATGTCTCCTATGTACCAATGTTTATAATAAGAACCTTTCCTAATCATTGATGATCAGAGCACAGGGCACTTCTTCTGCAGGCTGAGAGACCTGGGCTTGTTCAGCCTGGAGAAGAAAAGGCTCTGAGGAGACCTTAGAGCACCTTTCAATACCTAAAGGGTCTAGAAGAGAGCTGGAGATGGACTTTTTATAAGGCCATGTAGCGACAGGACAAGGGGAAATGGCTTTGAACTGAAATGGGAGTAGGTTTAGATCAGATATTTGGAAACTTCCTCGTGGAAAGTTTCTCTGTCCTTGGCAGTGGGATTGGAATTAGATGGATCTCTAAGGTCCCTTCCAACCCCAATTATTCCATGTCTCTATGATTGTAATTTTCTGTGATTTGTGGAGTTCATACAATTTACTGCCCCCATCCACTGAGATGGTTTTACAGCAGTTGTGGTGGGCAACTGGCAAGAAACAGAGAAGCTATGTAGCTTTTATTTGAGTAATTGACGTTGCAGGAAAGCTTTGGAGAACATAAACTTTCTTTAGGATTTTTTTATCCAAATTAAGCATTGTACTGACAGCTTGAACATTTTGAATGGATGTCAGTTAATTAACTACCGTGGCAGTGAGTTGACAAAACCCTGTTTCCTTTAACAAAGAAACTTTACAAGATCCTTAGTGCATCTTACTGCCTAACAGAAACATCTGCATAATTTCTAAGCCATCTATCAAACAGGCATCTGAATGCTAGCCACAGTTAAGCAAGCTACATAAAAAACATTAGACTATGATTATACTCGTTCCATGACAGGAAACTTGTTTATTAATATGGGGTTTTAAATGCCACTCCACAAGTTAAATCTTGATGCACATTAAAATACAGCACATATTTCTACACTGGATTTCAACATATATTGTTCAGCACTTCTTACCTAATAAAACTTTACTTGTTTCTTCAGAGAATATCTTATTCTCTGTAACTACAGATTTTTGGGTTTGGGGGAAGAAGAGAAAATAATGACAGATCATAAGATATCTTAATTCTAACTCATGAATTTTTTAAAAAATACTTTCCCTATTATAAGGACCTTACAAAAAAAATTTCTTAGTTTCACTGGTAAAACCTTGAACAAAATTCAGTTGAATATTGAGCCATGTATTCTTTTTTTTTTTCTTCGTTTCTCTTCTGCTCATTTTTAGTTCTTGAATTTATGATAATCAGCTCTGTTTCTTTCTTTATATTTGCATTCTATTTTTGTAAGGGATGCTGTCTTGGAGCACTGATGTTCAAAACTGAAGGGTGCCAGACCCAAATCCCACGCTGTGTGGTAGTCTGAAAGATTATCTTCCACATTACAGTGATTAAATTAGACCAGACAGTACCACAGACCCTGATGTGCATGCAGTTAATACTTTGAAAGGACAGAAACTGTTCCCAACAGCTTCAAAATTGTCCAGCACAGAGTGGCTGCTGTGTGGGCTTTTATCCTCCTACAGATAACGTCAAGCATATCTACTGCTGTGTGCATTCTGCAGCCTTGATAAGAGGAAGAAGAAAACTTTTCAGGACCACAAGACACAGCTAAAACTAGAGCTTTCTCTCTAGCAGATTTTTGGGATTAAAACAGTATTTTTTTTAGTTTTATAGATATTGAGGCCATAAAAGCATTTGGATTCGGTTTTTGGTTTTTTTCTGGAGTTCCTACTAGAAAAGTCTATGCAGCTGCAATGCATTTAATAATTACATTAGTCTTAAACAACGAGAAACACAACCACAGTATACAATGACCTTAGAGATAGGACAGATAATTACTGTGCAGTGACAGAAAAAACTTCAGACAGCAAAGCTGTTGCCTTTACTGTTAGTGATAATGCAGCACATTTAAGTTATGTAATAGATTTATATGCCAAATCAATCTTTTCCTCAGCACAGTCCTAGGAAAGCACCTTTGTTTCTATGCACCCTCTAAAGTACATGCCTCTGTAAATCATCAGTCCATGTTATTACTAGTCTTCTGCATTTACTCTGTAACATTTTGGAAGGTAGCTTAAGCAAAATGACCTGAAGAACTGCAATGCATTTCATGGACTTGAAAACACCACTGGAGGGAGAGGAAGGAAGCAATCTATTGCAAATGCCCACCTATCCTTTTTTCATTATTATTTTGTTTTGCTTTGCTTTATTGGTTTTGTTTGGGAGGTTTTTTAATGTAGTTTTCTCCTAAGGAGATGAAGGCACTTTGATGAAAAACATAAACAGGTTATATACTCCCAAATTAAACACATGAAGTGAGCATAGCAGGAAGAGAAATATCTGTATTAGGAGGCTAAAATCCACATAGAACCTGTCTTGTGACTGTTGCTTTGTCTTGATCCCATGTTTTCTTTGGCAGTGAGGGCAACTTAAGTTACTTATGTTCCCAACAGTCCTCCCAACAATTAGATATATTTGTTTGAGGAGATTTGAAAGGTTTGGTAAAACTCTTTGCTGTTGCTTTGGGATGTATTTATTTTTAACCAGCAAGGCTTCAGGAACCTGCTAAAGAGCCTGGCACCTCAGCCCGCAGTAGCACAGCTGAGGCAAAAGTTGAACAGAGAGGTGGCAGAGGACAGAAAAGGTCAAGGGAAGAAGAGAGCTCAGCTGAGCAACATAAACATGTAGTTACACCAGAAGTCCATGGCCTCATTTTTGGCAGCCAGTGCTTGGCCCTGAGGATGCCATCAGGCTCTGAATGTTCCTCCCACCCAGTGACTCCACCCCTGTCCTCAAAGTCAGCACTAACATGGTACAGCCACCCTGGGACCAGGGACCAGGATACTGTGAGAGGGCTATACAGGATGAGCTGCTGGTCCCCCTTCCTCCCTTTTTGCTCCAGAGCTGCATTTACACTCAGGTCCTTGCCTGAGCTACGTGTCTGTGTGTCTGCACTGGCTGTGTGTCTTGCTGATCCTGACCTTGATTTATTTCCAGGTTGTCCCTGGACCTATCCCATCCCTATGCAGCCACAGAGGGATCTGAACTGGAGCAGACCCTGGTACTATCACTGGACCTGTTCTGCTCTTCTTGCTGGAGTCCCACGGGGCTGCATCCTGTGTGTGTGAGGGCACTGCCACACTGTCACCCATACACACAGCTCTCTACTGCTGCTGCTGCATCTGGCTCTGTTGTTCCCTGATATCCTGCTTCCCAACTGCTTCAACAGATGCAGCAGGTCTAAGTTACATCTGCTGAAGGCCTGCTCTTGTCTGTGCAGTCCTCTCCTTTACCCACAAATTATGGTACTTTTCTAAGTCTTATAAAGTCCCTCGTTCAAGCTGCCATTAAGGCAGCTCCAATAAATCACTGGTTTATTGTCTTGTTTTGTTTTATTTTGGCTTGGTTTTGTTTGGTTTAACCTTGCTTTTGGTGTGAGGGACAAGATAAAAAGGAGTTATTGAGGCCAGCAAGTCACTTCTTAGATCCCCTTAGCTGCAGTGAGAACATTCATTTAAGGCTGAATGAAAGCTCCTATGCAGGTATGAAAGTTCTTTAGTCCCTAACCCAGCTTAGTCCTTAATCACAGAAATGAACTGAAGGAAGACTGACTGAATTTATCAACTGATGATTAAGGTACTTCTGTTCAAATTAGTATTTTATTAGTTATTCAAAATAGATCAGCTGCGACAAGAGCTCATAAACTAACTCTGTAATATACCTAGGTAGAAGGTTAGGGCAGTAATACATAAGCAAAGACAGCTGGATTAATAAATGCTTCTGAAGAGAGAGAGCAAAGTCTTTTAAATTAAAAGTAAACATTATTTTCTCCTCTCTTTTCTGCCAAACCTCTAACTAAACTTGATCTAAACTCATAAACTATTCCAGTCAAATTCGAAATTATAATGCGCAGCAAATAAAAAAATCATTTATTTTCTCCTCTGTATTTTCAAGGTTTCAATGTTGCTGAAATAATCCTTCATAGATACGCCCCCCCATAAGTGAGACTTTCCAGCAGTAGCTGCAGGTGGCAGCTGTGTTAAACCATTGGAAAGGACTCTGGTACATGATTCCTTCCCAGGCAAGCTGAGGAACTTCTTTCCCCTGCCTCTATACCCTGCCTGTATCCCCTGCCTCCCCTGCAAAAGATTGTTACAGGGGCAGCAGAGCAAGTAGTAGGTCTACTCCTGAGAGCAAGTCTACTCATAACCAAGGGAAGCAAATTAACTTATCACATATTTCTGTTTTAAACTTCAATCACCTAGCAAGCATATCCCTTGATGAACTCAGGCAGTAACTTCAGCTGGAGCTGGTAACTGGATTTATAATCTTTCCAGTCTCTGCTCCCAAGTCCAGCACAAGTTCTGTAGGTAGGGTAGGATAACTTCACATCATCAAGTAAGCTGGCTAAGAGAAGTTAATGCTCTTCATGTGAGACAGACACTGATCATTTGTCTACTCCTAGCTAGTTTTCAGTGGTGTTCAAGTTAGCTGATCTTATTTTGCATGGGAAGGACTTGGCAACTTCCCAGCCCTTGTGGGCAACCACCAGATTTTCAGCTGAGGTTGCTGAACAGCATAAACCAGAGCAGGCAATGACCTTGTGCTCTCTGCTGTGCCAGCTCTGCTCCTTGAATGACTGGAGAATAAGCCAGTAAAGAGAGTCAAAGTAGCCCTTTAAAAATAGTAATAATTAAAAAAAAACCCAAACGTTTAGAGTAATTTTTCTCTCTGAATGTTTCATCCTGAAGTGCATACAGGTGCAGTTGCCAGTGAAAAAAAAAGGAATGGAAACATATGGAAACATCTTTCAGGAGCTGCCAATAAAGGCAGAACCATGGACACGCTGACTTAGACTGACTGAAATTGTCACAGGATTGTCCCCTCTGGGGACAGTAATTTCCAGCTGCAGGCACTAGTCTCTTAAAAAACAGTACTTCAGTCACTTGTGATTCTGTGACCATAACCTGAGGTTAATGGCTGACATTAACTGAGTCATGGTTAATGTCATAACAGAGCTGGCATTCAGTGTAAATGACAGCAATTTTAGGCAATGTGTGTTCGAGGCAAGTAAACATTTCCAGACCGGGTCTCGATTAAGTTTCTTGTTTAGTAGCCATGATAAAACACCCTCACATATTTATTAATGAGGCTGATGGATATGAGCATTAATGAAAATGGACAGGTAGGTAATGAGGGAGGTACAGTCAGAACACAGGATTAAAGTCAGGTACAATTAGAGTTCAGCTCCCTAGTCAAACACAGGCTCCTTTGGGGCCCTAAGTAAATCATTTATGCACAGCCTCTCAGTTTTTAAAGAGAGGATAATAATATTCATTGTCTTCACACATACATCTTGAGAGTATGAGCAGTTTTGCTGTATTTTTTTCCTTAATTCTCAGAAGTGCCCAGTAGATTACCAATATCATGATTACAATACTGGGCAGAGCTGGAGACAAACAAATGCTGCATAAGTATCTTCATAGAGCTCTAATAACATATTGCAGACATCTTTAGCCCTTATCAGTTATGCTACTCCGCTCTAAGGTTAAGACAAGCTGCCAGGAAAATACCTGCTACCTGTAGGAGTGATGCCACATCATGAGACAAGGTCTAATGCAGAGCTGCCTTTAAAGACCACATCTCTGGGAGTGACTTGAAAGACTCAGCAGACAATGGCAGCACAAATGTCAGATATCCTGTAAAGGAGAAAGCAGAATACCTGTCCTACCAAAGGTTGTAAAACAGAACCAAACAATGCAGAGAAATTGCAGGATAAGGAGAGGAGGGAGGGAGTTAAAGACAAGGAGGGAAACCACTACATCAAGCCATCTGGATTAAAACCAGATCCATCATTCTAAATTGGTGCTTGAGTGCTGAGCAAATGAGCTAAAGGAAGAAGAAAATCAGTGTGTTTGTATAGCTGCATCGTAGGGCATCAAGGAAGTGCTGGTTTACATTCTAGGCAGAGGAAAGTCTGTGCACAATCTATTATCTCTGGCTGATGTTATGAAGCTGATACTAAGAAGTGAAGTGTATTTTGGGATATCCCTATGCACATGTACTGCTGACCAAGGTCTGCATTACAACCTATCCAGAACTTAGGCAGCAGTTAGTAATTAAATCTTAATGGTTATCTGCTGAGATGAAAACACTTGGGACAGAAGAAACTGAAGTTTAAGGGGCTCACCACTCCATAGAAAGAGAGTTTGGAGCCAGGAAGGGTTACCACAGGCAAAATAAAGAAAAAAAAAAATGAAAAAGAAAAAAAAAGAAGCAGGGAGATAGTGAAGGAAGTGAAGAAAGAAGATCCCTGTGGACAAGCCAAACAGGAGTTAACACATGAACTGCAGAAGCAGCTTAGGTTGTCACAGAATGAAAAGAAACTCACACTGGGAATATAAAGAGGAGTTGTTATTTTAGGCAGGTTTGAAGATTTTCTTGCTCTATTTAGCAGAGAATAAAGATAATTTGTTTACAGCACCACATGCACCTGAGAAATGGGTTGCAGCTCAGCATGTTCATGCTAGATAAAAATTGGGAAAGGGTAATCTGAAGTAAGGACAAATCTCAAGGACTAAAGTTAATCCTAAAACTATACAGATTTTGTTCAGATTTCAAGGCTTAAGGCACACATATTCTAGTGTCTGGTCAACGTCTAGCCAGGCAGCTTAGCCAGATCTAAGACACAGGGGCTATTTATATAGATACATGCCTTAAACAACTGAGCTCGCACCTTGCCTTGGTACAGCATCCACTGTAACAGAATTGTCCCCAGACCATGCTTCTTTGTGTACCAAAGTCTGTCCAGAAAACAGGTGAATCTCTGTAGACAACAATCCTTTTCTCTTCTTTCACGGCATTTTCTCCACAAGTAATCTGGCTTTTGGTGATAAACCTGCTGGTCATCTTTTAAATGCAAAAATCATCAAATGCAATTCAAAAACTTTTTTTGTTTTGTTTTGTTACATCTGCAGCATTATTCCAGCTAGAGTGAAACTGCTGTCAACTCAGATGCTTAGACTCAACTGTCTGTGAGAAGAGGTCTTGGAAAGCTCACAGCTCCAGGAACAACAGCGAATCACAGAATAGCTGGAGTTGGAAGGCACCTCTGGAGTCCATCTAGTCCAATCACCTGCCAAGGCAGGGTCACCGAGGAGGTTACACAGGAATGCATCCCAGTGGGTTTGGAATGTCTCCAGCAAGGGAGACTCCAAAAATGAGAGGGAAGGTGCTATTTAAAAGCACCTCACTCATCAACCATGCCAGTCTAAGACTGGAAAGCGATGTGGAGGAAATTTTTTCCCACAAGGATGACCTTTGTGAAATGAAATAATTACTGCTTCAGATTTTTTACTTTACAGTCAAATCTGGTTGAAATTACCAGCAGGTTTGAAAGTTTGAGAGAACACTAGTACACATTGCAGCTATGCAACCTGTACTGCCTTAGAAATCTGGAACAAATATCTTGAAATTACCTTCTCAAGGACATACATAGAATCCTAACTCATATTCTTTTTTCAGTTAGACCTGTATCAAAATAATCTGTTATATGGTAAAGATTGCTGCTTTGTTCCTCACTCTAGTTTCTATTTCACTTAGCCTACTAAGCTCAAGGAAAGCGTAATCCACTTACAGCAGAAGTTGAAAAACACCAGGTGTTTCACTATCTTTGCTCAAACTTGCTTAAGGAAGAAATAGTTTGTGTCATATCCCAGACTAATCCTTCTCAGGGAAACTATCTGTTTGTTTGGTGATTTTCAGAGATGCTGAAAGGAAAAAAATACTTAATACTTAAAAAAAAATACTTTGAGCAAATTGGTTTTTCACTTAAAATTCCATTACTTCCTTCAGAAAGCAGCTCTTAAAATCAAAAGGAAAATCAGCTTCTAAAATCAAATTGGAGACAGACCCTGCTTCTGAACCTGTCAGCTTGTAATATCTCAGAACTGAAAATCTTTGCAGCCCCAGAGTCATCATATCATTCTAGCTCTATTCCCTCTGGAAGCAAGGCTTGAACAGTTCCACTGTGTACAAGTGTGTGTGTGTACACATTTGAATCCTGTGGCTCACCTCAACTGTGAAGCAAGGCGGGAAGCACAAAGATAATTTTCTACAAGTTCCTCATAAACTGGCAGCGGAGATAAACTCTCTGCATGCTCTGGCAGATCTGAGAGACCACTTCCAACACGAAAACTCACTTTATCAGACTTCCAGAATCCACACTGCAGGACCACTGCAGCAAAGATCCCAATCAGAGTTCCTGAATGATTAGAAGATACAAAATCATTAACAAGAAGTTCAGCACTCTCAGAATAACTTCTTAAAAGTCAAATATCTCCATAAATATACAAACAGTTTGAGCATCCTCTGTTTCTTTTCCTGCATGGTTGGAGTACTGCCAGAAAAAAAAAAAAAGATGAAGACTGAAAAACCAATATGCGGATTTCAAGCAGGTTCCACATTTGTGCTTTTGTAATTTGAAACAATGTGGTGCTCCCAAATGTAAATAAATATATTTTTAGCACTATGTTTTATTTCCTTCCTCTCAAATATAATAGTATAGTGATATAACAGTAAATGGTCAGAGTCTATAAAGCACGTGCAAACTTTGGAGCCATAGGGAAGAGCATGGGGCTACTGGAAACTGCTGGTCAAATTACTTTGTTTAGAAAAATACATCCCAGACAGATGCATGACTCATATCCACTGCCATCTGTTAGACGGAAATAAGCCATCTTTGCCTCATTAAGGTAGAAATGATCCTCTTTTGTAGTCAAAGATGACCTACTGACCTGGACCCCAACAGCTCAGATCAAGCAGGTTGGGATAGTTGATGGTATTACCATTTCCTTGCCACTCTAAAAAATTATAATTTAATCAAATGTCCACCATCTCCTTCTGAAATAATTTCTCCAGGTCACAGCATTAGGATTCATAACCCTCCCTTCTGTCCTTGGTTGAAGGAAACTAAATGGCATAAACTGTACCAGGGCATTCCTAATCACAATAAATCCCTGTCTCTTCTGGAGCCTGGTGAAAATCCCCTGCATATGGGAGTGATGTGAGGTGGGATTCACAATATCTGTGAGGCCTAAAGACCGACTCTGGGGGTATTTCCAAGGTGTCAGCATCCAGACAGCAAGTAAAACTGTCAGCCCCCATGAGGAACAAAGCCAGAGGATCACCTGCTTTGCAGCTCTCAGCCAAACTAGGGACTTGCAGGTGCTCCCTGCAGCCATGGAGCCACAGCAGTGCTCGTGAAGGGGTCCTGCCAAACCTGTGCCACCCGTGAGAACCACTGACCATAGGGAGGCCATGGACTGATGGCACAGAGATGGCTTTTGCATTTAAGAATTCAAATTCAGATTACAAACAAAGGCCTATTGTGCTTGCAGTCTGTGTGGGTGAGGGCTAATTTTGTGTGTGTGTCCTCAAACTACAAAGGGTTATGCAAACATCCAGCAAAAGTGCTAACAGCAACTGTAAGCTGGTAGAACTACAAAACAGTCAAATATATGGAGAAGGATGAAGTTAAGGTTTCTATTCCAGAATTTCCAGTTGTTTTACAGTCTATTTTCCATTTGTGGACTCCAGTTCCGAGCGCAGACTGCAGGCTGAAATACTAGAAAACACAATGGCTGAGCTGGGACTATCTCAAAATTATGGACTTTTCTATCATCACAGGTACAGCATCCAGTTTTCATAACATCAGATAGCTTCAGAAAAGGGAATATACATTTTCTTGTTGCAAATTCAGCCAAGATTACCTCCCCCTGTAGATCAATTTCATAGCTATGGCCACACAACAAAGAAGATTTGTCCTGTCTAATTCGCAGATAAAACAATTGAGACATTATAAATAAAAGGTATCTAATCTTTACAACTTATGACAATTTAAATGCTGAAGCATGAATCTTCTCTCTTTTCTCTAAGACTGGTGAATTGTGAGACCAAAACTTTTCTCTCATTCCCCACCCTCACCAAACACCATCGCAGGAAAAAAAAAAGGTTGAAACCTGCATTATACAAAATACCTGAGCTGTGCTGGAGTGTGTTTGACTTGATGCAAACAAACAAGCACAGCATGATTCCGGCTTCCTAGCAGTGTACAGCCTAATTAGATGGAGACCCAAAAGTTCTTGTCAACTCCTGCACCAGGGGAACTTCTTTCTAGCTCTTCACAAAGCAACAGCATTCCTGTGATGCCTTAAGTTTTAGTTTTCTTATTTTTCCAATTCTGTACTGCCTTAGTATGTAACTCTGAACTTCATATAAAGTGTTAGCAAGTTCTCTTTACAGTTTAGTTAGACAAAACAATCCTTTTCCAGCCTGAGAACCAAGGACATCATTGCAGCTTCAGACACAAAAGTACAAACATTGAATTGAAGAGAGCAAACCGGGAGGATGGGACTTCATAACCTGAAGCTGTAATTGGACAATTAACCCCAATATGTAAATGGACCAAAACTTACACAAGTGTGAAAACCCATGACCAGGAGTCCATCTTGGGTCCATCTTTGGTTGAGCCATGGCCAGGCTCTTATACTGCCCAAGATGTATCCTTTGAAGACCTTTTAATAAATACCTACTTTACTCCTTTAACACTGTTTAGCCCCTGTTCCAGGTAGCCTCTCAGGCATCAACTGCACACCACAAATGCAATTAATTAGGATCTCTGTAAATATGGGAAGAATGGCCAAAAGGTTTTGAAAGCTCAGTATTGCATGCAAAGATATCGAATACAGCAGGAGCCGCAATGTGGTTGAAGGTTTTGAGATTTTCACCTTGCTTAGGCTGGAATTTGGAAAACAAAATGGGATGTGAATATACCAGAAAAACTTGGGTGTTTTTCAAATAGAAAGCCATACACAAATGTTTGAAGAATTGCCAGGGACAGTTTCACTTTTCCTTTACTATCCATCAGACTTTTCCCATTATTTTCTGTCAGAAGGTGAAGAGAAAGGATAGATGAATAAAGAAGCATTGTGGAAAACACATTTATTTGTTTTGCTTTACAAAGTTGTAATCATGTTGTTAGAATTAGCATAATTTTAATTAGGCAGAGACAGAAGTCAGAAGCTGGCTTCCAGCTGTGCCTGTGTGCTTGCAGGGACATGCTATACCTGCTAACCACAGGGGATTTGCACGTTTGTGTGTTTAGAAATGATCTGCAACATTTTTGAAGCCTTTTTTCTCAAGTCTGACATCCCTGCAAAGATATCCAAAACAGAGGCTGAGTTAGCCTGAGCCTGGCAGGACATGTCAGTGAGATGGATGAAAGCTATCTTGGCTTAGATGAAAAATCCATGACTGAGACCAGGAGGAGACTTTTTTATGAACTCCTATACTGATTGCTGATACCAATACTAATACTCTTTTTTCACTATTATTTTCCATATTAGAAAAGCTCTCATTTTCTTCATCTCATAGTTTTTTGGGTTCACTGTTCCAGTGCTGAGCTTTTTTCTTCCATGTAAGCATAAATTGTTGCTGGCTGACTGCAGTCACATCTTTAAAGCTCACTTCTGCAAATGTGCAAAGAGCTAACTGCTCTGAATACCTGATGTTCACGGGGGTTTAGGTCTAAACTGGTTTTCCAGCCCTTTAGGCACAAACATTTGAAAAATTTGTTCCTAAGAATGTCCTTCTAGTTGAATAATTTTAATCATAGAGTTTGGAGTAGGTATCTTTTTTTTCTTCTATTTTTTCTTTTCACATTTGTTTTTCTTTTTTTTTTCTTTTTTTTTTTTTTTTTATTGTATAAACACTTGTGCATGTGTGTGAAATGCTACTGCTGTAGAAAGTGTGACATACAGTCTAGTGCAACTTATCAAATCCAGGCTGTCTGGCAGTCAATTTCCAGCACATCATGTTTGTCTCATGAGCTGTGACTACAGCCCATATAGTTTTGATTTCTAGATCTTGTGACTGACCACATACAGCTGCTGTTTACAGAACTGTCATATTTAGGCAGAGGGTGTTAAAGCAAACCTTCTTACACTATAGAGATTAGCTTGCAAGAGTTTAATGAGGGAAATTAGACAGGAGCAGACTAGGAAAAATGTCTAGGTACTGCAAAAGCTCTGTGTTAAAAAAAGCAATAAGCGCATATACAATACACCCACACACTCATACATAGACAGGTGGGTACAATTATATACTTAGGTGTATATATAGAACACTTCTATGTTCATTGTAAAAATAACTTTAATATTCATGAATTGTATTCAGTAAATAGCATTCATATTCAGGTTACAATCTGTCAATTAAGAAAGTTGTTCCAATATATTTTGCTGTCAAAAACATATAAATCTCACTTGCAAACATATCCCTCTTTTATTTAAGAAAGTATTTAAGAGCTGCTTCTTTTACTGAACTCTTTTTCTGCCAACGCTTTTATAAGAGAAGGGTACAGTAAGTATCCTAAACTAAGAATTATAGATGATGACATTCTCTTTCATTATCCGGGATAATAAGCAATTTTCATTCCTTGGAAACAAGCAGACTCTACAGCAAGCCTTCAACATATAAAAAGATGCATAATAGATGCTAGGATCATATAATGTTTCTCTTAATTTCCCTTTTTTTTATGGATGACAAAGTTACTTTGTGGATTGAAGATTATTTGGAACAGAAAATAAGATATCTTGTAAGTAAGACCTTTAATTTGATTTTAGAAATACTATTATGGTTTCAAAAAATGATACTGTCTTGCATGTACTGTCAGAAGAGGTATTGAAATTTGCAGTTCTGGAGGTGTGCATTTGTTCCTTTTTAGCTGATTATAAAAGCATCTATGACTTGGAGACCTCACTGAAATTAAACTGTGCCTTTAGCAAGCAAATTTTACAGAACAAAGAAATATTTTTAAAAATTTGAAAAATATCCACGATAAAATTGATTATAAACATCAGTAAGAATTAAATAGAAAATAATTCACTGGAAAATGATAGATGGAAGCAGCTAGTTGATTATTTTTATAAGTCTCTTACCCCCTGTGCAAATTTGCCTTAAATAGTAGCTTAGTTAGAGCCAAACTGACAGTCTAAGAGCATCAAGATGACAACTCATACACTGTTACTGCTTTTAGAAGAAGACAGTAACTAATTTTAAGGGGGTACGTGTTATACAGACTCTGTCTGGTTTGTCTCCCAGAGCTAGGTAATTTCTTCTCCTAGCCCATTTCTGATGCAAGCCCAAATTCAGGAAAGGATTTACAATTAATTTTAAATAGATGAACAGGGTCCTTTGAAGGACCCTTTGAAAGACATATTTAGTTTCTTTAAAGGACAGAGAAGGCTACAGGACTAGGAATGAATTTACCAGAGTAATAAAAATGTCACATCAGTTCTTCCCTCCACCCTCTCACCAACCCTGGATAAACACTTTAGTGCCATCTGAAACTGTATGCATGACTCCAGCTGTGCCATGCCTCATCTCCATGCATAATGGTGACCTCTCAGATCTTCTCTGATTTGAGACATTTGTTCTTTTGTTCTCTGTGGTAAAATTGCAGGATGTGCTTCCTCCATCCAGCTTTGCAGCCACAAGTTGACACACAGAAGAACTGAGGCATCAAGTAAATTTCAAGACACTTTGTCACCAATGGGAAGAGGAGACACCATTCAAGACCTTTTCTGCATTTCAGAGAACGTGTGCTTAAATGACATTTGCCCATTACCTAAAGATCCCAGCAACGAGTGAAGAAACCTTGTCCCCTTGTTCCCAAACGTGTATGTCCACATTACATGAAGCCTGTCATATGAGTTTAAATATAATTTGCAGAGTTAAATAATAAAAAAGTAAAAAAGAAAAGAGAAGACACTCAAGAACCAAAGGATAGAAGGCATATTTCATTTGGAAACAGATATCAAATCAGATAGGGAAGGAAAAAGAATGGGTTCAGGAACAGGATCAGCAGAGATTAAAACTCTGGTCAAAAAACCAACAAATACTATAAAAGCTATCAGATGCACTGCTTCTAGTGGTGACAAAGATAAAATGAGTTATTTGTGATGAATTTCACATGCATCTTATGTTTGTTGCACACTTAAAAATCCATCCCTCTACTCAATCATATCTCTTTTGAAACACAATTTGCTCAGCAACTGTTTCCTACTTTTTTTCCCCCAAATAGATGCAAGTCTAAAATTCATCAGAATATAGGAGCTATACAGACTTCAGTATATAATATGTTTTATTAAAACACAATGATTTTTTGGTTTTGACAATTCACTGGCTGTTTAAGTATTGTTTGAAGTAGCTAAAAGGAATCTAAAAGTCTACTCTCAAGAAAAGTTGTTCCTTTGTTATTGTCAAATGTTAAAGGACATTAATAATGGAGTATTAAAACAAAACAATAATTGAGGACAATAAAAATACATACACCTGTTCTATCCAAACTGAAATGCTGCTTGTCACTTAGCAGAAAAACAAATCACAGTACTCACAAAATATTTTCTTTACTGGTATGAAGAAGAACCTTCTTTGCAAAGGCAGATGACTGGGATAAACATTTATTCTGATAAGCCTAGTGTGAAATGCCTAGATTCTTTAGAGAACCATTAAACAATTAAACAAACTGTGTTTCTTTGAATTTGAAAAATTAGAAGACAATTTAGAGTCTGCAGCGTAGTAGCTGCAAAGTAGGACTATGCCACATGTAGGAGATAGACTGAAGCTCAAAACAGGAAACCTTGTCCTTGAAGCATTGGCGTTTACTTGCACAGCAAGTGGCTTACACAGCATTCTGCTACTCAACACCACATCCTTAGCTTGTGTAAAATATTTGGAGGATTTGCCAGCCCAGAGGTCTGGCTGATTTTATTCTTCACACCTGCAGGGCTGTGATCACAGAGAAGTAGTGGGATGGCTCCTAGGGCTGGAGTGTTGGGAGGGAAGGATTCTTCAGGAAGGACAGGCAGGGGAAACGATGAAGGAGTGTCACCCTCTACATCAGTGATCATCAGGAGTGCATAGACCTCTGCCTTGGGATGAATGGGAAGACAAGAGAGAATTTGTGGGTCATGATCAAAGGGAGGGCAGGTGCAGGTGACTTTACAGTGGACATCATCTACAGGCTGCCAGTCAGGATGATTGAGTGCCTGAGGTGCTCTATAGACGCATAGGAGCAGCCTCACATTTACAGACCATGGTCTTAAGGGAGAGCTTCTGTTGGAGGGTCAACACAGCAGGTCAGTAAATCCAGGAGGTTCTTGGAATTACAGACCATGGTCTTAAGGGAGAGCTGGAGGGTCAATACAGCAGGTCAGTGAATCCAGGAGGTTCTTGGAACACAATGATAGTAACTTCCTTCTCCAAGTGACAGAGGAACCAAAGGGGAGAGGTGCTGTGCTGGACCTTGTTCTCACCAGCAAGGAGAGGGACTGGTGGGGAAGGTGAAGCTCAAGGACAGCCTTGGTTGCAGTGCCCATGAACTGGTGGAATTTGAGACCCTTACAGCAGTGAGGAGGGCTCACAGCAAGCTCCCTATCCTGGACTTCAGGAAGGCAGACTTGGGCCTCTTCAGGGATTTGCTTGGTAAGATAGGAGGGAATAAATCCCTGGAGGAAAGAGAGGCCCCAGAAAGCTGTTTAAACTCCAGAATCCTCGTCCAAACTCAGGAGCAATGTATCCAAACAAAGGAAGTCAGGCAAAATCTCTAGAAGGCCTCTGTGGATGAACAAGGAGCTCTTGGACAAACTCAAACACAAAAAGAAAGTTTAGACAGGATGGAAGCCAGAACAAGTAGCCTAAGAGGAATACAATGAAATTGTCTGAGCTACCAGAGATCAGGTTAGGAAAGCTAAAGCCATGATAGAATTAAATCTGACCAGGAATATCATGGGCAACAATAAAAGGTACTACAGATATGCCAGTGATAAAAGAAAGATTAGGGAAAATGCTGCTTGTCTCCAGAAGGAAACGGGAGACCTGGTTACCTGGAATATGCAGAAGTCTGAGGTACTCTATGATTTTTTTTGCTCAGTCTTCACTGGCAAGTGCTCCAGCTATACTGCCCAGGTTGAGAAGACAAAGGCAGGGACTGAGAGAATGAGGAACTTCCAGCTGTAGGAGAAGATCAGGCTCAAGAATATTTAAGGAACCTGAAAGTGCACAGTGTGACCAGCATGTCGAGGGAGACAATTCTGTCCTCGTACCCTGCTCTAGGGAGACCCCACCTGTAGTACTGTGTCCAGCTCTGGGGTCCCCAACAAAAGAAGGACGTGGACCTGTTGGAACAAGGCCAGAGGAGGGCCATGAATACGATCAGAGGCCTAGAACACCGCTCCTGTGAAAACAGGCTGAGAGTGCTGGGGCTATTCAGCCTGGAAAAGAGAAGATTACCATAAGACCTTACAGAGAAATTGTGAATGTTCCATTCCTAGAAGGGCTCAAGGCCAGGTTGGATGGAACGCCGAGCAACCTGGTCTAGTGGAAAGTGTCCCTGCCTATAGCAGGGAGGCTGGAACTAGATGATCTGTAAGATCCTTTTCAACTCAAACAATTCTATGATTTTATGATTCTATGAGAAGTGATTGGTTTTACAATTAAGTAATTCCAAATCTTTCAGCTGCTGCAGCAGTGAAGATCTGTTCTTTATTCACTAGGTAGGGCATAGTCTTCACATCTAGACTAACATCTAAAGGGAAAAGGTATCAAACTGCATGACTGAAAGCACTACTAATCATTTATGCATACTGTTTGGAAACAATTCTCAGGTCTGAAAAGTGCCTTCTGAATAAATACAGACCAAGGAAATGTAATCATCAAAAACGACTTAGACATCACACTCTTCAAAAGGAACAAATTATCATCATGACATGTAATAGCTCTTGAACAACATTCACATCCCTGTCAGGGGTTTCAAAAGATTGACGAAACGGGATGTGGATATTAAATTTATTTTTTTCCCCCCCAAAAAATACACATGCATGATAACAGTTTCCTGGCAAGCTGAACTTCACAGTTTTTGTCATTTTTTTACAGGCTGTCTTGATTTATAGGAAGTGTTATCTCCAGTATGCAATCTACAGTGCAAGGGCAACTGCTGTCTCTGGCCATGCACAACTGATCCAATTTCTTACATGTGGAGATTAAAAGCAAAGACTCTGGAAAAGATTATGTTGACCCCCACATCTGGGTTCTGAAAGCTTCACAGCACCCCCAAGTTGTGAGTCCCAGAAGCCAAAGCTTCCCTGGGACAAATCTTTCCCTTTGGTATCTGTTAAAACAAGAATGAGACCATTTCTGGAGGCTGTTTCTTTCATTCCATATCCTGCGGCTGAAGCCCTGGGTTTGCCTGGGGAGCCCTCCGGCAAGCAACCTTGGAAGAGAAAGAACTTTGGGAAATTCTCTCCTCCCTCTGGGAGACCACCCACACAAGGTTGCCCCACTGATCCGAGGTTGAAAGGCTATGGTTCCCTCTTCTGCCGCAGAAGTGTGTCCCAAAAGTCACACCAAGAAGTCCCAGAGCTGCCTGGTTCCTCCTCTGCAGGTTCAGGCAGCGTGGGAGACAGGCCACCGACTGCCATGGCCTTGCTCCTCCCTCAGGCAACTTCGTGCTTCTCTTTTCTGTGGGTTCGTTGGCTTTTTTCCCAGTACCAGGGGCAGGTCTGAGTTGTCAGCAACTTATCACAAGACAAATATCAGGCTTCACTTCTCCTACTCCCACCCCGGCTGCTTCTGCTACTCTGTCCTGGTCCCCAGTGAGAAGGGGAAGGCATGGGGGAAAAGGAGTGTCTTTTACATATTCAGTGCTCTGACCTTTGCTACAAGCTGATTTTTTGCTTGAATAATGTGGATAAGCTATCAGCACAGTGTTCCTCTCCACAGTGGGGGCCAGTGCCTCAGACCCATAGACATCCCCCTCCCACCTCAAACTGAAATCTGCATGCAGCACACTGAAGGGCACAATAATAACAATGGATGTATTCCTCAGGGTCAGTTTTCAAAGCACAGAGAATGAATGAAATCCCCATCTGTTGCTTTATATCCTGCTGCTTTAATCCCCTGAATCACTAGCAGTGAGACAGGAAGTGCTGGACATGTGAGAGAGCCATCCCAGCTCCTTTCTGCCACACTGCCACGGCTGCAGGAAGAAAAGCCACTCAAGCTGAAAAAGAGGGTGGTGGTTATAGAGAAGTCTCTGTGAGGAGTTCTCATCTCTGGAAAGGACTCACTGGTCTGAAATACCCTGGGCCTGTTGATCTCCAAGGCGTGCTACAAGAAGCATTCCTCCGCTCATACCAGTGATGACCGTGACATCTTCAGAAAAAGAATTTGTGCCAGGTCTGTGACAAGTGAGGGGAGAATGTGGTCGCCTGCTGTAAGTGTTGACAGCAAATTGCCAGGTTTTCTCACTTTGTCTTTATATGTTGTATTGAAAGAACCTTTGTGTACATCCCAAAAAGGTGACATATATGTGCAGACAAGTGGTGACTGTTGTGCCTTGGTTTCCCCCTGCCATCCTCCTGTGATGTCACTTACTTTTCAGTTGTTATTTACTGGAATTGTGCAATAGGCTCATGTTTCCCTTGTGCAGGTATATCCACAGCATGGACACCACCTGTAGCCATAATACTTTCAGCTCAGCTTTAGCCTTTAGGCACTAGCAGCTTTCTCTCTTTAGTAAGGCTGGGAACAGGTGTCCTTTGTTCACTTTGCTTTAGTGTGGAACCTGTGCTGCAGGGAGGGAGATGAAGGAAGGGGATGGAAGGGTGATTTAGAAGTGAAGCTCTTAAAAGGGAGACTGGTGTCTCCTCTCAGTCTCAGGTGGATTTCCTTTTGTTTAGTCTAACAGAAGAGAATCATATTTCCTGCTCTGCATGCACTAACAAAAATATAAGAAAACAAAACCTCTGAACAAAGGTATTGAGAGTTGTGGGATTAGAAGGGAAAAAATGACACAGGAACAAAACAGCCCCCCTCACAATCCCAGCTTCCTTGGATGGCACAAAATATCATAAACAAAGTTCTACAGCTAATACAGTGCTGATATGCAGGGATATACAGTACTGCCCATAAAATTAGTCATGTGTTATTGCACAAAGTGGTGTGTTCCATAAGAGCTGCCTATTTAGCAAGCTTGATCAACAACATTAAATATGAAAATAAGAAGAAAACATTTAACATTGTTGAAAAGTAATTAAAAATATATTTCACCATATGCTTCCCTGCCATTACTTCATTTCAGCAAAACAAATGCCTGGAGCATTTATTATCCCCCATCATTTTTTAAAGAGGCCTAATGTTTCCACTTGGCACAGGAGACACACAGATAAAATGAATCAGCCCTGAAATGAATTGTGTGAAATGCATTTGTCCGAATTCGAAAAGCTTCTCTGTAGTAGTGTATGCAAAAGTATTTCCATTCTCTCAAAATGCATATCTGGAAAATAACTATTTTTTGCTGGTTTTGCACTGTAATCTTTGACACAAAGGCAAAAATTCTTTTAGCTTTATTAGGGTTCTGCTCCAGTTAGAGTCAGTTTTACAAAGTTCAGGTTACTAACGCAGCTCCTAAACAGCCTTATCATTAAAAAAGTAAAACAAAATTTTAAAAAATTAAAAATATAAATAAAGTACAACTATACATCAAAAAGCTTTCAAAGCACAACTAAACTCTTGAGACTGAGTTCATCCACTGTGCAATTATGCTGTTTCCTGAACTGTGATGCCAGGCATAAATTTGACCACAGGGTTTTAAAAGATAGATTAAAAGAAATTTTATTTTATTTCATGGTGGACAGAAGAAAAAGGTATCTTTTTTCATAAGTGACGATTCAAAAAGCATTTTGAGATTTATTTTCAAAAGTGATGTATCTCTGGCCAGTTAAAGGCAGGGAGGGGAGGGCAGATATTATTCTTCAGAAGAATAATGGATTAATAAAACAGCTACTTAGAAAAAAGTCCTTGTTTGTGTCAAGTGATAGGAACAACCATAATTAATGAAAATAATTTATAAACGCAGCTGGATAAAGATGTTCATGCTGTGTAGTTGATGTGGTAGTTTATTCATTACTGGCACTGAAACACACGCTGTGCTTCTTTGTCTTTACACCAACTCCTTTTGAGCATGTGAAACTTGACCCCCCAGCCTGTATACCAAAGCTCTGCCATGCAGGACAATTCACTGGCACTGACCTGGCACGTAGCTGTGAGACAAGTGACCTGAGACAGAAATCAAACACAGCCGATTCTTCCTGGGTGACCGGAGGCAAGGAATGCATTGGAAGTGATGTGAGAAAGCCCTAGGATGCCCTGAAATGGTCTGTAACAGTCCCTCCCTTTCTGGGAGCAATGAGGGGAGACAGAAGCAATTGAGGAGGAAAGAGTATATTGCATTAGTCCAAAAGATCTGGCTTCTTCTGTCACTTCATAGAAGGAGGCACAGAGAAAAATGTGGTAGGAATCAGGGAAATGTGGATAAGGGCTTTGGGTCTTTTAGTAGACTCAGCAGGAGCAAACTTTGCCACGGCACCACAAAGCCCATAGCATGTTTTTCATAGCAAATAACATGTCTTTCCTTCTCCCTTCTTCTATTCCACCCAATAATATATTTCAGTTCAAGCACCACATTCTGTTCTCATTTGAAAAAAAAAAAAAGAAAATGCAGCACTGGCTTCAAATGACATGTACAAATGGAAAAGCTGGATTGAAATGTTTCAACTGAAAACCACAATGGGGCTTGGTAGCCTGGAAACCCTGGAAACTCCCAAGCGAATTATTATCCTTCACTGCTGACCACCATTAAAGAACATGACTGGGAGAAATGTCTAAATATTGTCCGATGCATAGTGAAACCATGATGGCTAACAGAAGAGTGTGCTTTGCAGCAGATGCAATTTTGTTATGGTTCCACATGACAGAAGCTGGCTCTTCAATCCAAGCTCTACAGATGGGTTCGTTCAGCTCTGGAAGTCCCTTTTTAAGCAACACTTTATCAGGCAAGAGTACAACACTGATGCAGAGAGAAGAGCTGATGGAGCTGGGGAATGTAACAGATTTCCATCTTTATCAAGTGACCAAAGGCCTATGCTGATCAATGAATCCCATCAATACAGTAATGTATTTCGAGCACAAGGGTCATTTGTCCTTTACAGAAGAAAATAATCTGAGCTTGAATTAGCTTCTTTTGCACTTCCAGCTCATGATTTGATCTCCTCCTAAAAGTTTTGCTAGCATTACTGAGCAGAAGAGGAGTGTGAAAATAAATCACACTTAAACCAGAATATGGAGACTTAGTTCCTCAAAAAACAGATTTTATTCTCTACTGAAAGAGGAACAGTTTTACTAATGGAAGTTGCATTTCCACTTCAGAAACATGCTGGTGTCAATGGGTATAGCTATACTGGTAGACCATTGTAGATGTAAACAATCCCTATGAAACAAATTAAGAATTTAAGAACATATTCTAAGAAGTTTACTTAATGTTTGCAAATTGATGTGAGATCTCCAAGTGAAAGGAATTCTTAAATCCTGCCAGATTAACTACTAAAAAAAGAATATTTGACTAATTCAGTTATTTGAAAAATCTTCCATTATTTTATTATGTCTAAAATAATCCATAATCTTCTAAAGACTCAGCATGCTGGATTCATAGTACAAAGCTGAAAAGCAGAGGAAGGAGGAATGTCAATAACACTCGGCATGGCCACTCCCCAGATTAGCTGCCTATGCCTAGAAAAGGCATTTCCTCCATACAGCCTGGATAGAAGCAATACATCCTGGGATATATGTCCCAAGGGCCTCTCAGCTTCCAGGACCCTGGCATTCAATAGTACAAAACAGCATCATAACAATTCTATATCTATTCCCCAATTAGTGTGCATACTGTAAATATTAGTGCAAGATATGTTTTAATTAACTAGTATTTTTAGCTATTTAGAATGACTGAAACTCATTTTTCTCCACCAAGGATGTATATTGTGTTAAGTATAAATTAGCTCTATTTTGAGCTCAGGAACTATGCATAAGACTGTTGTTGTCCATATAAAAAAAAAAAAGAAATTCTGCCTGAAAGAGAATGAATAAATAATTGTCATCTCCTGAAAAACATAAAAGCAGAGGAGGAAACACATATGTGATTTGGAAACAGGATTACTCATAGATTCAGAAGTAATAAATCCAATTACCTTGCTTGATTCATCAATAAATGGGAAAGTAGTATTTGTTTTATTATCAAATTAAGTTATTCTTTGGAAGTAATCCACTTAAAATAATTGTTTCCTAGCATCAAGGAAAAGTAATCAGTAAAAAGGAACATTAAATGTCTTTCTACTGCTTTCTGTAAAAGGCTTTTTCACATTTTTCTGAGCACAAGATAAGTCCATTATAAACAGTGGAAGAGAAATTCAAGGAATCCAGATAAGTAAATGCTGCTTTTATAACATCTTTTGCTCTAACTGCATGGCACAGTGATTTAAAAGCAAAAGTTCTCACATTCTAGATTAAGAATAAAATGGTCTTCTGGGAACTCTGCAATTCAGCTACTGTTGAATTTTCTGTCCTCAGTGAAGCAATGTTGGTGAAACCTTTGACTGCCACGTCTGAAGTATTCCCAAAAGCATCTTCTGCTCACAGGACGTTACTCTCTGTGTGCAGAGTACAAAAATATTGGCAATACTGGTTCACCAATATTGGCACAACAAATACAGGTTCACCTATCTCAGGAGTAATGGCTTCAGCACAGACAGAGGGAGATGGAAAAACCGACAGCAAGCTCTCTGCTTGCTGTGGCTAAAATAGACCCCTGAATTTTTTTGACTTATGCATGTGGAACTAGCAAATGTAATATAAGGAGCAAAAAAGAGAGAAAAATACTTAAAACCTTAACTTTTCTTTTTCTAAATCTACTTTCTGCAAGGCAGCAATGTCCCCTACAGTCTTTGAACTCTCAAACAGTAAGCCATCTAGAACACTGTCTCATGTTCAGAGTTTGGTATGCAAAAGAATACAACATCCCTCTGCTTATTCAAAAGGAAATCATAAATCCCACCAATGCAGAAAAGGCTTTTATTTGTCATCAAAGAACTGATTCATCTCATGCGGAGTGAGATTCAAAACTTGGATTGCAGAGATTATCTGGCAGTGACCAGAAGTTTTTGTATTCACTGTATTCTAGCAAGACTAAGTTTTTTAAATGAAAAGTTTTCTCACTTTGTACAAGTCACAGTCTGGAGCAGCCTTCTGACAGTGTAAGCTCCAAGCAAATGGACAGTTGCAAACAATAAATAAAGGTATTGATTTATGGCAATGTCTGTGGAAAGCACCATGGTGTGAGAATCTGTTTCCATGACCCAGGCACTCCTTTTTCCCCTGTATCCCATGCTCCTAAATTGCTGGGAGCTGCAGGGCTGTACCACACCACAGTTCTCCATTGAAAGCAGCCATTAACCCCTCAGAGATGCAGGCTGTTCAGCTGTCTACTCTTGCATATATTCAAGCTAGGACCTAGCATAGTAATGGACAAGCCACCGAATCCTTTGGAGTTAATTATTTCAGCTCAGCAATCTGTTTCTGAGTGTCACTAATATTAATGTGGAAGTTGTATGTTCTTGTCTAGGACTGTATTTTTAGCTGGCAGAGACCCATCTGAAGGCATAGTTGGCTGTCTAGGGTTGGAACAAAATGTCAAACCATCCAATATCTAAAAATATTAATGTAATTGCATGCTGAAAAGTGATAACTGAGTAAGTAAATACAAATGGATGTCAGCTTCAAATTATGAAATATGCTACTCTATTTTTTCTTGCAATTGGCATCAATCACTTTAATTTTTTAAGATTCAGTATCCAAATATTTTTTCATACAACAGTGAAATATTTTGGTTTAACTTTGAATACCTTATGAAATAATGCATCTGAATACTTAACAACAACAACAAAAAAAAAACCAAACAAGCCAGCATCCTAACACATTGTAATATTTGTAAATAATAACATTTTTTAAAATAATAATTGTATCTAAAAATACTAAGTTCAAAATCTCATTAAAAACTCAGGTGCTGGCATGGAGATTGGATTTTTCACTATAAATATTATAAGAACATTATAACTGCACATTCTGCTTCTGAGATAGTTTAATCCCACAGTTCCTTTTAACGATACTCTCAAATGATTCCTGTACTTTGAAATTTTGGGGAACCTGAATTCAGTGGAGAACTGTTTAGATCAGAATAACCAATGATGTATCAGAACAAAAATCTAGGATAGTCAAAGGGAGGGAAAACCAACAGTGATTAAAATGAATGAACAAAGAACAAAACTCATAGATATAAATTAAATCAAATACCTTTAGGCTTCTGTGAAGTCTGAAGCATATCATTACAGTCTAAGTTCAGGGAGAAAAATCAGAGGAGGAATTCTGCAGTGATTCTAAATAAAGTATACTGTGAGCACAAGGATTAACCACAGCGCACTACATAAAATATTAATCTATTTTTGTCATCTGGATTCTATGATCCCATATTTTTCAGTTCCACTATAGGAGCATTTGTGGTATTTTTTTCTCATCTTCACTACACATACATGATTTTTCACTGAGAATTCATTTCAATAACATATCAGAAGCACCTCTGGTGTGCATACACACAAGACCATATGACCAGGGAGGAGTATTTTCCCTTGCAAAATTCTAAATTCTGAAATACTCCATTATTTCCTCACGTGAAGTCCATGGCTCTCAGTCTTTAAGTTATGCTATGGACAGAACTCAGTGCTGAGGAGGGTAGAAAAAAGAGGCTGAATCTAGAGAGTGAGGACCTGGGTCCCTTAGCATTTGAGGGTCTGGGCTGGATGCATCTCTGCTAAAGAAGCTGGGAGAGCTCTGTAGTCCTAGATCTTATGTTCTTCACCTGCAGGGGAGCTCCAAACTGGGGAAGACCCAGACTGCTCTGCAATTTTCCCACTCCTGACTTCCTCAAAAAAGGAAAATATGGTTGTGACTGAGGTGGGAACTACTGAATGTTTCAGTTTGTGTGCAGAGGGGGAAATCAAAGGACCAGAACCCAAAGATAGAGCCTCTGTGACAGGGTAGACATTGAACCAAATAGAATTGCTTTGGGCAGAAAAATCTAGCCCTTTCCCACCTTATTTTTAAAATCTGAAATCCTCTAAAAAGGGATTATTAACCTACAAAGGTTAATAATGTATTTACTACTATTTCCATTCTTTTGACTTCTGCTAAGACAGTCTCATTTGAAGCCAAATCCCAACAGGGTCTGTGATCTTAGGGCTTCTCATCTCTAGCTTGTCATTTCACAGAACTGGGCAAACAGAGCAGCAATTAATCAAATATGGGATTTATGTTTGAAAGGAGAGAAATTATCAAGGCAGACTCAAAATGCACAAACATTTTTGTTAAACAGCAGTTTACAAAACGCTGGGTCATACACAGAGCAGTGAGTTTTCCTGCCAAAGGTAAAGTTCTGGGTGCATTCATCAGTTCAGACTTCATTATTTCCTAAGTACATTGTGGGATAGAAAAAAAAAGCCTGTCACCATTCTATCTGAAAAAGGCCCCCTAGAAGGGTGGAACTCACGCCCAGAGGACATCAGAAACCTTAGAACCTCAGTGCTTTCAGAAACCAGTGTGGAACTTGTCTTTTGCACTCTGTCTTTTCTCAGAAACTCACACAGAGCAATCTCATTTTTCCCACCAGCATGAAGAAAGCAGATAGTCACAGAGATCCCTTTCTGTCTGTGATGAACAGCTGCAGGTCCACAGATGTTGGGTTTCATTTGGTAGAGCTCACCATTGTGTCCTCTGTGTTAAAAGGTGCTGAGCTGGGGTTTGATGTGCTGTTGTTAAGTGGCATAGCTCCATTTGCACTTCTTGGAGGTCTGGACCAGTTTCTCTGTCTGGGTTTGTCCTTTTGCTAGCTGAGCTCAGTGAACTTAGGTTCATACAGAGAGCACAGGCTTTGAAGTTATCTGAGGCAGGTGTCAATGTTATCATCAATAGCACTTCTGACACATGACTTCAGCTGGGATTTTAACTGCATTTTTTCCAATACACAATCCTTTAACTTCCTCTAACTTAGCATAATTGCATTACAGGAATTTCAAGGAGTTCTTTGAACCAAGGTACAATTAACATCCTTTCAAAGAACATTCCCACCCAGCATTTACCCTAGGTAAACTTCCTTTTTGAATAAACTCTCTGTTTAAGTGTAAATCAGTTTTTTCACTTGTGGAAACAGTTTCCAGTCTCTTCTCAAATACACTTTCACACCAAAACCAGTCTGCAAGGCTTTGCACGTTAGAAGGTACATTTTTAGCAAGAAAGCAGGTAAAGAAGTCAAAGATTATTAGAAAATAATCTTTGCCTCTAGATCACTCACCCATGAATTCAAGAAAGAAAAACTACAGACAATGGATTCCAAGGTAAAAAGATACTAGTGTTTTTCCACTTTTAATCTAATTTCCAAATTGTCCTGAGAAATCCTTACTGCAAGCTTCAGTTGACTGGAAAACAAACAGCAGCTGTAGAAGACAGATGAAAACCGACCTGAATGAAGCAAAGATAGGATTATCCTGTCTTCTGTCCACTGCTGAGCAAAGAGGAGACTTCAGCCTCCAGAGCTGTCATTTTAACACCTCTGTATAGCACTAAAATATAAGTTAAGAAAAATCCAAGTGTCTTAATCACTACACGGTGTCATTTAGGAGATCATCTGACATTAGCTAATCATGCACATCCTCTTCCCTTCCCTAAGTCAGACACTGCTACTGAATGGGAGAAGATAAGAACCGTGTTTTAAAAAGATTTTTAAATGACAATGTTCAATTTTATCATTATTTTTAGGAAAGAAAAACCTTTATAAGCCTTTTAAATAACAATCCACAGCCCTGTGGTAGCAGGCTGGCAAGTGTAGGTGAGGGTACTGTGCTATAAGAAGCTTTGAAATGTCATAACAAATTCTTTCCTTTCCTTTGCATCTAATCATGCTGTGCTCAAGCCATGTAATTCCTAGAGGCAGCTCATTCATTTGCTGTGAACATTTATGATTTTATACATCATATAGTATTTATTAGAATTTGGATAGAACCCCAAGAGTTTATTGGTGGAGTTGTATCACATTTTGCTGAACACACACACAGAAGAGCTTGAACTACTGCCTCTATTTTTTTTTTCTCTTGGATTATCAAGGATTAACTTAATGATTTCTGTAGTAAAAAAAATCCTCATAAAAGGAAAGAGAAGGAGAGGAGAGTTTACATCATATTTAAACACAAGAAATTGTTGCTAATAGCTAAGTAGATGTGATGAAAATATAATTTCCACAACTTAGAAGTTCAGGTTGTTTTTTTTCCTGAGCCAAATGTTCAGCCTTTAGATGTCTTTGCATTGGAGATCTAATAAGCTTCATCTCTTTTCAGAAATACCTGATGCTATGATTAAAATACAACCTCCTTCAACAAAGGTCTTTTAGTCAGGAAAATACTGTGCAGGGATAACACATAACCACTTATGGATCCCTCAAAATACCACTTACCTGTCAAGCCAGGGTCATACATTCATTCCTGGACTGCAAGGGAAGTTGGGTACCATTGGATAATCCATATCCAGAGTTCGGGGCCTGGAATAAGAAATCTTAATGATCATTAACTTCTGAGTTTAGTGGCATACACTACATATTGTGATATTTCTTGTTTGGGTCCAAAGCAATGAAAGTGCTTATAAAGTTCATCCTACATCTGGCAAATACACGGTAGAGGAGATCTAAATCTGTGTTCCGGAACTAATTCTGTCAAAATGGAGTCAAAGGAGGATTTAGTCAAGTAGAGTTAATAAATTCACCAAGCCCTTATGATCACTATGGTCATGCTTTTAGAAAAGATCACAAATCTCAAAGACAGCTGCTCTCAAAAAAAAAGAAAAAAACCAAATAAAGCAGAACAAGCTTAAGCTCCCAGAAACTGGTTTCTTGCTGTGCTAGTCCAGATTGTGTCTGGGGTGAGAAGATAAAAAAGCACTGGATTCACACTGCTCCAAAATTGAAGGAGAGCAGGGGTGAATCAGGCCATTAAATTTGTAATCAGATCTGCTGAATGTCTGTAGCACTTTTAGTTCTGCTCTGTTTTAAAATAACTGGAATTTTATTGAAAAAGAGAGCATATACCTCAAACAGGCTAGCAGTCCTGTTAAGCTGCTTGAAAAAGGTAAATTCTCAGATTGTCAGATAATTTCTTAAAAATTTCTATTCAAATTATTCCATTACAAAATCCATGTCAAAACATTCCTGGGAGAGGTTTCAACCAGTGAGCATTTCTTTCCCATTGAGATCAGTGTCTTCCAACCTGTTGCAATTGGGAGTGTTTTGGTTGGGTTTTTGTTTGGTTTGTTTGTTTTCCATTTGCACTGACAAATCACACCTGCTGGTGCTTCCTTCCTTCCTTCCCAGGCAAAAAAAAAAAAAAATACCCTAACCTTTCTCAGAATTTATTTAGCCAAAAGGTTCAAATTTTCCAATGAAATAGGATGGATTTCATGCTAAAACAAATGTTCATTGACTTACTTTTGCTCATGCTTGTTTCCACAGTCATTTATTTGTCAGAAAGACACTAAAATATAATTAATATTTTAAATGACTTATACATATACATAGATATGTTTACATATGCAGACACACATGGGTTCAGATATGAGGTTAAAAAGTTTTTCAATTGCAGGCATAACATACATTGGCAAAATTGCACAAATAAGCACCAATAACAAAGAAGTTAGCAAGTCCTTCCTGGGAATAACCTTAAACAACACTGCTTTAATCATTTGTTGGTCAACCTTGGAGTGAAGACAGAGAGCATTATGTATTTCCCCCACAGCTACAGAGTCATTTGTCGTGTACATTATGAGTATATGGAAAGGGCATTCTTTAAACAAAGGCAGCAGGAAATAAAGTCATCTTCAATCACTGTCATGAATATTCTGTTTAATTGCTGATGGCTTTTTTCACTGCATTGCAATACCCAGTCTGCTGTCTTGCAGCCAGATCAAAAGCTACAGTGGGCTCTTACTCTTCTCCAGAGGTCCAGAAACAAGAGCAGAACCTGCCAGTTCAGACCAATAACTGCTGCAAGGCGATGACGGTGCTGCAGGAGGAAACAGATTTCTCCCTGAGAAGGCACAAGACAAATACCCTTCCCACTCACTCTCCCGTGATTAAAATGACATATTGCTCCATCTTTCTCTTACACATGACTCTTACAATCACAGCTCATTATCCTTGACCTGTCCTTAATGCTGTAGTAAGGGCTGAATAGACTTTTTGACTGCCCTGTTCCCACAGAAAACTTCTGCTTTTCGTGTCAGAAGCCATATAGTTTTTTAAAGTGTCTACCTTGACAATTCCAAGAGACCTTGGCTGTATCAGCAAAGAGTTCTGCTCTTTTAAAAGAAATATCCTCTAGCCTTGACAAGAAGTAAATAGATCACCTAAAGCTACCTCTGCTTTTCTCCTGTGTTTGACATCCAAAGGGAGATTCAGAGTCTGTGTCTGGCTGGCCGTGGAAGAAATGGTAATTCTGTCCTAATGAGGATAACAGGCAATTCTGGAGGGAATCCAGTCTAAGGGGAGAAGGAATCAAATTCAAAGACCATGCTGTTGTTGGTTGCCACATGTTATGGTCTTCCCATTTTAGAAAATTCCACATTCCTTTGAAGCACTCACAGAAACATCTGTGGATTTGTGGGTTGATCCTTGTTAAATGTTAACTACTTTATGCCACAGAGCAGGATCTCTCACCAGAACCTGTCATCTATTTGAACAAAATACTGCAAAAGAAGCAGGGTAAGTTTTGAAAAGATGTCTATCCAAAACTTAGTGAACATAAATAATATATTTCTTCCTGGCCTTGGTCTCCTTTAACACAGCAGCAAAATAGCAGCCTTGCCATTGCTGCTGAGTGCAGCTAATGGTCTTTTTTGTCTAAATTACAGTTGGTCCCTCTAAAAGTGTGTTTCCTGCCAAGTGTGGTTTCACAAAATGCTGAGTCAGAGGAGCTAGGGGGAGGGACCAAGAGCAGCAGTGGCGGCTGGACCTGGGCCCATGGCATTAGTGGCGCTTCTAAAAGAAGATTAAGAAACAAGAATGTTCCCGGGCAAAAGGTGCAAACCTGGAAGGCAAATAAACCGTAAGGCAGGGTAAGTTACAGTGTATCATTTCCCAGAAGGGAATGCCATACTATAGTTGCTTGATGACATATAGACTAATGCCTTAATATTTTGGAGTTGGTCCTTTAAAATATTCATGTGCTTCTTTTTGGACTAAGGACTCAGATGCAGGTCACCATGCATCAGCACAGCGGTCTGCCCCAGGAAATTTGAGGCAATTTGCCTTAGTTCAGGGTTCTACAAGAGAGACTTAGGTAAGGCAGTTCGCTTTACTTTTGCTTGAGGACACTCACATTTGCAGCTATTGTACTCCAATTGATAAGCTGTGGGCTGTTAATTCACACACTGTTAGTATCTAGTGAACATGAAGTCTTGTGAGGGTGCTGGCCAATTGTCTGTCTTCCAGCTAGGGTAAGAAGCTGGACCTCGTCTACATGGACTTGCCCTCAGCACTTCCACCCAGAACCATCTCTGAAAGACAGAAGACAACAGGGGCACACAGGCAGCAATGGCAATGATGAGATGAGATGAAATATCATTTTCTTTTTGCATTTCATGCTTGAAAATGGAAATAGGAAAATGGTAAAGCGAGGTGGTGTTAAAAGTAGTTTAAGCAACCCCCAGCTTCTCTGGCCAGTTGTCCTTGTTCCCTGTCACCCTCAGGTGTTGTGACTGCAAAGCATAAGTGGGAGCACAGAATGAACAACATAAGGGATTACATGCATTTGCAAATTAACCCCCACCAAAACTCCTTGTTTTCTACCCAGAAAAGTAATTTAGCTCCATGTACAAACTCCGGGGTCACTGTAACAAATAGGGCAAGAACAAGTGACTGCAGGGCTGTTTCAGTCAGCACAACAATGGAAAAATGTCCATGTAACCACAACCACCTTCTTAATTTTCAATGTCTTTTCCTGCTTCAAGCTCTAATTCTAGCAACCTGTGACCTGATCTTGTTTCCACCTAAATAAACTGTAAATTTGCCATTAACCTTGACATAAGTAAGATTGATTATTGATGTGTAAAGGATATGATTTTCCACATTTCTTCAAGGGTAGCATCAAGGAGTACATTGGCATTACTGAGTCCAGTGCCCCTCATTGTCTGCCCTGTAGCAGATACTTGGTCCCCAAGAAATCAGAGGCCAAACTCCACAAGTCCACCCATACCCCACAGAAGGGTTCCCAACACCACAGCACCAGAGAGCAAGGACTCAGCAGACTGCAGGTGATCCCACAGAAGGACACATTACTCTTCTGCAATGTGACTCATTTTTTAGGGCAGAAGGTGTGTCCCATGCACAGGGTGGGGTGCCACAGCAACTACTGCCAAGTGAGGGCTGCTCTGCCCAAATCCTTCCACAAAAGAAGGGCCACAGAAGGAGGAAGGGAAAGACCACATCAGCAATCACAGAGAGAGCCTTCATTTGCAGTGAAACCACTTGTGTAGGCTACCAAGTTCAAAGCAAATAAACACAAACATGCTTTCAGCTTTGCCACAGGCAGGAAGCCATGGCCAAGAGGACTGAGCCTGGCTTAGCCCTGCAACCTAACACAACTGCTGAGCAAATCCTTTGCCCAAAGCAATGAAGAGGCACAAGTGCCCCACACTGGTCCTTTTTTATCTCCATGAAGAAAGTAATCACAGCAAGGCTTCCTTTTTACCCTGGTCCCTATTGCCTCCTGACCTGTTTCTCAACTTTGAAAGGGGTTAGAGGTTTTAGAGCAACCTGCTCTTTCTTTCTGTTTCTTTTTTTTTTTTTTCTCTCATTGCTCATACTTTAAATGGATTGTTGATGTAGATAAGCAATACAAAGGGGGAAGGCATTCCTTATGTTATGTTATACATCTTATGTTCTTCTCAAACGCCATTTGTGGAACAGAATCAGCAACACCAGCCTGGAGAGATGGTTTGAGCAGCCACTAATAGACTGACACAGTGAAGGTTCAGCTCTGATGTTGATGGGTCCCTTTTGGAGCCAGTTATACAATGAAATAATAATAATAACAATTTCTACAACTGTTTTCTGTATCGTACCTTTTCTTCCAGAGTTGTTAGGTTTTAGTTGGGCTGCTTTTTTTTCAGGACATATATTTGTTGCATTTAGCTGACTCTTGGCCCAGATTTTCACTTGTAAAGAATGTCACAATCTAACAGCCTAAATTTATTCATGCTTGGTTTATTTATTTTCTCTAAGGAGACATTTTGCATATCAATGGAAAATACGAGGGTGTTTCCCTCAAACCACTTATTAGAGTAACTGTTAAAGAACACTGCTCACAGTGCACTGAGGAAGCAAATGATACAGACCTTTTGGGCATTCAAATGTCAGGCTGGACATTTGTGTGCTGCGGGAGCAACCTGTGGGCTTTCTGCCGATGGCTCAGATCTATTTTACATGTACTTTTTATCACTACATTTTATTGTGTTCACAGTAGCTCACTTATACATTCCTTTTCATTCCTTAATATTTTTCCAGATGAAAATCTGCCTGAAGCATTTTATGTACTGATAGATGTTCTCCTTTCTTTTGCTTTAAGTTTTATTTCACTTCTTTGTAAGAAAACTAGAGAAAACTGATAAGCTGGGGTATATAAGGACAACAGAGATACAAACATCTCGAGAGAGAAATGGGACTATGGCTCAGGAAGGGAATTCAAGTTTGTACAAACACCAAGTGAAGCATCCTCGGAGAGTCCCTCCAAGATGTAACTGCTTAGTAAGCTACTTAGCCTGCTGCTGGCTCCTTTACTTCTCTTTCCTCTGCATTTCGAAGTGTTCTTCCAGATGTCTCCCTCATTTTTCCTCATATCCTATCACGACAGAAAGGTAACAAGGTGCAGGGTCTCCAAAGTGAACAGACAGATTTGTGCTGCTTCACAGCTGTCAATTTTATTTGGATTGTGTTTTCCTCTTCTGTCCAATTTTCAGCCCTAGCTGCTGAAACAGTTCAGAGGAGCTGACAACTGTGCACTACTCTGTTAACAGGGTGCAAGTGCTAAGAGGAAAACACCCATTTTTCTGCTTCCAAGACTGGAAGGCATATTGATAAACATGCAGCCAGCGCACTGCTACTCACAGAAACCAGTTACAAATGAACTTTAAATCTCTTTGCTGTCTCACTTCTTCTAGAAGTGTTAAAGATGTAGCAGTATAAGGCCTGGATTATGCAGAGACACTTGGAAAAGTTATGGCCTCCTAATAGCCCATTTAACATGTTAAATGAGCATAAATAAATGTAGGATTGTGTGTTTCACAAGATTTAATTTTATGCTAGTTTCTGTACTCATCGATTTTCCCCTTTTCTCTCCTTGAAGAGCGCCCATAAAGGAAAACCCTATAGGCTCAACTTCACATCCTCATGAGGATGCATAAGAGCAGTTAACTGCTAAAGCCCCTACATTTTCAGCTTTAAGGGAAAGCAGGACTAGAATACCAATGTAAACGGACATTATTCAAAGCAGCTGCCTCTGGGCATAACAACTCTGCCTCTCTGCAATGAGCTCCCTCATTAGCTGGCAGGTAGGAAGGGGTGAGGTTGGGAGGAGTGGGCTGACAGGTGACTATTGACTGGTGGGGATGTCTCGCATGGGCTCTTTTGGGAGGCTGGTGGGGGCTGCTGCTGCCTCAGAGGCACTTGAACCTTGATGTGTTAGAGTTTCGTCTCATCTCGTCTGTGGACTGGTTGGTACTTCTGGTAATTTTTAGTTAGTAAGAGCAGATAATAGGAAGGACCACAAAAGATCCATTTTGAAAAATAAATGTGGAGTTTTTGTCAGAAGGAAGGATTTGAGTAATCATATACTTGTACAATTTTGAGATGGCTGGCCTTGGTGCAGGGTCAGAGATCGTACTCCCTATGGCATCCCATGATGGTTCAATATTGGCAGAAAATGGTTTGGTTTGGTTTCTTTGCTTGTTTGGGTTTGTTTTGGATTTTTTTTAAGTAACTCAAGATTTTCCCTGGACTAACAAATATATGGGTTTGGCTTGTATCTCAGTAACACAGATTAATGATTAGTGGTACCAGCTAACTTCAGTAAGTAAGTCTAATATATTTGAAATCTGATTTTCTTTCTGGGGTTGTTGAGAGGTTAGTTAAATACCATGGTGCCTTCTTAATAGTTTATTAATACCATGATGCTTTCCTAATATTAGACCTAACAGTGTTTCTGCTGAAATAATAGAATTGTAGAATTGTTTTGTTTTTGTAATTATGTATTTATGGCCAACTCCTAGAATTCCATAATCCTTTTTGGATAATGCACAGTTTCTTAATAGCAAACAACATTTTTTATAGCTGGCCCTGCTCTGGAGCATTCCAAAGTCTCATATTTATGGGCAGAAGAGAGTTTGATGGTGTTCCAGTAACAACCAGGACAACCTCTAGACATAAACCTTATTTCACAGACTGAGCCACCTGCATGTTATATTTTTGTGTTAACTTTGAAACCAGTAGACAATATATTTTAGGTAATGTGTCATTAAATGTAGTACCTTTTCAGATTAATAGTGTTACGCATTCCTCATTTTTATGTTAGGGTTGCCCCATTGATCTTAAGCATGAAGTTAAGGTATACTAGGGCCAAACTGACTCTTGACATTGCAAGATACTTAAAGAAGCCTTGTACCAGCAGCTGAGGATTTCTACGTAAGTTCTTTCATGCGCTGCTCTTGTATAGTAAGATTGAGGTAAATAGAGCAACTTCCTTCAGTGCTTCAAATGGGTGGTAACTGCCCCATGGGATCACTGCAAATTGGCAGAGCAGACCAGACTTTCTCCTCCACCATTGCCCACAGGGTCTGATTTCCCTTTTGCCTTCTAAAAATGGAGCATTTTTTTTCTGTGGAAATGAGCTGGCCATAAAATGCAGCAAGGAAATAAAAGGGTGACAGGATGCATTTTTTGATTGTTGGATAGCTGCATTCATTGCTGAGTTTCAGTGTGGCTCCAAGAAGTGTTAGTCAGAAGACTGGTGCTCTAGACATGGCACTGCCAACTGCATTCATCAGGCCTCCAAAGAGGCAGAGAAAGCTTCAGTCCAGAAGTATTAAACAACCTTCAGACCCAGTGCCTCACTAAAATTAATGAGCCAAAGTCATCAGCATGCTCTGGCTGTTCTGCGCTGCCCCAGCTATAGAAAGAAGATATAAAACTAGTCTGATAGGTCAGACAAACACCATTTGAGATTGTTTCATATTTCTAAAGAAGCACAGAGGAGCTGGAAGACCGGACCCAGGCTATTTCTAATTCCCTCTCAAAGTCATGGCAGTACTTAATTGCTAATGTTGCCAAACATATTGCAAAATGTAGTAATATGGAAACCACGCAAAAATAAGTTATCCAGGTTGTTCTCTACCTTAGCCTGCTAATGTGGATTATACTTTATAAAATATGCAATTATGTTTCTGAACACGGCAGTAAAATACACTGACAAGCTTTCAAAATCATGCATTACAGTGACATGAATATTCTTAGTTTTTGAAGGAATTTGGCCATAAAATTAGCTTTTTCTCAATAAAGAGATGAAAATATGACTTGCTAGATCCACAAAAGCATTTAGGAGCCATTGCTCAATAAAAATCAATGAGAAAAAGAATTTAAATGGCTTTGTGGATTCAGCTGGTATGTAAATTACAGAAGTTTCTGCTTCTTCTAGACTCCTTATTGCAGGTGGAAGACAACATGGATTGCAGAATCTGTAAAATATCAAGAGAACAAGAGGAAAACCTTACCATGCTGAGATTTCTGGTATCCATAGCACTAGGGTTATATCTCCTAAGTAATGTAGTTGGGTTTTTGAAACAATTTCTCCTGATTTTCAAAAATGAATGTGTGCTTTCAGAAGCAAAGCCTTCATCATCTGATTCCTCAGTTCATTCAGGGAAGCATATGGAAAATACACACATCAATATGTCAGGCAGTGGTTTGAAGCAAAAGTAGATGTTATAATTGAAGTGGATGGGCAATTGAAATATTTTCTGAAATTTTCACACTTTAGGAAGAATTTATCTCCTCTCCCTGAAGTACTTCCAGCCCCTGTGGATTTCAAAATGGCTTTTAGATACATGACTCCATTGTCTTTATTCTCCGCACACATACCCAACTTACCAACAATTTTATTAAAATGTTATTCACATGAAAAGGAAGAAAAAAATCTCTTTTTGTCTGTTAGCCTTTTATTTCATACATAGAAAGTAGAAAGCTGTGCTTACTAGGTTAGGGAAGACCTCATTAAGTCAAGGCACTGAAATATCTACTGTTTAACCTGTTATGGAAAAGGAGGACAAAATGCATTCACAAATAATATAATCATCACATCAAAAAGAGATTGTCAGATAAACTGTCACAAGCAGCAGACAGTGAGCTCTAAGTTTGACAAAAAACTCTTGTGTAAAGGATCTGTTTTTTCCCTCCTAACAATACTATAAATAAAAATAATTCTGAAAGTTCATGGAATTACACCAATATGGGATAAGAAAACATCAGATTAATAAAATGCACACCGCATCAGCTCAAACAAGAGATTCCAGATGGATTAGGAATAAAAGCACTTTTGGGCAGACCTCGCCCAGATTGCAGGCACATTCCTGCCACTGTATCTGTAACATGCCCTGCTCTTTTCAGAAGCCCTTGCAGTGTGCTGCTCCTGTTCCAGATATGAGGGCAGCATCCAGCATTTGGCTAGACCATCAGAGCAGAAGCCAGAGCAGCTCCCTGCTGAGCAGACCTGAATAAAATTATCCAGAGGACTTTGGTAAAAATTAGTGATCTTCAGTAAAATTACACAGCAGACCTTGGTAAAATTAATTGCATAGTCTAGCCTAGAGCACAAAGGAAAGCAGTACCAAATGAACAGCAGCAGAGTTTGGCCCACATTGGAAAGAGCTGATTTTAATGCTGGTCAAAAAATAAGAAGGATGGTGGGGGGGGAAGGAGGGAGAGCCTGAAATTTATTTTGTTACTGATTCCAGCAGGAAATGAAAGCAGATCTTTCTTTTAAGGCTGTTTGTTGAGTCATACTCTTCTGAAATTTTCTTCTTTGTATTTCTGGGAATTATAAGCAGTGCCAGAGTACCTTCTTGTTTAAACAATGTTTTGGATTGCCAAAGTGGTGAAGAATGTGTGCCACGTCACACGGTCTCTGTAATTCTGCATAAAGAAGTAGATGAGGCTGGTTTGACCACTGTGGAAGCCTCAATTATATTGAAGGTTCCTTGTGTTTTGTAGCACTATAATCAAAAGGTTCTGTATAATTCAACATCACTAGAATAATGGCTGATTTGAGAAAGTACAGGGATACAAGTAGGAAACTGAAGAAATTAAATTCAGCAAGACTCTGTAAGACTTTAGTGGGATTATGGAAAACACAAAACTATTCAGGCAGCAGGCTGGGTTGCCTGGAAATGGGTAATTGTTTAAAGTAGTTAAAAAAAGAAGTCATTTACGCTTCTGGGGCCTTTATTGTTAACAGACTGGTTATCTCTTAATTTTCTACCTTTCTCTAGGTGCAGGTGATCTCCACATAGTATAACCAAGTCACATCATTCTGTAAAATAATATTGTTTTATGCAGTAGATACCCACATTTCCATGGAAAGGGATTCATTTTTCAGAGAATTAGAGCCTTTGGAGAGAGAAAAGACCTATTAGGTCATAAAATCTGTCCCTCTGCCAGCACAGGATTTGTTGCATCGTCTATGTATATTCATTAGTGTTTTGTTCAAGCTGTTTCTCAAAGAAGCAAGAGGACTTCAGTGCTGAACCAGGGAAACAGAAATGTGGCTGAGTTCATCTCACCAGACAGTCACCCCTTATATGCTCTCTACCTTTACGAGTTTTATTATTAAATACAGATTTTTCACTTTCAGAGATGCCTCTGTACTAGCCAAATGTTTATTACAATTCCATCTTAATTTAAATTAAAAATTCATTCTCTTTAAGACAGCTTTATATCTCATATTTATGCAGAATTGAGGTTACTGAAATTTAGGAAAAGAAAATTATTCCTTTCTGAACTTTTCCATGTCTCTGAATATAGTAACCAGGATGTAGAGGTTGACAGGTGAAAACTTCGAAGAAAAAGCCATGTATGATATACCAGCATGATGCAACATTTCACTTGTCTGTGTCTTATCTGAATTTCAGACAAATCTGCATTATAGAAATTTATCTTCACTTTTGAAGAGGCTTCAACTTATGCTCTAGAGCAAATGAGAAATTGCATATTGTTAAAGTCAAGCCCAAATAAGGGCTCAAGGTCAAGCATGTATTACACTGTTGTTAAATGTCCAAAAGGAACATGAGAGTTCAAGAAAAATAGAAAGATATGTACAATTTCTTGTTTTCATTCATAAGTGCTTTTCAATATAAAAACCTACTAATTTCCTTAAATCCAAATTTCTTCCATGGAATTCAGCTCAAATGTGCAAATATAGAAGGATTTATTAAGAAGCACATAATCATAAACCTCATCAAACAAAATCACAAAGAATTTCACATAATTGGATAGTAGACACAAGTCTTACTTTCTGATAGTGAATGAACTCAACATTATTTTGGCTTTTCTGTAATTTTAAAATGGGGTTTGTATGAATTTCCAAAGTTGTTTTGGGGGTTTTTATTTTTCCATTTTTCCTACAGTTTTGGATGATGATAAAATTAATATGGTCTCACTGACCTAGTGATAATCAAAATCCCCATGCCCAGACCAGCCACTCAAATCGTCTTAGAGATTACAGGGGGATAAAATTGCTAAGATAATTTCCTTGGCCCCTTGTCCACAGAACTAATAGTTTTTAAGCCAATTTGTTGTGTGATTTGGCCACTTTGCGTTGATCAGTCCTGGTATTTTAGCACCTTTCTAAGAAAAAAAAATCCTGTACAATGGGATTGAAGAGTGTTGGTTGTTTTTTTTTGTGGTGATAGAAGACCGGAACCTACTGCCATCTTTTGCCACTACACTGTGTCATTTGGCTTTGTGAGAAAAAAGCAAACATTAGCACTCTCAACCTGACCTTGCTGGGTATAATACAAACATATTCAGCTATTGAAAAATCTTTTCAGTGGCCATCTAGAATGGCAAGCAGGAAAGATGCCTCCTGTGTGTGTGCTCATGTATAGGAGCAAGCCATACCTCACGGGTCTGCATGAACTTTCAGCGTGCTATTAAAAACATTGCGAGGTTTATAAAGCAGAGGTGCTTCGAGATGGTATCATATTGGCCAGTCACACTGGTGCTGTAATCAACAAAATTGCTCAGCCTGGAGCTCTTTCAGCATAAACAGGAAGGTGGGACTGACAAGGTGTTTTCAAAACCCTCTGCTAGGGAACACATATTCCTGGTTATTGAAAAATCAGATCTGTCAAACTTTTGGCTTCCTACATGTCTGTATTCCCCCAGGCTTCCAGGGGCAGGTTTCCAGCCAAGATGATGAAGATTGAAGGTGGTTGATTGTCTTCACAATAGCTGGTGGATAGACACTCTGCTGAGGCCTGCCTGTCATATTATTTTTATAGGTTCTGACAACAGCACAGTTGAGTTTATGAAACAGATGATTCATCCTATGTATAGCTTTTTCTGTGCCTGAGATATATATGCATATGCATTAAAAACATGGTGGGAACTCTTGTTGCAGAATATGCCTGCCTGAAGAGAGACAGTAATTCTTCTTGAAGGGGAGAACCCACAGAACAGAAGTGACACGCTGGCGCTCTGAAATGCCGAAATGCCATTCTAATGAGATAAGCAGCATTTAAAATTTGTGCTCCGCTGTATTTTCAACTGCATTATTTTCTGTGCATCTAAAACTTTATTAGCAGTGTAAAGGTTTGTCTGGGAGTAACGTGTGTTTATTTGTAAACTTTTTAGAGAAGGAAACATGTTTGAAAGCCCCAGCAGTCTGCTCTTTGCTGAATGATGGTCATGTGGGATTTACAATCTAATTGTAAGGACAGGAGGACAGGAAGAATACAAGTGACAAATACAAGAGTCTCTCTGCCAGCAGGGAAGAAGAGCTGTAATGAGCAAAACTCCCAACTTGATCTAATTTAGAGCCAAGCAGAGCTTCAAGAATGTGTGGGAATTAATCTTTTTATTTATCCAGAATGAAGGAGGAGAATTAAGGGTAAGCGGAATAGCACTGAAATGGACAGATTTGTATTCCCTCCTGAAAAACATTGCATCTAAGTGCCTGACAGCTAAAGTTCATAAGTGCAACAGCCGATTTTTACGAAACTGTAAGAAACTGTTTGTTCTTTCCAGATGGGGGATGGGAAAGAGGGTCTGGATTTGACCAATAATGTGATCATTGTTGAAAATCTACGGCAGTACAAGAAATGAATGGAGAATTTAGTCTTAAGAAAAAGGAAAATAGAAAAGTAAAAAAAGAAGAAAAGAGTAATGAGTTTTCCTGACTTAGGCCCCAGCTAAGCAAAATGTCTAATCAGAGAGCTAAGGATTTGCAGTGTGTGGCTTCTCAGCTTGAAAAGATGTGATCAGCATGCTAGCATGGTTGTGGTTTCTGCTCATCTGGGTTCCTACAGCTTCCAAACAGCCATATCAAAATTCCACTTGTCTGCTCAAGCAATTCAGTTTCAGCCTAAATAAAATTAAATATATTAATGACTCATAGAAACAATTCCATGTTGGGAATCTCATAATGTCACTACTGTCCTTTGATATAAGCCAGGTCACATAGTTGGACTTAGCTTGCACATAAACTTATTCCTATAGTTGCTGGCTTTCTGCACTCACATGCATTTTTATGCCCCCTTCTCCACAAGCTTCTTTCATCTTTCCTTTTGGCAGCTTGCCAGTATAGTAGCCAGATCCCCTATTATATGCCAATTAATCCCCTCTTGATGAATTTGAGTAATTTGTATTTTATTGTACACAGTACGGAAATACGTCAGGGCAAAATGTAGTATAAATAGGTCAGGGGTCAGTCAAGTATAAAGGCTTTTTTGTCCTCTACTAGATGCGTATTTATCATTTCAAATTAAAATAACAAACATCCTGCTACAGTAACCTTTTCCATTATGTTTGAAAAGCTTTTTAATATTTCTTTTCCCCATCAAAATGCTAAGAGTGCAATTTGCCATGTTTTGGCTTAGACACGTAGAGATGAGACGTAGAGTTACTATACAGTGCAGTTCTTACAACTAGAAGTAATTGTTTAGTAGTAGTATCATAGTCTGCAATCAATTTAAAAGGCAATTGTCTCCAAGGAGGTTTCTGCATACCTGTGGCCTCTACCCAGAGAAGAGCAGATTTGCTCCTATTAGCAACACACCAGAAGAGTTGTGTGCTCACACCAAGGCAGGGACACATGTGTGAACCACAGCCAGAAAACATTTTAATTGGATGCCCACAATGGATTGTCAAATCTATGTCTGCTTAAAGCACATATTAAAATCCAGCTGAATTTACTGACACTGCTCCTGTGAGGTAAACAGGGTCCTCAAGCACAACTGAGCTGAAGACTTTGGCCTCCTCAGAGCACAGTCCCACACTGGGACTAAAGTGACAAATGGTCCATAATGCCTGAAAGACAGATTTTGCCCTATCTTTTCTTTTTCTTCCTTCCTTCTATTCCCCTTCACACTGCTTCACTAAATATTTACCCTCTCCCCTCCATCTCATCAGATTCAGTGATTGGCTGACCCCTAGGAAAATTCCTTCAGTTTGCTTTACAAACACGAAAATTCCATATATACTTTTTTCCCAGGTTATGTTCTGCCATTTTATTTTGTTGAGGTGCTGTGTTGAGATCCATCACCAAAGCCAGTACAAGGTGGGTAACCAGGAGCAAGAGCAGAAGAGAGCTTGGAGGAAAGGCAGGGTCTTCACCCTCATAGCAGCTGACTTTAGTTCATATCAGGTTGCATTAGGTACTCTTTAAAAAGTAATGTGACTTCTGAAATTGCAACATAGTGCCACCTCTTTAAATGCATTTGTGTTCATAAGGGCATCAGATGAACTGATCTTGTTAAGTCCAGTTCCAGTTATAAAACCCTGTAAAGGCATTTCCTTGCATAATATTATTAGGATGCCTAGATGCTTTGCTCAAAAGTCAAAAGGAATTAAAGATCTGTTACACAGCAAAACTGTGTACCCAATTAGAATACATAAATTGTTCAGGCAGAAGTGTCTGTATGTTTAAGAATAAGAAGGATTTAACTTTTAACCAACCTTAGAACACATCCTTGTATGTATCCTTTACTTGTTAATCTCATTTTATTTAGTTCTAAAAAGGGGCTTTGCATGCTAATTCAGATTAATCAGGTCTGACTGCATGTAATTAAAAATTAGTAAAACAAAGGCAGACCCTAAATCAGTTCTTAAAGAACATCTTCCTTCAACTACAAAAGATTAGACTTTATGCATGAGTAGCTTTGAAAGGAAAAACAGTTATTATTGAAGAGTATGCTAACATTTTATCATTAAAAAATGAAGCACGTTTGCCTAACAAAATTAAATGATCCAGACAATAAAGCACATTTGCTGAGATCAAGAATGATAAAACCAACAGTAGAGTAAAATCCAATGCAAAAAATATTAAAGCCCATTACTGCAATGAGCTTTTGGCAAAGGACCTCTGTGCAATAGAGGTCATATAACATTTCAGTGTTTGCACTGGATATAACCCAGGGAATTAATTCCAAGCTTACAGTGGAAAAAATCTTGGTATTTTTGTATGCTTCATAAAAAATGCAACCTGCACCTTAAATTGGATTAAAATTAGGAAATTTTCCTTGATTATCTAGTCTTCTTTTTTAATCCAATGAATTTAATTAATTAATTGATTTTTTTTAATCTATTTTGAATTTGAGAAATCTATTTCACGCAGTGTAGTTTACTGCAGTTGGATGCTAATATCACAGCAAAATACTAGAATTTCCAAAGCTTCTTTATAATTTCATTAGATTTTACAAAAGAGAATATTTGGAATTCTTACCAAAAAAATTTGCAAATCTCTGTAAAATAAAAAGCTTCATTACAGGGACAATGAAATGACCAGAGCAGACACACAACTTTCACAGCTGAAGTCATGTCCTTGGTTATTTTATGTAAAAGGAGGAGAGGAAGGTTAAAATTCAACTGTCTCCACAAACAGTCCTTCTGCCCTTTGCAAGTCCCATTTGTGTTACTAAACATCTGTCAAAGGAGTCTTCAGCCTGCTCTTGTATGCAAACAAGAATTCCCCTGCTCCCCTAATCTCTGCACAGGTATCAGGGCCAGAAACATCAGCCCTGGCAGCTGCTCTTACAGCTACAGTGAGGTTAAGATCATATTGCCAAGGGAAGTGCTCCTCTGGGACCTGAATATAAACCACTGTAGATATTATGGCCCATCTAGGATACTTGCCAGGAATGGTGAACCTGCATACTTGGCTTGCAGTGGTGTCTCCTCAGCAAAGGAAGAAGTTCTCTGGTGAAGGGTAGAGCTTCACCAGATGCCTCCAGTGGCTGGCCTTTATTTGCCACAGTTGGGAAGGATGCTGCCCACCAGCTCAGGGGGCAAATAGCCCCAGAGGTACAAGTAGGGAAGAGAGGCAGTTACTAAGTCATCCTTTGAGATCAACCACAGAATAGGTGTCTATTGATGCTAAAAGTCCCACCTTTTCACAAAAAAATGGAATTCAATATACTAAAATCAGCTCTTCATGAGGCCATCCAGTCTGGAAAAGTATTATTTACTTTTTTTGGAGTCAATATTTTAAGATGAACACTGTCTTGTCCATGTTACTTTCCAATTATCAATGGCTGCTGCAAGCATTTGTCTAACAAGGGATTTCAGAATGCGACACAGTTACAGCTGCACGTATGTTAAAATATAGAGCTTAAATTTATCTCAGGACACATAAGACATCCCCTGGGAAAGCTGCACAATGCAACCATGCTTTCTATTTTTGGCAGTAATTAAACTCTACTATGAAGAGTTATTAGACTAAATGACACTGTAAACCCCAAAAGCAAAATATCTAACATCACAATATGATGTTCTTAGTCCTGTCTCATACCTCGTTCTTTTCAGCTCTACTGCAAATGAAATTTAGAGTCAATGGAAGCTAAAAAGGTATTTTATGCATGGAATAACGTATCAACTCAGTGAGAAAATAAATACTGTTTACCTTTTTCTGTTTAAAAATGTAAATTCTTCCTGCTGCACAAATTTGCAAAGTAAAATTGCTCAGTACTTATACATCTCTCATGCTTATCTTCTAAATCAACAGTGATAAAACCAGATTTTTGAAAGTAATAGAGTATATAATAGGAAATTCCCTTTGTCACTCTCATTAACACAGTGCAATGAAGTCCAAAATATAAAATATAAACTACGATTCTCACAATAGTCACTTGGAAGATAAATTTATTGTGGATTATATATCTTCTTTTAAATAATGCATCACACACTTTTCTGAACAACTGCAGTTCCTTCTCAAGGTGTTGTAAAAGCTGAACAACCTGAAGCATATTTATACAGATTAAGTGGTTTCTAATACTCCAAAGAGCACTTAATCTGCATGAATGTGCTTCGTGTTGCTATGTGCTTCTAAAGCCTGAACAAGGAGCCTAAGTGATTCTGAAAGTCTGCTGCACATTCGTGTTTTGATAAGTCAAACAAAGGCAAAAATGGAAGAAATATGTTAATTGGCCCTGGCAAGCAAGACAAGCAATTGGCAATCAGAGGCTTTCCAGCCTGAGCTTCTTATTCTCCAGCCATGTCCTTAAAATGTCTCAAATTATACTAATAATGCAAGTTATTATGCTAATATAGACTCAAAAATGGGATAATGCTGGAAATGATGTATCCTCGATAAAAATGTTCCGTAATCACCATGACTAATGTTTATTAAAATGCTGCCCTAGAAACTGAAGAAAAGGCCAGCTGGTTTACCTTAAGGGTTCTACTGTGGCATTTTTCAAATATTCTGTGTTTATCGCTTTTTTCTAGCAGACCATCTAAATGAGAAAACCGTGGTAAAACACTTGGCAAAAAAACCTTCAGATTCTGACACCTTCCTCTGGCAGAGCCATGAAATGGTTATTCAATAGACAGCTAACATATCTATAAGGTATGCTGAAAGTGAAAGACACATATAGAGAATTTCAACATAAAACCAACTGATTCGTGTATCGGTTCCACATTTTGCCCAGTGTTGATTAAAATAAGGGGAAGAAATTACAACAGCAGAATCAGCACAAAACTGATTACCCTTCCTGACTAACACTGGGGAGACAGAGTCAGTGGTGCATTTTGTTGCAGATGTCCTTTCTCTACCACTGTTTAAGGACACAAGAAATGTCTTGTGGTGAGCAGAAGGAAGATTTGCTTGTGGGAGATGAAGAAACTTGGTGGTAGGTAGATTCTGAAGGCACTGTGGCATATAGGAAAATTTTTAGTCATGTAATTCAGGCTGTTATGGAGGCTAACTTTGAAAGACTGTCAGTATGAGGTGCACTGTTTAAGTTTAATCCAAAATAAATGCAAAGGCATCAGTATTTTTTTGTTGTTGTTTTACTCTATGCAAAGTAATAGTGTGTGGGATCTTGTAGAACACGTAACAAATATTCACTACAAACTACTTTTCCAGCAACTGGGTCCCAGAGCTGTATAAATATCTCCAGAATGCAGTGCCCAAGGCTTTAAGAGTATGTGAAATAAAAAGGATACATCTGTCAGCTGGTGTGTAGCACAGGAGGCAAACTGCTGAGTGAATTGGCAAGGGAGAACAGAAGATGATAATGAAGACAGCACTAAAGTCACTGGAAGAGATGGAAGGTAACATTTGCTGGTCTTCAGTTCAGCGTGGTTCAGGGCACTGGATCTTTTGGAATAGTTCATTGATTCCTAAGGCAAAAAGGTACTTTCTTCACAGAGTATTTGTCCCAAATATTTTCTACTGACACCTGCCCTGAGAGACAGAAACAGTTTTCCAAGCTAATAAACAATTCACAAAGTGCTTGCCACAGTAGAGCAAGGAGTCTTTGGGGTTCATAAAGGACTAAAGTAACAGCTGTAGGGTGAAAGAAAAAGTGAAGGAAAAATGATGTGTGGCTCAGAGTTGCCATTTCTTTTTCTTGTTTATGTTTTCTGTAAGTTTATTTACTGTAATCCTAAAACAGCACAATAAGCTGACCCCAGGCTCAGGGGTAAAGGGAGGTCTGCCATAATATCTTTGGAAAGGAAAGCTACACGTCAAGAAAAATGCAGGCAAATAAATGGATGCTTCAACCCGAACAGGCTACAATACTGAATAATTTACACAAATACATTTGTGTGGGATGTGCCCTAATTCCAGCTGTTCAGAAACCGCCATATTGAACGAGTCCTTTGTATGCGTAGGGACAGGATGTTTTCTACCCTGACACCTAAAAATGTTAGAGGTAATAAAATCAGTGCAATGTGCAAAGCATGACACATACCAAACTGCTTCTTCCTCACATTTGTCACTTTAATGAAGCCATAAAACTTGGGCATGCAGTGAGGATGGAGGAATCAGTGGCGTTTGAGTTTTTTTAAATACTTGGGTGGAATGTGGCTATTTTGTCATGAGGCTGGATAGCTTTGTAGGTGGAGCAGAACAGACAGATCTCCCCCCTTTTAGGTTATTCAAGAGTTGGATGTTAGGATAAAATTCAGAGCTGTAAAAAGAGGTTTCCCTGCAATCATTAGTACCCTCTTACTATTGTTGCTTGAAAGTTTAAATATGCCTCTGACATGCCCCAGAAATTTAAGCCTGCAGGAAAACCAATTCCTAGTAAAATCTTTGGCTTTTGAAAACGCAAGCCTAAAAGGTCCAGTGCCATAGCACTGCATTTTATTTGCATGCTGTAGGATGGTTTCTTCCGCATTTCACCACACACTGGTTCCAAAAGAAATTAGACCATATGGTGAGCAATTTGCCCATGTG